>NC_054385.1:50740402-51051402 GCF_017654675.1 Xenopus laevis
CATATTTCAACCAAATCTGCCCCCTCTATCATCACTGACATTCTTTCACCCCAGACAAAAAGTGGCAGCCCTAATCTACACCTACATACCCTTAAAGTGTAGGTGATTCAAGTGGTACGATATCAAGATGCGGTGCTTCCTTGCAATGGAGCGCACTGTACTTGTGCCTCATATACTTAATTAGGCGCAATATGCAAATAGATACAGTATGCAGCACTAATACAGATGAATCAAGTGGGTCAAGCAAAGTTCTTGCAGTAAACTAACAAAGAACCCCCGATATACTAATTCTGTTGCATGAACAAACAGGTGAAAAAGAAACACATTTCTACATGTATCGCTGTGAACACAAATTATTGCTTTAACCATATGAAATAATTAATTGTAAAGCTGAGATAAAAAGTGAGTTTCATCATGCCTTTAAATACTCAAACTCACAGTGGTAAATATCTTTTGGTTTGGGGGAGTAGAACGTTATTTTATCATTTATTTTTTAATTAGTGGTACTATTTATTGAAAAAGTTGACTTTTTGAAACTCGGATGAATGGGGTCAACCCGCAAACTCGAATTTGAATCGAATTCCATTCGAGTTTTTAAAACTTGAACGTCAGGAAGGCAGCAAACAACTCCAAATGGATCCCAGGATGTCCCCCATAGGCTAAAACAACAATTTGGCAGGTTTAAGTTGGCGAACAGTCAAATTTGTGTTCATAAAAGGCCAGTGTATGGTAAATCTTGAAAATCTAATTTTTTTAAAAAAACTTGAATTGAATTTTAACAATTCCCTAGTCGAGTTTGACAGTTTTTGGCCATAAAATTCGAAAATTCTAATTTTCACTTTGACCCTTGATAAATCTGTCTCTAAGTCTCCTATAGAGCATTTAAACATTGAATGAACCCAATAGGATTGTTTTGTCACTAATATAGATCCATGCAGCTTAGTTAGGACCAAGAACAAGCTACTGTTTTATCACAGAGAAAAAGGAAATCATTTAAAAAATAAAAAAAAAAGCTATTGCTACTTCTGATAAACTTTCCTGTCCTGCACTGAACATGTGGCAATGTAATACATTCAAATCAAAGTATTATTGTTATTTCATACCTAAATCTAAGACATGGCCAGTAGAGTGCCATCACTAATTACAGCAAGTAATGAATGCTATATAATGTGAGTTAAGGTTTCTGTTTAATGCGGACAAAAAGCTGGTGAAATTTGCAAACTGAAGGAAATAAAACGCAAATGTGTACATAATAGGAACAAATCAATTACATTGAATCTGTGATTTTATCCATTCATCCAAAAGATGTAGTTCTAGTTGTATATTCCTTTTGCTTTATAACTTCACAGAAATAGTTTAGTATAAAGACAGGAATTTTTTTTTCATGCAAGAACTTGGGTCTGTCTCATAAGCATAAAAAGTGATTAAAAGTGCACTGTGCATTATTAATAAAACAATCCCCTCAATGGGTTCAATCTCAATGCTCTCAGCATGCTCCAGAATGTTATTAAAGGTTCAAACATGATGGAAACTATAGTCCAGCAAACATAAAGAGGGATTCTTACATTTAAATGGCACACTTAGGCATCTATTTATTATATGCTGTGTAAAAAGTGTAGTGAAACATTGCCAGTGATGCTGCTCATAGCAACCAATCAGATTTTTACTTTTGTTTTCTAACTATTGAAATCTAATTGCTGATTGTTTGCTCTGGGCAACATCACCGGTAATGCTTCACAGAATGATAAAGGCCACTTTTGGTAGGGCCAGCAGCTTACCTGATGTCAAAGGACACTACAATGAGAAGCCGGTCTCCTTTACTTATACCATATTTGTGACTCTTAACACCTAAACATCACTATATCCCCCTGCTGAAGTTTGATTGTAGTGTAACAGTAGGAAACACAAATAAAGTAGTTCTCTCAATATGGTAGAGAACAATGAAACAACTAGCATACCGTATATACTCGAGTATAAGCCGACACGAGTATAAGCCGAAGTACCTAATTTTACCTAGGAAAAACTGGGAACTGTTTTGACTCGAGAATAAGCCTATACTATATACTTGCTATATAAGTAATCTGACCTCTGCATGATGAGATCCATTTTCCTCTTTATAGCTGTGCTGTGGACAAAGGTACCTTGTCTCCTGTTGTGCACTATTAAAGCCCGAAAGACAGCCACAGATATGTGTATTTCAAGGCACTCTAATGCAACCAATCATAATCAATCCCAACTCAAATGGACAGTACTGGATGTAATACAACCTATAATGAGAGGGGTGACCTCTTTTACACAATTAAGATCTACCTATCTACCTATTTATACTTGCACATTGTGAATTGTAAAGTACACTTGATAAAGGGCACATAGCCCGAAACATGTCATGGGAATAAAACACTATTTGCAGCAACTTCTGCCTCTGTGTTCTTTCTCAGCAACCTACACGTTTAAGCATATGCAGCTACACCTGTGGCGGGGTGTATCCCGAGGAGGAGTATCTAAGCTGATCCACACTTAGTCACTGTTGGCTATTAGTAGGAAAGCCTCTCATTGCATACTTTATTAACATAGTAAGTTAGGTTGAAAAAAGGCACATCAAGTTCAACCTTTCATCTCTATTTTAACCTGCCTATCTGCTAGTTGATCCAAGGCAATAAACCCCATCTGAAGCTTCTCCAATTTGCCTCAGAGGGGGAAAATTCCTTCCTGACTAGTCCCTGGATCAACTTGTACTATGAGCTATCTTCCAAAACCCTGTATTCCCTCACTTGCTAAAAAGCCATCCAACCCCTTCTTAAAGCTATCTAATGTATCAGCCTGTACAACTGATTCAGGGAGAGAATTCCACATCTTTTTACCGCTAAATTACAGCACAGCTGTAATTACGTTTGGGGTTCCCTCTTTGCAGGGCTAGGGAGGGAGCCTTCTTTTCTGCATTATATCGAAGAAACAACATAACTTACCACAGCCTGCACACTTATTTAAATCATTGGGGGGGGGGAATGGTGGCATAAAGGCTAACTTAGTTATTGGCTAACTAAGATAATCATAGCATGCTTTCAGAACATTTTTAGAACAGGGCAGACCGACAGAGAAATATTGCAATTTTATTACAGTGGATTTTAAATTCTCTTGTTATTAATAAAATCTATACTGATAATTTCTGCTGGACATTTTAACCAAAAACGTTTCTACATTGTAAATCATTTTTATACATAATGCAAGCTAAAGGCTAATGTTGAATTTTCTGTAATCTAAACTATTATATTATTATTCATATATATATACTATTATACTATTATGTTATATTGTTTTTTTCTCTCGCGAATGTAAATTTGTAACATTAATTGTTATAATGACATTCTGCAGGTAGTCGGTATGAGGGCAAAGGTGCACAAATGTAATTACTCGTTAAGATTATATCTGCAGGTGTTTCGTTCATCATCAAGTTTTGAAAAATTAATTTCAAATCTGCCAAAATGCCACACTGGCCATTTTCTTACAATATTCATTTCACAGCTAAGATCATTATTGAGTTCTAAAAAGCTTCTAATCACAGTAAGCATGGCAGTTCCATTGTTATCTTTTATTGAAAATTGGACAATGTGACAATTAAAGGGCACCTGTTGCCCTAAAATATATTGCTTGGGGCTAACAATAGTTTGGCCCTGCCAGCACTAGGAGCTCCCGGTGTGAGCGGCCATCTTGTGCAGTGTAGTTGCAAAAATGTTCTTCAATATTCACTTTGTCCACACTGCTTCAAAAAACATAACCTATTTCAAAGTTACCTTTGCTTTCATTTTGTTGGTTTATCTGACCCAATCACAAAGGGTTGTTTAAAAGAAATTATCGAAAGTCATGAAAAGAACACTTTCTTGAAAAAGAAAACATTTTTAAGTGTGATAGGAAGAAATAACAAGCATGTCAATACTAATGAATAATTTTCTTGTCATTTAAATGAATTTCAAGGTTAACGACTTTTCCAAACAATTTACTGCTGCATGCATTATGCTAAGTGTTGTTCTCATTGCTGTCAATGAATAAAATTAAGGAAAATGAATCCTACATTTCAGAAAATATCTCAATGTCTTGAATGAAATACAATTAATTGAGTTTTTACCAATGCTAACAAACCATGTATATGTAAATATGTAGAGCAAATGATAAATGAACGCACACAATCAGGGAATGTTACATGCACATGCTTCCAATAAATGGATTATTCTTTATGTAAATTCACAGGCAAATGCTGCGGCTTAAAAGAATGGAAATCATTACATTTGATCTTTCATCCCAAACATTTACTCTTAAATAAAGGTCTGCTATAGTAGAAAAGAACTATCAACTTCTTCTGGGCTGCAGTTTGGCCCCTAAATAGCTTTTTCACTCATTAGAAATTGTCCTCACACATCTGTCAGCTTGCTCTTGCTGTATCATCTAAAGTTCCCTGTGGCCAAAACTTCCAGTCTCATCCTTACCTTCGGGGGTGCTTAAGGCTTTCAGCACTTAGGAGAAACCAGATTCTCTAATACAATTTCAGCTAAGCCATTGCAATTTGCAAAGTCTGTCGGCAGAGCAGCAGTTTGGCAAATTGTTGATTTGGGAAAAGACAGATTTCCTTTAACGGAAAAAGAACATGTTCAAGGATTCTTCTTATTATATACAGTTAAAAAAAATCATTTAAAAGCTATTTGAGCTCAAAATCATAATTTGTGAAAAGAATAAGTAAATCCACATTTCATTGCCTTTTGATTTTGCAGTAGCAATTGGAGCTTTTGCTGTCCATGGTGAGTAACTCCTACTGACAAAGGCTTCCCATAGACATCAACAATAATGCAGCTGTGAATGCAGCTTTTCAATAAGATGCTTAAGAATTATGATATAATTTTACTCAGCAGGAAATTACTTCCTTTCTGCATCAATAAAGCATGTACGCAGGTACATATGTATGAAAACATGTGTGTATGAATGCAGACGTGCATTGGTAGAAAAACTGTTCATAAATGCTGAACATCAGTATTATTGTGCAGTTGCCATCACTTTATTTGCATTAATATCAAGAAAAAGGAATACATATACTGTACTGTATGGTGCAAGTACATTTCACAACAATTCCAGATCCTCCTTTAAATATTAGTTGTAAAGCAAAATTTGAGAAAAATATAAGAATTTGTAAAAATTTTGCAGAATCATGATTCTGTGCAGTCCTAGACCAAATTCTGGATTCACTGTATCCCTACATTCGATATAAGGAAACATTCTTCTTCCCTTTCCCTTCATGGATAAATTCTCACAGGCTCCATAGATACTGTATATTAAGGAAAAACCAGGACAGAGAGCCTCAATCAGTAGGCATTAATCTTTTGCATAAAGTCCACTATTATTGAAACAATATAGACAAGTGATTTGAGTAAAATGCATTAAGGTTTATCTTGTAAGGTTTGTTTTAAGGCAGAGAATATATTATTATTATTATTATTATTATTATTATGATCAGAAAACAACAAAGAAAGAGGAATTTTCATTAGGTTTGGTAAAAATGTGTCCACCACTCATTCCTAGGCCCCTTTGTTCAAAGAAGAACTAGCTTTACTACATTATGGAGTCAATGTTAGTTCATCAGTGACTTCAGTTCATGCTAGACTTACAATGTCAATACTGACTTATTGTAAAAAGGAGTTCATATTACTGTGAATGCCTTTCGAAGATATACTTGAAGGCAGCAGATATTCCAACGTGTTATAAAGCAGACATCAGATAGAGTACATTTTTTTCACTTGTGTGTTCAGGATCTTTTGCAGATGTTTTCTTTGTAGCATACTGTCTTTATCAATAAGATGATTTACATCAGCTTTTGGGTAAATGTCAAATTCCTGTGCAAAATGGTAGTGACTGATTCAGAGAACATTGACAGTACTGTAAAGATGCAAATAAATAAAGAATTTTAAGATGTCCTTCAGGGCAGACATGCTGTGTAACACTTGCCAAAAGAACCTAAAATCTCTTCTTGATCCAGAAAGTAAAACATTTCCAAGCAAAGGTAGCCACCGTAAATATGTTTAAATTCCGATTTTTGAATATTTGCCAGACACGTTATGATCCATGGAGTTCTCAGTGGACAGGACTTGACAACTTATCTTGATGGTTCTTGATGCACCTGATATGTGTTCATGAATTTCTCATGAATACAAAGTGGGATACAATATGTCTCAGATTTTCAAAGATGTGGAAAGAGGTATCATGGGCAATAAAAGCAACACATTTATCAAAGAAAGCAAGAACACTGAAGCTTCTAGGGATATTGCATTGAATATTATGCTATGTGCAAGCATACTACATAGTACATTAAAATGGTGCTCCTAGAAATAAAGAATTTATGGCTCAAATCACAGTAGTTTTGTGTGGATACAGATGGGAAAACAAGGCACATAGTTATTTCCCAGAACTAAAGAAATAAAAATAAAATACATTTTAAAGGGTGAAACTTTTTAGTAAAATAAGTATTTATATACACGAGTACCCCTGCTTCTCAGTTACCTAATTGTATTGCTAGGTCTCCCCTTTTTTTCATAGAGAAAGACTAAGGGGGTTATTTATTAATCTCTGAATATAAAATCGGACTTTAAAAAAAATCACGAATTTTTCGGTATTTATTAAACCCAGAGGATGGAAAAGTCAGAATCTGAAAATCCGGCATCTCAGACCTGTCGAGGTTGCATATAAGTCAATGGGAGAAGTCCCAATGATTTTTTGATGAAGCTGGGTTTTTTGCAATACCCCGAAGTTTTCGGGCGAAATTCTGAATTTTCGGGTGAAAAGTCAGGAAAAATTGTGAAAATCGGATGAATGATCTGAAAAAATCATGAAAATCATATTTTTAAAGATTTTTTCGGATTTTTTTCTGCAAACAAAATTTTCGGGAAAGTATATTAATAAATAAGCCCAAAAACCTGTGCGGATTGGTCAGAGTTTTTTTCAGAAAATATTGAGATAAATTCGGACTTTGATAAATAACCCCCTAAACGTCCATGCTTAAACAGACACAAACCTCAAATGTGCTAGCAGAATATTTAAAAAACTGTCTCTAGACAAGCTTTAATGTCTTTTCTCCCCATTTAGAATTTAGAAGCATATCTTCTCCCATTTTTATGGTTCTTTCAGTCCTACTCAGAACTCCTGCTCACAGACCAGTATATATCCTAAATTTAAAATGTAACCTTTATTATATAATGCATGTTAAAAGAATCATGTTCAGGAATTATAGCTTAATTTAAAATAAATTCAGAGGTTAGGCAGTGGTTTTATGAGCCGTAATTGAGTGGCTGTTAAACAAATATAATTTGGGATATAATTGTTGATTTGCACTCAGAAGGGATGGTGAGGCAGATTGCTGATTTGTCACTAGAGTAGCTAACGTTTCATTCTTCTCTGCTATCCTTTTATGGCATGGAGGAGTAAAGAGAACTACCAATGAGCCATCACTTCCTACACTCAGCCCTGAAGTGTCTGCTGGTGAGAGTAGGGTAACCAGCCAATTTTAGTTTGAGTTCTGATGCCTTGCCTACTCAAGTCTTGCACCTGACATGCATTTCACTCTTCCCAATGCAAGCTTTGTCAAAGGATCTAAGGTTATGTAACATTACGTTATTATGTAACATATGGCATTTAATACCATATATAAGGCAAAATTAATAAAAAATACTCAACCTCTTCTACAGACTTTCTACAGTAGATGTCCATCTGTTAGAGTAACTCAGTATAGCAGAGATATAATATTCGGTCACTGCAGCAAAATTTAGCAGTTCATCTTTGAAGATGATATTGTTACTATGATCAATAGTGCATTTTACCCCCCTTGGAATGGACTAGCACCTCAGCCTGGCGCTATGGGTTACAGGAAGGGGAAAGGAAAAAACATGATAAACACTCCTTTAATCTATCCAAGGAGTCTAAATTAACGGCACCACAAAATACCTGTAACAAACGTCTAGTGGTGGACATTTTTTACAGGTGGTCTAGTGTGGGACGTTTGTTACAGGTGGTCTAGTGGGGGGACGGCAGGGACAACTGCCGCCCCTTCTGCAGGGACACCCACCGCCCCCACGGCGGGGAAGCCCACCGTGTCGTTCTGACTGCTCCTATGTTAGGCCGCAGGCGCCTGTTCCCTAGGGCGTGTGCGGCGCGCTTCTGCAAAATTTAAAGGCATAGGCGCGCTTGCGTGATGATGCCAGCTTGCAATGGCGTGAAATTTGAATTGTATAAATAGCTCATTTGGGCATGCAGACCTTGCCCATTTGAGCTTTGAGCTATCTGTCTTCTGATCCTGTTTGATTCCTGTTGTGACCCCTGCCTGGCTATTCCACGATCCTGATTTCTGAAACCTGACCTTTGCCTGTTATCTGATCCTGCTAAATCCCTTTTGATTGATCAACCGGTTTTGACTCTTGCCTGCCTCGACCCAGCCTGATCTGACTATGATTCTGTCTAACGCCTTGTACCACGACCTTCTGCCCAAAGACTTTTTCTTTACAGTTGTGCCCCTTTGTTTGTCCAGAACCCTTCGCCTTGCACCTCTTGTTATAAGACCTGGCGGCTGAGGGCTCCTCCCGAGGCCAAAGGTGGCTGCTACAGGCAGAAGCATGAGCCGAGACCAGGGTGCTTGGCATTGGTTCTGGGTTTAGGGTGCCAACCGCAGGATATTCCTTTATACCAGCCACACATCAGTTAAAATGACAGAATTTTTATACCACCCCAATGAGATTCAGATACAATTATTTTTATAAAAAATAGCACCTCAAAAACAAAACCATTCAGCAAAAAGATTTGATCTATGCCACCAAGCTAAGGCTCAGAAGAAAAATCAGGAATATTTATTGTGCTTGTCTAAAACATTGTATTATCCAGAGGCAAACTTTCCCTTTCTCAGCTAGATTTATATTTAAAATAAAAAAGTAGGACATCATAAAAAAAGATTTTACCCTTTAGCGAACTTGTTATGCTTAATAGGCTAAGGAAGCTTCTTTTGTTTAATTGGAATTGTAATACTGGTGCTAGTTGCACTCTCTGCATATATCATGCCAGTTTAAAATTGATAATATTCTATATTAAAGGGGAAACGTGACCCATAATAAAAATGGAACAGGCATGTAACAGCTTAAAATGCATTTTCCATGATGCAAACATTTATAGAAATACACTTGCTGAATATATTTAAAAAGTATATATACACAGCACAAAATTGTGCCAGCACATCTTTTCTTAATTCATTTAGTACATTTTTAAATATTATACTGTAAGTGTTGAATCAGAGATCTTCATTTATTTAGCAATAATTAATACTATGGTTCCATATGGACCTACAGACAATTAAAAAAACATTTTTAAGTAATTATTCTTATTTAAATAAATACCACATGCAAACCCTGAGCAAAATCTATGTTAATACATTATTTTAAGAAGGAGCATTTATTTTTCAGAAAACAATAACATTTAACAGTTTCAACATCCAGGGTCAAACTGGCGCGCCACGTGTTTGCGCATGTGCCGTTGTGCCGTGTGTGCGCATGAACGAATGCGCAAAATGTTTTTGAACGAACCGCCCGAAGGGAGGGAGGCCTTCGTATTGTGGATGTGGGTGTGGATCTGAGCCGGCCCAGTCTGACCCTGTCAACATCTGATATGTTGTTTTTGTACCATTTACAACTAAATATAGGCTTTAAATCATTTGCAAATCATCACATTATTTTTTTATTTACATTTTACACAGTGCCCCAACTTTTTTGAAAACTGGGCTTATATAGGACTTGCTTTTTGAATAGCAAAGGCAGAGAGCCTTAGACACAGGTACAAGACAAAGAAGAACTGAAGCCTTCTATTTGGCTACAATATCCAACAACAGGACTTCTTCAGACTTCTTAATAACATCTTACCAGATGTCAGGTTCCTAGTATTGCTTAGGAGTATGGTTTAATGTATATTTTACTCTCCTTTTTTAAAAAATACTATAAAATTGCTACTACTGTTCTGCCTTTTGTTTTGACTGAAAATAATTATTTTATATAGGTAGCCACCACCTTAACCATTTTGCTTGTATCATGTTAGGCTAAGGCCACACTAGGCGATAGCGCCGCGATTTGACTCGCGGCGACTTTTCACCGCGACTTTTAAGCCGCAATCGCTGGGGAAACTTTTGCGCTGGCGTCTATGGGGAATCGCCAGCGTAAAAACACACGCGGCGATCTTTTTTCTATTGTCGCTCGAAATCGCCTAGCGAGGCAATTTCGAGCGACAGTAGAGAAAAGATCGCCGCGTGTGTTTTTACGCTGGCGATTTTTCGCGATTCCCCATAGACGCCAGCGCAAAAGTTTCCCCAGCGATTGCGGCTTAAAAGAGTCAAATCGCGGCGCTATCGCCTAGTGTGGCCTTAGCCTTATAGGGACAGTATGTCAGTGAAAATCTTTAATGCACAATAGATTACATGTAGTTCTCCAGTGTTTGTTGGACGTGTTGTAATACAGTGTGTTTAAATCTGTTTTATACTACAAGGTTTTGCCTTGTTATTCTGTTTGTACTATACATGTTCAGATTTCTAGATGTCAGCGGACAAGAACACTTCTGTTGAGTTGGATTGCTGCCTTTCTCGTTGTGGTTCATGCAATACACATTCTCTAGTGCAGCACCTCTGAAACATATTTGCTTGGTCGAAAGTATTCAAAACTATAGAATGATTTTAATTTGCATTTGATTCTTTACATACACTCCACTAAGAAACCTAGTGTATTGCCCTCTGCAGACCATGACTGGCAAGCAGATGTCATTGTTTTCAACGGGAAAATCCTTCAGAAAAGGAGAATGCGCGTCATGGAAAAATATATGGGAGTATAGGGAGGAACACACTACACGCTGAAAAGTTTTTTAAGTAATAATAACATACTGGAAAATATCTTAAATCAGCATTCAGTTGAGTTGCTTCAGAGTACAGAGTTTTGCGGAAATAAAGACTGTGCTGGTTTCCATGTTTCTAACAGTTGTTGCGGCTGCTATTTATAGAAGTAGCCAGAGATGGACAATATCTACAGCCCCTTGTTGATGTTTTACATTGTCACTATATATGCTACAGGTCACAAAATGATGTTGAATATTTATAATCATATCATCTCTGTTGGAATTCATTTAGACATGGCATACGCCATTGCACACAGGCTGAATATTTAAACTTGGGGATAAGCCCTTTGCACTTGTGCTTTTGTTTATATTATTTAACTGTGTATACTCCCTAGCCAATATAGGACCTATAATATAGTAACTTACAACCGAACATGTATTTCTTCTTTAACAAACATTAGCATTGACTAGAGAAATGAAAGTGCAGTTTAGTAGCATTTACAAATTATTAATGCTAGCACAATTACATCTTTGAAAACAAAACCTGACAACATTTCTCTGATTCAACCATTGTGACAGCGCAAACAGTTAACGGATTAATGCTGCAATGTGCAAACGATTCTTGGTCATGAAACAAAAATTTCAGACGTGGCTCCAGTAATTCTGTTTCAATCCAGATGCAGAATATTTTCATCTCACTGCTGCTTTGCTGGGCTGACTACAGACTTTCCATATAGAAACCTGCATGAATTATACTGTAATTGCCTTGCCACAAGGAAATATATAGATGTCTGTTAAAATATGAAGTGAAGCCACTGAAGCCCTTTACTCATGTCTGACACAGATGATAAATGTGAAATGCATTTTTTAAATATATTTTTTATTGCAATGCAATTTACTCTTCTGCTACTAAGTATTGTTTGTATACTATTCTTGTTTTTAGATATGAAAATAAAGTACAGTGCCACATATATTTATTGATTTCCTTTATTGAACAAATGGCTACAAGACTGAACTCCTTCCACAAAAAATGTACAAATGTAATGGAAATAAAGCCTGTTTATCCTAATATTATCTTCATCAGTTATCACCTTTCCGTTGACAGTGAACAAATATAAAGGGAAGTGCTCTGAATTTTCAGGCAACAAGCAAATAATTGTTCTAATTCTCACAGAACTCTACAGGAAATTATGAGTTTCTGTTTCCGAGAGAGAGAAGAGAGAAGAGAGAAGAGAGAAGAGAGAAGAGAGAGAGAGAGAGAGAGAGGTTGCAGATGCAAAACCCTGACAGATGGGGTACTACCCTAAATGGATTGAATAGCACACCATTTTTACACAATATGTATTCAATTGATAGGGAGTTGTCATTCTGTTTACCTTGGTAACTGGACAAATCAATAAAATATTGTCTTGCATTTAAAAATAAAGATGGGTAACTGTTATACTGAATGCTCGGAAATGCTTCCAGATAAGGGATGTTTCTGTAAATGAAGTCAATTAAAAAAAAAAAAAAGGTCTGTTTTTGCCGTCAATAAGGATTAATTATATCTTAGTTTGGATGTACGGCTTTATTATTACAGAGAAAAAGGACATTTTAAAATTTTGATTTATTTGATTAAATAAATGAAATTTACTAAAGGGTGAAGAGACTAACGATGGCGAAAATTCGCCAGCTTGACGTCATTTCAGTACTTTGAGGATTTACTGGGGCGGAGGCGTAACTTCACTAGCGAAAGAGACACTAGCGCAACTTTGCACTCTAACGCCAGGCGAATGAACGCTCTGGCGAAATGACGTAACTGCGCAAATTCACTAAGATGCGGATTTTATTGACTGTTAGCTGTTCCGCCAGACTTGCCTTCGCCAGCTTAGACCAGGCGAAGTGCAATGGAGTGTATAGGACTTACACAATTTTTTTGTTGAAAAATTTTCTAAGTCCCAAAAAACGCCAACGTCTTTTTCACTTTTTCAGGGTGATTAGCTGCAAAAGTTTTTAGGGTAAACAAATCCCCCCAACATTTCCTAACATATGGCACATAAACTATACACTCGGCACATGTGTAGGGCATTATAACAACTCTATTTTATTTTTTTAACGTTGCCTGGGCTTGTGTAATGTAATGTATTTGTTGCAACATATATGTGAATTCCACTTAGCCAACGCTAGCGCAAATTCGCTTTGCTTGCCGACATAATGCTAGCACAACTTCGCCAGCGTTTGTCGCCCTGGACGTAACTTCGCATGTTAGTGAATTAGCGTTATCTGGGCAAATTTACGCCTGGGGAAGTGTTGCGATGTGAGCGAAGCGGATGCTAACGCAAATTCGGTGCTTAGTGAATCTGCCCCTATGGGAGATGACCTGCCCATAGTTCAAAACTGTTTGGATAATGGTTTTCCGTATGCCGCATCTCATATTTGTATATTGTATGCGGATGTCTATTAAGACATTCAATAAATCTTAATTGATTGTATATAGATGTATATAGATTTTGTACACATACTGTACTTAGCCAGCTAGTTAAGAGAAAATACATAAGAAACTGTACTAATAAAAGTAACATTCTTCCTATAAGAATAGACAATGGTAATTCTTAAACATTTGCTTGTGATGAGTGACTGGTTTTATTGATTTGTACATGGTAAGTATTTGTTTTACTGTACTGATATTCCCACAGCCTACCCAGAGAGACTGTGTCAAAATTAAATAGGCGATAGCCTGTAAAGCACATTTCAAACTTTGCTCTGTTTAACATATACTTGCCCTTCATCTCTTGATAGTACAAATATCTAAGTAATGAGCCTATCCCTTGTGCTAAGTCCTGACAGATAGAAGAGCACAAATACTAACATCTGACCAGTGCAAGCCTTGTCTGCAGCCACAGGCAAAACTGTGTTTCCCATTCCCTGTAGAAGTGCTAATTTGCCAGGGCAGCCCCACTGCAAAACAGCCTGCGGCTTGCAAATACAATGCTGACTTTTTTAACTGTAAACTGGATTCTCTAGACACATGAAGTGACAAAACCTTACAGACTTAAGTGGATATTCAGTTAAATGTCAGCTGGAAATTGTCACAGAAAAAGCATTCTAAAGCTTCTAACTTATTCTCTGCTTTACAGGTCCCACCAGGAGCCCTATACGGCGTAACACAATGCTCTTCCAAAGTCTTGTCCGCCCACAGAAAAGGAATACAATTCAAGTCTTCTGAGTCATTTTCCTAAGCATTTTTTAGATCAATATTAGAACTTGTACATGGTGGGGTGGGGGATAATAATGATGTACTTCTTGTGTAACGCTATTACTGTATGTTAGGACTAGGGATGTAGCGAACGTCGGAAAAAAAGTTCGCGAACATATTCGCGAACTTGCGCAAAAATGCGAGCGGTTCGCGAACGGTTCGCGAACCCCATAGACTTCAATGGGAAGGCGAACTTTAACATCTAGAAAAGACATTTCTGGCCAGAAAAATGATTTTAAAGTTGTTTAAAGGGTGCAACGACCTGGACAGTGGCATGCCAGAGGGGGATCATGGGCAAAAATGTTTCTAAAAAATCCATTGTTGACACAGCGCTGCGTTTTGTGCTGTAAAGGGCAGAAATCACACTACATTTCTAAACCTGTGTAATAAAATGCTTTAAAACGTCCGGCGTCTACATGCCAATCAAGTCGTGTAAAAGTTACAGCCTGTTCACACGCAAAGACGAAACGCGGTGCTTACTGCAACGCAAAAAGACGCAAAGAGCTTTAATGAATGATACCGTCAAGTGAGCAAATAATAGTTTTTAATTACTAGTTGCTTGTCACCTCCAGGATGTTCGTCCTGTTGGTGGCAATATTTCTGTAGTGGTGTGTTTAGCAGTCACCGTGCTTGTGCGCACGTGCACGGTCAGGCAGAGGTAATTCAATGTACAGTGAAGTGAACCAAAAAACACAGATTCTGCAGTGTGGGCCCAGTTTTGGTCTACTTTATTGATCACCTGCGGTGACCATAAAAGATGCGATTTTGCCACTGTTGCAGAACCCTGAAAAATTAGGCATGTGTACTTTCCTGAAAAATTATGTTTTTTTTGTCGCAGCCACTGAACCAGAAGTCCAGAAACAATATGCCATATAAATGCTGAAAATATTAATTTTTTTTTGTGGCAGCCACTGCAGCACAGAGGCCAGAAAAAATATGCCATATAAATGCAAACAATATTAATTTTTTTTTGTCGCAGCCACTGCAGCACAGAGGCCAGAAAAAATATGCCATATAAATGCAAACAATATTATTTTTTTTTTGTCGCAGCCACTGCAGCACAGAGGCCAGGAAAAATATGCCATATAAATGCTAACAATATACATTTTTTTTGTCGCAGACACTGAAGCACAGAGGCCATAAAAAATATGCCATATAAATGCAGAAAATATGCATTTTTTTGGTCGCAGCCACTGAAGCACAGTTGACAGAAAAATTATGCCATATAAATGCAGAAAATATAAATTTTTTTGGTTGCAGCCACTGAAGCACAGAGGCCAGAAAAATTATGTCATATAAATGCAGAAAATATGCATTTTTTTGGTCGCAGCCACTGAAGCACAGTTGACAGAAAAATTATGCCATATAAATGCAGAAAATATAAATTTTTTTGGTTGCAGCCACTGAAGCACAGTTGCCAGAAAAAATATGCCATATAAATGCAGAAAATATAAATTTTTTTGGTTGCAGCCACTGAAGCACAGTTGACAGAAAAATTATGTCATATAAATGCAGAAAATATGCATTTTTTTGGTCGCAGCCACTGAAGCACAGTTGACAGAAAAATTATGCCATATAAATGCAGAAAATATAAATTTTTTTGGTTGCAGCCACTGAAGCACAGAGGCCAGAAAAATTATGCCATATAAATGCAGAAAATATGCATTTTTTTGGTTGCAGCCACTGAAGCACAGAGGCCAGAAAAATTATGCCATATAAATGCAGAAAATATGCATTTTTTTGGACGCAGCCACTGAAGCACAGTTGCCAGAAAAAATATGCCATATAAATGCTGAAAATAGTCATTTTTCGCCATACGTTGACCTTGTAGACATTGTTTGCCCAGTTTTTTTGGTTGCAGCCACTGAAGCACAGAGGCCAGAAAAAATTAAACCAGTAGGGTTTGCACCCTAGTTTGTAACGGTGGCGGAGGGAGGAGGACGCTAAAGGACAGCTGTGTGTGGAGTCATGAGGCTTGAAGAGAAGGACAGCTGCATAGAAGTCAGAACAAGTCTTCCGGCGTGCAGTAACCCTCCGAGATCCACCCCTCATTCATTTTAATAAAGGTCAGGTAATCGACACTTTTGTGACCTAGGCGAGTTCTCTTCTCAGTTACAATCCCTCCTGCTGCACTGAAGGTCCTTTCTGAGAGCACACTTGAGGCTGGGCAAGACAAGAGGTTCATGGCAAATTGTGACAGCTCTGGCCACAGATCAAGCCTGCGCACCCAGTAGTCCAGGGGTTCATCGCTCCTCAGAGTGTCGATATCTGCAGTTAATGCCAGGTAGTCCGCTACCTGCCGGTCGAGGCGTTCTTTGAGGGTGGATCCAGAAGGGTTGTGGCGCTGCCTTGGACAGAAAAACATTTGCATGTCTGACGTTACAGACTGGCCAAAGGGCTTTGTCCTTGCAGGTGTGCTCGTGGCAGGATTACTGGCACCTCTGCCCCTGGAATGTTGATGAGTTCCTGAAGTGACATCACCCTTAAAAGCATTGTACAACATGTTTTGCAGGCTGGTTTGTAAATGCCGCATCTTTTCGGACTTGTGGTATGTTGGTAACATTTCTGACACTTTATGCTTGTACCGAGGGTCTAGTAGCGTTGCGACCCAGTACAGGTCCTTCTCCTTAAGCCTCTTGATACGGGGGTCCTTCAACAGGCATGACAGCATGAAAGACCCCATTCTCACAAGGTTGGATGCAGAGCTATCCATCTCCGCTTCCTCATTATCAAGGACTGCATCATCCACGGTCTCCTCCCCCCAGCCACGTACAAGACCAGGGGTCCCCAAAAGGTCACCACTAGCCCCCTGGGAAGCCTGCTCCTGTTGGTCCTCCTCCTCCTCCTCCACAAAGCCACCTTCCTCCTCTGACTCCACTTCTGGCACCTCTCCCTGCGTTGCAGCAGGTGCCTGGGTTCGTTCTGGTGATTCCGACCAGAAATCGTGCGCTTCCAGCTCCTCGTCACGCTGGTCTACAGCCTCATCTGTCACTCGTCGCACGGCACGCTCCAGGAATAAAGCGAAGGGTATTAGGTCGCTGATGGTGCCTTCGGTGCGACTGACCATATTTGTCACCTCTTCAAAAGGTCGCATGAGCCTGCAGGCATCGCGCATAAGCACCCAGTAACGGGGGAAAAAAATCCCCAGCTGTGCAGATCCAGTCCTACCACCCAGTTCAAAAAGGTACTCGTTGACGGCCCTTTGTTGTTGCAGCAGACGTTCCAACATAAGGAGCGTTGAATTCCAGCGAGTCTGGCTGTCAGAAATCAAACGCCTGACTGGCATGTTGTAGCGCTGCTGAATGTCAGCAAGGCGTGCCATGGCTGTGTAGGAACGCCTGAAATGGGCCGACACCTTTCTGGACTGGGTGAGAACGTCCTGGAATCCTGGGTACTTGGAGACAAAACGTTGGACTATTAAATTTAACACATGTGCCATGCAGGGCACATGTGTTAAATTGCCTAGTCTCAACGCTGCCAACAGATTGCTTCCATTGTCACACACCACTTTTCCGATCTGCAGTTGGTGTGGGGTCAGCCACCGATCGGCCTGTGACTGCAGAGATGACAGGAGTACAGATCCGGTATGGTTTTTGCTTTCCAGGCACGTCATCCCCAAGACAGCGTGACAACGGCGTACCTGGCACGTCGAATAGCCTAGGGGGAGCTGGGGGTGCACAGGTGTGGAGGAGGAGAAGGAGGACCCAGCAGCAGAGTAAGAAGAAGAAGAAGAAGACGAGGTAGAGAGCGATGGAGGAGTAGAGGTGGTGGCAGAACCGCGTGCAATCCGTGGCGGTGACACCAACTCCACTGTTGTTGTTGAGCTACCCATTCCCTGCTTCCCAGCCATTACCAAGTTCACCCAGTGGGCAGTGTAGGTGACATACCTGCCCTGACCATGCTTGGAGGACCATGCGTCAGTAGTCATATGGACCTTTGGCCCAACACTAAGTGACAGAGATGCGGTAACTTGGCTCTGCACATGTTGGTACAGGTGTGGTATTCCCTTTTTAGAAAAAAAATTGCGGCTGGGTACCTTCCACTGCGGTGTCCCAATTGCTACAAATTTGCGGAAGGCCTCAGAGTCCACCAGCTGGTATGGTAAAAGCTGGCGGGCTAAGAGTGCAGACAAGCCAGCTGTCAGACGCCGCGCAAGGGGGTGACAGTCAGACATTGGCTTCTTACGCTCAAACATGGCCTTCACAGAAACTTGGCTGGTGGCAGATGACTGGGAATGGGAACAGGTGGTCAAGGTGGAAGGCGGAGTGGAGGGTGGTTCAGACGGGTCAAGGAGAGCAGAGGTAGAGCAGTAAGATGCTGGACCAGAAGGAGTGTGGCTTTTAGTTTGCCTGTTGCCTTTGAGGTGTTGCTCCCAAAGTGCTTTGTGCTTGCCGCTCATGTGCCTTCGCATAGAAGTTGTACCTATGTGGCTGTTGGGCTTACCAAGGCTCAGTTTCTGACTGCACTCATTGCAAATTACAATGCTTTTGTCAGAGGCACACACATTAAAAAAATCCCACACTGCTGACTTTTTGGAAGTGTGCGATCTGGCGGTAACAGTAGAAGTTGGCGGAGTTGGCGGTATTGGCGGCAATGGCGGGTGCGTTGGCCGGCTGAACACAGGTGCCGATACATGTTGTTGCCCTACTGATCCCTGCGGGCTGTCCTCCCTGCTTCTTCTAGGTCTTATTCTCCTACTGCCTCTCTGACTCTCCGTCTCTCCATCTGAACTACCCTCCTCTTGCTCTCTTCTACTAGGCACCCACAAAACATCAATCTCCTCATCATCATTCTCCTCAGATGCATCAATTTCTTCTGACACATCACAGAAGGAAGCAGCAGCGGGGACCTCCTCCTCATCACTCATTATGTCCATCTCTATCGTGTTCTCTGCCAGAATTAAATCTGGTGTAAGGTCCTCATCTCCTTCATCTTCTTCTGGCAATAATGGTTGCGCATTACTCAGTTCAAGAAACTCATGGGAAAATAACTCCTCTGACCCCAGTGAAGAAGGGGCACCGGTGGTGGAGGAAGTGTTACGTGGGGTGGCCATAGCAGTGGAGGATGAGGAGGATGTTGTGGTAAAGTTAGAAACGGTAGAGGATGGGGTGTGCTGTGTAAGCCAGTCAACTACCTCTTCAGCATTTTGGGAGTTCAGGGTCATTGGCTTTTTAAAACTGGGCAATTTTGCTAGGGCCACAGGATTGCATAGCAGCACGGCCCCTAGCACGGCCTCTGCGTGGCGGCCTGCCTTTGCCTGGCATTATTTTTAAAAAAACAACAACAACAAAAACTCAGTTGGTTTTTCTGGAAACGATAATACACACAGCTAGATGGCAGTTTGAAGAAAACAGTGTGCAAATAATGCCTACAAGGTCAACGTATACACAGCGGTGGATACGGATTACGTAAAATATATGAATGCTGCTTGAAAAAAAGTAACTCAAGTGGTTTTTCTAGAGACGATAATATTATCAATATTTAGACAAAATGTGAACAAGCTCACACAGCTAGATGGCGGTTTGAAGAAAACACTGTGCAAATAATGCCTACAAGGTCAACGTATACACAGCGGTGGATACGGATTACGTAAAATATAAGAATGCTGCTTGAAAAAAAGTCACTCCGGTGTTTTTTCTGGAGACGGTAATATTATGGATATTTAGACAGAATGTGAACACGGGCACACAGCTAGATAGCAGTTGGTTGAATAACACACTGGGCAAAAAATGCCTACAGGGCAAATAATGCCTACAAGGTCAACGTATACACAGCGGTGGATACGGATTACGTAAAATATAAGAATGCTGCTTGAAAAAAAGTCACTCCGGTGTTTTTTCTGGAGACGGTAATATTATGGATATTTAGACAGAATGTGAACACGGGCACACAGCTAGATAGCAGTTGGTTGAATAACACACTGGGCAAAAAATGCCTACAGGGCAAATAATGCCTACAAGGTCAACGTATACACAGCGGTGGATACGGATTACGTAAAATATAAGAATGCTGCTTGAAAAAAAGTCACTCCGGTGTTTTTTCTGGAGACGGTAATATTATGGATATTTAGACAGAATGTGAACACGGGCACACAGCTAGATAGCAGTTGGTTGAATAACACACTGGGCAAAAAATGCCTACAGGGCAAATAATGCCTACAAGGTCAACGTATACACAGCGGTGGATACGGATTACGTAAAATATAAGAATGCTGCTTGAAAAAAAGTCACTCCGGTGTTTTTTCTGGAGACGGTAATATTATGGATATTTAGACAGAATGTGAACACGGGCACACAGCTAGATAGCAGTTGGTTGAATAACACACTGGGCAAAAAATGCCTACAGGGCAAATAATGCCTACAAGGTCAACGTATACACAGCGGTGGATACGGATTACGTAAAATATAAGAATGCTGCTTGAAAAAAAGTCACTCCGGTGTTTTTTCTGGAGACGGTAATATTATGGATATTTAGACAGAATGTGAACACGGGCACACAGCTAGATAGCAGTTGGTTGAATAACACACTGGGCAAAAAATGCCTACAGGGCAAATAATGCCTACAAGGTCAACGTATACACAGCGGTGGATACGGATTACGTAAAATATAAGAATGCTGCTTGAAAAAAAGTCACTCCGGTGTTTTTTTCTGGAGACGGTAATATTATGGATATTTAGACAGAATGTGAACACGGGCACACAGCTAGATAGCAGTTGGTTGAATAACACACTGGGCAAAAAATGCCTACAGGGCAAATAATGCCTACAAGGTCAACGTATACACAGCGGTGGATACGGATTACGTAAAATATAAGAATGCTGCTTGAAAAAAAGTCACTCCGGTGTTTTTTCTGGAGACGGTAATATTATGGATATTTAGACAGAATGTGAACACGGTCACACAGCTAGATAACAGTTGGTTGAATAACACACTGGGCAAAAAATGCCTACAGGGCAAATAATGCCTAAAAGGTCAACTTATACACTACTACAGCGATGGATACGGATTACGTAAAATTTATTATGGCTGCTTGAAAAAAGTCACTCCGGTGTTTTTTCTGGAGACGGTAATATTATGGATATTTAGACAGAATGTGAACACGGTCACACAGCTAGATAACAGTTGGTTGAATAACACACTGGGCAAAAAATGCCTACAGGGCAAATAATGCCTAAAAGGTCAACTTATACACTACTACAGCGATGGATACGGATTACGTAAAATTTATTATGGCTGCTTGAAAAAAGTCACTCCGGTGTTTTTTCTGGAGACGGTAATATTATGGATATTTAGACAGAATGTGAACACGGGCACACAGCTAGATAGCAGTTGGTTGAATAACACACTGGGCAAAAAATGCCTACAGGGCAAATAATGCCTAAAAGGTCAACTTATACACTACTACAGCGATGGATACGGATTACGTAAAATTTATTATGGCTGCTTGAAAAAAGTCACTCCGGTGTTTTTCTGGAGACGGTAATATTATGGATATTTAGACAGAATGTGAACACGGGCACACAGCTAGATAGCAGTTGGTTGAATAACACACTGGGCAAAAAATGCCTACAGGGCAAATAATGCCTAAAAGGTCAACTTATACACTACTACAGCGATAGTAAAATAAAAAAAAGTTAAATAAAAAAAGAATGAATATTAAAAAAAAAAAATTAAAGTTGGTGCTGCTGAACTACTAGGAGCAGCAGATTAGCACACCAGTCCCACTCCCCAACACTGCTAGACTAATAGCACTGGGCTCTTATAGTAGTAGTAGTAGTAGTAGTAGTAGTAGTAGTAGTAGTAAAACAACAAAAAAATAAATAAAAGCAGTCCTTACAAGGACTATTGCTATTGCAGCAGTCAGCAGATGAGATCAGAAGCAGGACAGCTGCCCACTGCAGCTACATACAGAGCACTGCAGTAGAAGGTAGATTACTAGCCAGCAAAGCTACCTAAGCTTAAATGTCCCTCAAACCCCTGCAGACTTCTGTCCCTCCAATAACAGAGCAGTATCAAAACGATTACTAGCCAGCAAACTTTCAACTGTCCCTGAAATCACTAACAGGCAGCAGCTCTCTCCCTACACTATCTCTTCAGCACACACAGGCAGAGTGAAAAAACGCTGCAGGGCTTCGGTTTTTATAGGGAAGGGGAGTGGTCCAGGGGAGAGCTTCCTGATTGGCTGCCATGTACCTGCTGGTCTGGGGTGAGAGGGCAAAAAAAAGCGCCAACAATGGCGAACCCAAAATGGCGAACGTCGCGCGACGTTCGCGAACTTCCGGCGAGCGCGAACACCCGATGTTCGCGCGAACAAGTTCGCCGGCGAACAGTTCGCGACATCTCTAGTTAGGACATGAAAATGAATTTACTATATAATGCAGCTTTCAATAATACTGCACAAAGCTGTCTAGTCAATTGCAACTTCACATACTGACAGCTGAGAAACTTCTTGTTAGGTGGAAAGCTTTTTCCGCTTGCACCTTTCTTCTCTTACTGAATTGGTTTTCTGGCATTATGGGACAACATTTTTAAAAAATGAGTTAAAGCTTGGAAAGAGTTTAAGGGTCATATTTTAGGATTAGACATTAAGGGGCAGATTTATTAAACTTCACCCATTCTTGTTGGGGCAACCATCTGATAACTTCCTGAACTATAAAACCAGGTGAGTTCAGAAACTCACTAATTTATTCATCAGTTGGTTGTTCAAACATGGATGAACAAAGTTTAATAAATCTGCCCCTAAATCATGCTTAATCCTGTATTACCAGAAGAGAATATTCATCATGGATGCATAGTTTGCCATTGGGATTTAAAGGTGTAATTTGGATCTCTTGTCCCCTAATATTCCTTAAATCAGAGTTAAAGGAGAAGGAAAGTCATCCTGCGCTTGGGGGTGCCAAATTTTAGGCACCCTCAAGTGATTGTAATGACTTACCTGAAACCCCGACCAGTGCTCCTATCAGCCGAAAACTGCACCCGCCGGGGTTATACCAGTGAGCACCACAGAGCACTTCTCTTCTGTCTTCCGCTTCTTTGTGTGGCTGTGCATGCGCAGTAGAACAAGAAGCCAAACTTTAACTAAAAAGTCGGCTATTTCCCTCAACTGCACATATGTTTGCCTGCAGAAATTTGCAGCAAGAAAAAGCCGGAAGTGGATCGCTCCGTGGTCTCACGGGTATAACCCCAGGCTGGTGCAGTTTTCTGCTGATAGGAGCACCGGCCCAGGGTTTCAGGTAAATCATTACAATCACTTTGGGGTGCCTAACATTTGGCACCACCAAGTGCAGGATGACTTTCCTTCTCCTTTAAACCACTGCTTTTTGGTTTGTAAAATAGCATCAAATGTATAGTATGACGTATGTAAATACCTTCTGCATATTGAATGTTTTTAATGATATATGTATATGCACAGTGGAAGGTTGTTGGCTCTTATTGGTTCTCCTGATGCAAACCACTACTGGGTTGTATTCCAAACTCTACATTTCAGAAGCTACAGGTCAATGTTTTTTGTTGTTAGGATCTGACTAACAAGACTAACAGGTTGGCTGCAAATTTTGGTTCATGGCTCTAAATGTTAAGGTTGTCACTATGGCTAACTATGTATAATGATATGAGCTATAGCCCAGCAACTACTGAATAATAAGATTAACTTATGGTAAAGTATCCAACTTGTGCAGTGGTTCTGGGCATTTAGTAGCTATGCTTATCGTTGCCCATAATCTCTTCCCATTTATCTTGATCGCAATTGCCTGGACACATAATGTAAGGTACACCTGTAAGTTAAGCATAAAGCACCTTTTGAATACACTGAATTCCATATTTTCACCTGACAATAGCTTGGTTTGGGAACATGTTGTGGGGGGGCCAAGTGATTAATGGAAAGCAATTCTGATTCCAGATTCAGCATGTCATTGTCCTTATTTTGTTTTTTCTTGAGATAAATGCCCCTTTTAATTCATACAAGATTGTCTCCACAGCTCTGCTATGGAAATATTGCTGCACTGGCATAATGAACAGGAAGAAATGGGCGATCTACAACTCTGAGTATAACCAGGGGCCTTTTATAGATTTAGCATATATTTGCAAAAGCTTCACCGCTCAAAGTCTCCTATCCCAGCATACCGCACAGAAAATATAGTATAGTATAATATAGTATTTATTAAGAATCCATACAAAACACATTCATTTTCCTATATGTAATTAACACTCTCATTTTAAGTGGTTTTACTAATCAGCACTTGTAGTCTCTGCTACCAATCCCTGTACTTCCTGGTGCTGCTAGTATATACTCAAGGATTATAATAACATTATTTGCATGTAATAACAGAGGCAATAAACCTTTCTTGCTTCGTGTCATTTTTTCCCATCTGTTAATGGAGTGGAAGTTAAAATCTGTTATTCCCAGAAGGGGACTTACCCAGCTGGACATCTATAACACTTGGCTGGTTCTCCACAGGGAACAATGGCTTGGGAGGCTTCGTAGTGACTAAAGCTGGAAAAGAAAAGAAGAAACTGTAATGGAACTTAAAGACAAATTACAGGATGGGAAGCATTTTATCATGCAAGGCATTTCATTTTGCTACACTTGATACAGTGTAAACATCATCATAAAGTGTCCCTATTTTGGCAGTGGTGCTATCTGCTCTGAATATATTTTTCAGTGTATGTATTTTCAATTTCGATGAGTTATTGCAGATGGGTGCACACTGACAGGTATATTTTCCAGGTGCTATAAATTCTCATGTAGAAGTGGCTTGGGAAAAAGTTGCCCTAATAATATGGCTCAACATTGCGCTAATCTATGAAATTTCCTTAAAGGAAGATACACCCTATAATCTGAACTTTGGCCAAAACTGTTAAGGCAAGGTACTGACAATTTTCAAACCTTAAATTTAGTAACTTTTTATATATTTATACATGGACTAAGTTCTGAACAAAGCAACATAGTAATGGGAGACATCAAGCAACTAATAGAGATCCACAAGATGTTTTTAGAAAAGATTTTTAAAAAATTATTTTCCATTATAGGTGACAAATAAAGCCTGCTTGTATCAAATTGGTATATCTTGTATAATCAATCCTTTACCTTTTAAATCCCATGTTCTGTACAGCAAGAAAGCCTTGTTTCATATTTTAGTAAACTTCTGCCACAGCTAAATTATCGTCTCAAGATTAATAATCCTAAATCATTTATCACTATAGCTTTTGTCCACAAAAAGTTGCCAAAGTAATACATTTGCTAGTTAATATAGCTGGATTTCAAACTATTCTTAGGACATTTTCTAGAAAATGTTTTAAAAATACAATAAGGACAGAAACTATGGATTACAGTTGGAATCATAACTTTTTTATTTCCAGGAGAAAATATGCAATTTACTAGTCACTCCCTTAAACCAACAAGTTCCTTCATTTTTGATGCACTTTAGGAAGGCAATTTAACCCAAAGTATCTTAAAAAGAAATTTACAGGGTAATGTTTCCATAGAATATATGCAATGTAACCCTCCCTTATATTAAGGAAGAATCAAGTGAATTCATTCTACAGATCTTTGTTTATAATGCTCCTCATCTGATTTAATCCTTCTATAACCACTGCCTAGTGGTATTAGAGTGCCCATTTGTTTCAAATAAGATTTTTGAATAATTACTTATATCCTTAATTAATCCTTTATCTCACGTCTGTTCACTAGATTTGCTTTAATAGGTAGTAGGTATGCCAATGCATATTTAATTTATAACATCACAAGTCACAAATTAGAAACATGTAAGCAATATTTCTTTCATTATTCCCAGTTCTGAAAAACAGGATAGGCACATGTGGTTTTTTTGAGTGCCTATCCTGTGTTTGGTACATGTACGGATTTCCGCTCCCCTGCTGAGGTTCTGGGGGTGGTGCAATTGCACCACATTTAACATTTGATGAGTTATTGATTTCAACTTGCAATATACGTATAATGTATATGGATTTGCTAAGATTTGAAAGCACAACAAATTACTGCTTTTTAAATTTTACAAACAAATCTGTAATGCAGGCAAAAATGCCAGTATATTTTATACTGTATAATATATTTTACTTTTTGTTCTAAGCACTTTTTTTGTCCTAGCTTTAATTACAAGTAAACTGCATTTAGATTTGCAAATTTACATTACACATGTCTGTACATGTCATAGCCCTTAGTATTATCCCAATTTTACTTAATTTTCTTAAACTTGTAGTCTACATTAAGAAGAAGCTACAGTGTTAATTTAGCAGGAAAGATAAGTAATAAAGAATGATAAATAGTATTTGTATGATAAATCTACAGTTTGGTGCAGTGGAGCAAAGCTCTATAGAGCAGACTTATAGACCCTGACAGGCGGTAAATGGATTTTACAATACCTGGATTACATCTTCCAAAGGATGAGTAGCTTTTGCCAGCCTGAGGATATAAGTGATATATTATGTACATGAGCATTTTGTAATATATTGCTTAGACTCTGTGTAACTTTATAAATAGGAATCATTCTACTTAGCTCCAATTGGCAGAAAAATATGTAGTGTTATTTGGATAGGGATTATTCTAGTAAGTGAACTATGCCTCACTTACTAGAATTACCTTTACAGCAAAACTCACTTTTCTACATGTCTATTGAATGTTTCTGTGTTATATTTAGGCTCAGTTACCTGTCAACTGGATTTTTTCTCACTGGCCATTGGAAGTGTCAGCAGCAACAGCACAGGCTACACCAAAGGCTATACCTGAGGCATAGCTCAGAGTAATAAGTGCCAGATGTCAAGCATAGCAGTATTTTCCTAAGCAATTCCATGAGGAGCATGGACCATTGTCAAGAAAAGTGGTCTTACATCCAGTTGTGTCTTACAGTCAGACCTTTGTCTGATATTAGTGCCCATATTATTTCAGTTCGGTTTCTTTGCTATTCTTGTGTCACCATCCTGTTGGAAGGGACAAGCCAACAGGGATGTCTTGACAGATATATAAGGCTAAGAAGAGTAGAAACCATCCAATCCAGATATAACTAGTTATTATACAGCATTAAAGCAGGGCAACGCCAAATCATAAGATGCACCATTAGACTTTCGTTAGAAGCTTTTGGTTTTGGTGCTCCTTACTGTAACATTATCTAGTAGAGTTAAGTCTAAAGCAACCGGACTTTCTGTTTGCTTTCAGAGTTTTCTTGAATCATATTTATCATGAGCCAATATAGCCAGGTCTCTAACCTCTAGAAGCTATAAGCCATAGCAAATATACACTGACTGTGCATAAAATTATGGCACTTATACACTAGATAGAAGTACCCCATGCCACAGAGAATCCACTCATGCTCAAATATGGATGTGTTTTCCCGGTGGGTGTACTGCTGCCTTGATTTTCTACATGTAATTCCAAGAACTGTTTGATCAGTAATAGTACCATGTATCTGTGCAGTGCAATAGCCTCATTACAAAAAAGGCACATGGTATGGTAAATCAGAAGTTTGCAACTTCAGTTTTAGTAACATATGACTTTGAGCCTCTCCTCTAATTTACTTCTTTCTACATGGATGAGCTTCCCTTGTAGCTCATAACTGAAATAAAGAAACTGTTACCATTATTACGAATACTTGCTGCTGTATTGAACACCACCCTATGCCCTGCAACCCTTATTTTAACTGGTCCATACACTTAACTGGCTTTTAAAAGAACCTGTTTCTTTAGAACAAACCTGCCCCATTTCACGAGAGTATCTCTCTACAATGTCCTACTTTTATTCTTCCACTTAGCCATCTTATATTGTTGATGACTGTTTAAGGACAAGTACAGTACAAGAAAAGTCATAGATTGCATATAATTTTTGTAGGCATGTTGTCAAAATAATAAGAAGCTTAAGATTCTCTTATAAACCAAACTGACAGAGAAGAAATTATTATTCTTGCCGTAATACTTTGCCCTGAAGGAAGGAAGGGAAAAAAGAAAAGAAGAGAAAGATCACCATGTTAGAAACCTATGTGCCTGAGGTATGATGGTACATAAATCTACAGAAAGAGCAACACATGACATATTCCAGGGAATTTGATTGACAGGAAACATCTGTCAGATTTGTGTCTTCTTGAGCATCAGCATATGTGCATTTATTGCGTCTAGTTTCCTTAAAGGGAATCCTAAACCCCTACTGCACCCCCATCTATTTAAATTAGGTGGATCAAACATATTTATTTGCTAGAATATTAAACAAAGAGATCCCTGCTTAACAGTGTACCATTCCCCACATATAGAGACCATAATGCCAATTTTGGCTTCCCAAAACTGTCAACAGACATAAAGAGCGAGGTGCTAGAAATATTATTTTTAATGTGTCCATTTACATGTTTAGGAACAAATAACATGGAGTTGGATTAACACAGATAAGATATAAGCCTATTTGGAGTATTATCTGGCACTTATCGGTCAATGAAGAAGTGGGTAAAGCCTGTGATGTTGTTTTAAGAATAGAAATCTGACATGTCTGACTACAGCTTTACAGCATGCCTTAACGCCTTAATACTGTATGTTGAGTAAACTGTAATTTGTAGTCCCGAAAAATTTGAGAAAAGTATGGCTGAGAACCAAATTGGGTTGCAGCTTTGGGTTGCACATCACTAATTTGTAAACTAAGAGACTATTTTAGAGTGCTGGCAATTCTCCCAGAACGTCTCCTACCTTGTTTTTGACTTGAAATTGTAAGACATGTAACTGGGAGTCTACAAGCCAATAGAGGGAGTGCTGAACTTGACAAATAAGTGAGCTGTATATCAAGTGCGCTAAATCAACGCTGCAAGATAAATGCAGCCCAGAATCAGAAAAGTGCAGCTATTTGTCAAGGTAAATGTCTTACATTTCTATCAACTTTTCAAGTTTGCGACAAAGGTCTTCACTAATGCGATTCAGGTTTGGCCTAGTGCTTTTCAAAAACTCGTCTCCACCTTCCATCTTATTTTAAAATGACATCACTTCCTTGTATCATGGTGGGTGAAGTGTAGAGGTTCAGCATGCAGGTTGTAGGTTTGGGGTTCAATTTAGTAACACTAACAGTGTCTTCAATCCACTGAGCAACCAACTACACATAGTCCCTAACGTTCTGTGGTATTAATTTACTTCTCCTATGGTACTCCCTTATTTATCTGTATAGGTTTAACTGCCAAGACAGAGGGGATTTATTTTGTTGTGGTCCTTTTACAGATTTGCGTTGTATAACTTTTGAAAGATGAAACACTTTCATGACCTCTGGTGATGTGAAAGCATTCATTATATATTCATGAGCTTTTTAGTAAGGACCTTGCTTCTTAATGCTCTTAGTAGAGCCAGAAAGCATTTGGCAGGAACATTTTAACCCTGGGTGCAAGAAACAGAGATCCTTCAAGAGACCCACTATGTATTAGTAAATATAAATCACATTTATATATTTACATTCTCCTAATCTGATATGTGCATATCCGTTTCAGCTTGTGCTGGGTGCAATAATACTATTATTCAGCAATGGTCAGCTGAGTGGTTAAAAAAAAGATAAAGGCAAAGTTTTGCTGTTTATCGTATACCATTTGAGTTTTATCTACATGCCAAAAGCAGTTCTGTATGCAAGAGTTGTATTTCCAGTTGCTCCGTGCAAGATGCGCATAACTTAGATGATAGATTTTATACTGAGATTTAAAGATCTCCCTACCAATATAACTTTGGTTTTATAAATTTAGCCTCACAGACACCGGTATAAGGTACCTTTTTCTATCACCCTCTCCTGCTTTCCATACACAAATCACTGTGAGGAAGCCATATATCCTCATAGATAATCCTCACAAGCCTTATACATTTATTAGAAATCAATGTGCAGTGCTGCACAAGAGAATATTTGTGGACACATACAGTAATAAGTCCATGAGCGCATTAGCAAGCAATTTATTACATATAAATGCTACAGTAATGAACAGATAATAAGCAGCCAGAATTAAAAGCAGGTAAAGGATTTTAAGGTACACTAAAGGACTATGTCCTAACAATTCTCTGCTGAATTGTGCATGAGAATATTTCTTTTGGCACTGTGAAGCTTACTCTTGTTTGTACCTTGCTTAGGCAAAGTCAGTGACATCACATTTAACCCTCAGTATACCTAGACTGCTAGACCTGGCTTCTGATAACCTTGTAACTGAATTATGCCACAATAGGAGTGATACTAGAGAAGGTATTAAAGGTTGTGTTCAACCTGCCTATGCTAAACCCAGAAAAGAGGAAAATAACTATACAATCACCTGTTAATACTTCTATTAGACAAACAGAGAGAAAATGAAAAGAAAAAATAAGATATAGTTGCTCTTTAAAGGACATTGCCGCTACAAGTTGCTTCTATGCTTATTTTTGCTACCATTTAAAAATATTGCACACCATTCTACAGAATCTACACTTCTCATTCTGACTTATCACAACTAACAGTATAGCTACATAATCTATGTATTTATAATATATAACTATCGTATAGTGCTCATACAACAGAATGCCATGAGTAGCAAAGACACAGGCTATTCTTGGAGAAGTTAAAATATCATAGGAAGGTTTAAATATTCAGATTGCTCCCAAAGCAATCTCAATGACTATTAACAGGTAAATGTTCTAAATTCTGAAGTTACAGTTTCAAACAGATACATGGATAGAGAGAACAGACATAGATAGATAATGACAGATAAAGATATAGAGACAACAAACATAGATGCCAGAGAAAAAATCTCAAGTTGAACTGTATTCCATAATGTATTTATGAAGTTACTTTAGGTGTAGGTAATTTATCTACCATGTTCTGATGTTCTAATGATACTGTCTGTAAACTGTCATCACTAAGGAGAAGCAGGTTTCATTGGTTATGTTTAGCTGAGGGGAAGGTTACACGGGGCTCCAGTCTCTTGAAGAAAAGCACCACCAAATGCCCAGTATGAATAAAAGAACTGTCTCTCTGCTAAGCTAAGTTAAGTCTGGACTGAGTGTCAAGATGTGTAAGCAATGCTATGCTGTCAGGATGAGCTACATCTGCTGTCAGGATTTGGACTCTGAAGTTATTCTGTTGCTAATATTTAGAAACCTTGCTTGGCCTAACTTCAGACTGCTTGTAGCACCCAACATTAAATGCTGGCTTGGGTGCATGTTGCAGGTATCTAAAAATAATGTCACCATGATTTACACATTTTGCTTATATTCAGCTGTGAAACATGGATATCAGGTTCTGGAACAGCAGGTGACTGTGAACTCCACATTTACATTACAATTATTTTGAACAAAATATTTGCAGATATAGTTAGCCTTTCACTTTCAGTACTACATTTTTTTTGGGCACTTATACAGTAGATCATTCAAGACTGGTTCAACTCATATAATCAGTGAGATTGGACGCCTACATGCACAAATAATAAATAACATTTTGATATGTTGTACTTCATACACTGCACATATGCCCCTATTGCAACCCACGCACACTTTCAACAATCACGGTATATGAAGAAGTAATGCCTCACATTACCCTTCAGTTTTCAAGGATATCTGCAGTTGGCGTTTTATGACATTTTTATCTTTCCGCCTTCTTAATTTTTTTTTTCTTTTCATCTTCTGAAAAAGTAAAGAAGTGGTGACGGATGAACCTGGATTCCATCATCTATCTTGAATAGACAGCTAGAGCTTTAGCATGCAAATGAAAGCTATCAGTCTTGTCAACCTAAAGCCACAGCACTAAAGTCTGGAGTCCACAGCCAATTAATATTCCATGACCAATCAGCCCACTCATGCATGGTACACTTCTACGGTGCACTGCAATCTTCCTGACAAGAATGATTAGCTACAGTAGCTGTATGTTTTAATATGCCCCACAAAAGTAAAAGTATAGCTTACTAAATTTACTGTACAAGACAGGACATAGTTTCATACATAGTTAAATCGGGTTGAGAAAAGACATCAAGTTCAACCCCTCCAAATGAAAACCCAGCATCCATACAAACACCCCTCCATACTTTCACGTAATTATATATACCCATATCTATACTAACAATAGAGTTTATCACAATAGCCTTTGACATTATGGACTGCCAAGTTATGTGCACACCAGTGTTCGAAGACTTAATTCAGAAGAATTTCATTGTTTACCATCAGGCTGGTCTAAGGTCCATGTAACAAATGCAGGAAGGTGCTCCACGGGTGCTCTATAGTATAACTAGAGAGATGGTGGGTCACAAGTTTGTTTCAGCTTGGCAGTAATGTGTTGTTTCTAACAGGTTATTACAGACTATTGTGACTAGATCATGGAATATGCCAGTACACTATTTAATATCCAATATGGTGTATACACATTTCATTTTACTTTCTTTTTTTGTACAGTATTTTAGAGAATTATTCAACCTTGTTTTGTTCAACATGTTAATACGGGGCCCTGCTGGTGCTAATGTCTCCATCACATCACTGTAATATGTATTATTCCACTGCCCTCAAATGAAAGGTTGTCATAGCTACTGCCACATGATCCCAATGCTTCCATATCAGAAACATTTTTCTAGATGGAAATGATACTGGATCCCTAAGTCATCTACATTCCTTGTCTTAAAATGAACATTTTATGCAATACAACTACTATACCTGGGTTTAGTTATTTTAATCAATTGGATTTCTAAATTGTCCTTCCTAATCTGGTCAAGGGTTCTTTCCCAACCAAAAATACAGAATGGCTAACACAGAGAGAGAAAAAAGTATTACAGCTATAAAAAAAGCTAAATTTGGACAGTAATCCAAATAAAAGCCTATCATGCTACTGTATTTGGAGCTGTTATGACCACAATTTCCAACCAGAATTTGGAAGCTCCCACCATCTTCAGTATTTAATGGGGCCTGTTAATTCTCAAACCTTCATTTCAATACATTTTGTAGAGCTTAAATACAAGCCTTTTGGCAGTTTCCAATGACATTTACAATCCATGGCTTCAAGCGCTGGCCATAAAAAAAACAGAAATTCAGGAACTGGTTGAAACTACTTTGAAACTGGTAAATTAGGCTTCTTGTGCAAATGTTAATTGTTCAGTTATAATAAAACTTCATGCAGCTACAACTAAGTCAAAATCCATAAACCTTATTGCTGGGGGCTGCTTTTTTTTCAGTTAATTGGAAGACATGACCCAGAAGTTCATCTGCCTTGAAATGCAGTCGAGTGTTCTCCAAGTCCAAAAGAAAAAATGTTGACCTTGGAGGAAAACAAATCTTCTGCCCTTAGTGGGCCATTTTCAAGTATCAGTCAGCAAATAATTTTGTAGAGGAATTTATTGACTGATTGGCGCATAGCTATTTTTTAACATTCAGAAATAAAAAGAAATTGTACTTGCAATTTGTAATATTTGTACAGGACTTAAAAAGATAAAGACAAAGTTTTTTGTATAAGGTCCTACAGTTATTACCCTGGTAAGCTGCAGACATAAAGACAATACTAATAAAAAATGTTAAAAGTATAATTTGCAACATTTTGCACCAAAGATAAAATGGTATGTGGCAGTGTGCTCTTTAGGTTTTTCAAAACTGTTATGTGTCACTGTATCTAAATGATGGGTAGAATTTGTATCTATTCATTATCGGATATTGTTTTATAAATGTATTTTGTTCTACATGTTGTGTGATTATTCTCTAGCTGATACATTTTTGAGGAGTAGCCAAAGAGACAACACTTATTAGGAACATTTTAGAACTGATGTCCTTTAAGCAAACTATATTTTGAATTTGTATCTATTCATTATCGGATATTGTTTTATAAATGTATTTTGTTCTACAGGTTGTGTGATTATTCTCTAGCTGATACATTTTTGAGGAGTAAGCCAAAGAGACAACACTTATTAGGAACATTTTAGAACTGATGTCCTTTAAGCAAACTATATTTTGAATTTGTATCTATTCATTATCGGATATTGTTTTATAAATGTATTTTGTTCTACAGGTTGTGTGATTATTCTCTAGCTGATACATTTTTGAGGAGTAAGCCAAAGAGACAACACTTATTAGGAACATTTTAGAACTGATGTCCTTTAAGCAAACTATATTTTGATAATTAGTGTTCCTAGCCATTTAAATTATTTTGAATAGAAAGTGGAAATCTACTATGGCACTATGTAATTTCTTACCAGTGACTAGGGCTGGAACACTACAGATAGGCAGCAGAGACACATTGACTGCAATGGGGGGGGGTGCAATAAGAGGGGGACCTTTGTGGACAAAGATGGGTTGGTAGTGGTGGTCTGTCTATTGCTAAAAGATCCAAACATGTGATATTCCTTTGGGCATAGAAGTCCCATTTAAGATAAAAAGGTTCCCAACATAGATACCAACACTCCAGAAGTGTACTGCCCAACCAAACAGCCAACTACACTAAAATTGGGAATGTGGTCATGGAGGCTTAATTCCATCTCCTTCATGAACCTTTCTCTCAGTCTGCAACACTTAACAAGTAACGGATCCAATAGACAGCGGTTACATATTTTAATACAGTGGATGCTAGATTTAAGTTTAGCATAAGTCTGCCGCAAAGTATTAAATATTATGTTTTAAAGGGGAAGTAAAGTCTAAAATAGAATAAAGCTAGAAATGCTGTATTTTGTATACTAAACATAAACATGAACTTACTGCACCACAAGCGTAATCAAACAAATGATTTATGCCTTCAAAGTTGACCACAGGGGGTCACCATCTTGTAACTTTGTTAAATATCTTTACTAGACCAAGACTGAGCACAGGCTCAGTGTGGTATGGGTTGCTTAGGAATTGTCATAAACTATCAAAACAGCACAAGTCAAATAATATCTGCCAGAAGCAGATATAGCAATGATTGATTAATAATCAAAATAATCCTCCAAATAGAATCCCAGTTTATCTGTTTAAATCTGGCTCCATGATCTATGTCCCTGCAGCTGGAGTTGGAAACAGTAAAGTGGTTGTAAAATCAGCAGTAAATGAACAGAGAATTTCACTGCATACAGTTAGGTTTCTTATAAAAACTGTACACATTTTTTTAATTAAAGTATATTTGAGATTTCTTTTTCATAAAAGAAAGTAAAAATGCGATTTTATTTTTTTGCCTTTACATGCCTGTAAATAATGCTCCTTATATATTTCAAATCAAGCTTGCGATATGTGCATGTCTTAAGTGCTATAAGTATCTAAAGCTCTCTGCACTACATTAAATCATGTCGTCATTTTAACATAGTCAAATCAAATTTTCATAGGCCAAACAAGCAGGAAAACAGTTTCTTATTTCAGTTTCATTTATATAAATGTTTCTCCCTGCAAAATGTGATGAAATACTGTGATCACAAGGATTTGTCATTCAGATTTGAGTCTATAAAGAGGTGTTCTCAAAATATTGTCACACAAACCTTAGCCATCAGCTGTGTCAGTTAGATTTGTCTTAAAACTTATTTAAGAGTTGAAAGGGGAACTAAAAGCTTGTAAAAAATATGCAGAAATATGCTTTTGCTTGATATGATCTAAGAAACAATATTCTCTTGATAGTTGCTATTTAAAGGAGAATTTACTGACGTTTAGAAAAAAAAATACTTAAATAGCTCACCCACAATCCACTCTTAAATTTTAACCCTGCTTTAGCTCTGTAGCAAAAAACAAATATCATCCCCTTAATTATGGTTCCAGTGATCACATCAAAAAGTGCCAGAATGAATCCTCTTTAATAATAAACCATACAGCTGAATATACTGTACTTCCTTTGTATGCTCTGCTGCACTAGATGTTTATTACATATATACAAGAACTCTCCTAATATGAAAAGGCAATAGGCATTGCTCTTCACTATGAATACAGCACTATAGTTCATATAAACAAGCTGCTGTGGAGCAATGGCGGAAATTGAAAAACGGCTATATGGCACAGGTTAACGAATGGATAACAGATAACACCATTAGACAGACAGAGCTTATCTTCTATCTGCTATGATACTTGAGCTTTTTCTCCTTTGAATGTCTGCCCCCATTGCTACACAGCAGCTTATTTATATAAACAATAGTAGTGTTTCTTAAGCAAACATATCAGTTTTACCAGTGTAGGGCAACACTGCATTATATTTTCATTACTTTAAATCACTTATATTTTTTGACGTTACTGTTCCTTTAAGGTTCAAGCAATAGGTATTTTCTCTTTTTAGCTTTATTTTTCTGAACATTTCCGCTATAAAATCTGCAACATTACAGAGTGCTTGTACCACTCACCAACTATAGCAGGGCGTATAGGTTATATCATAACCTTTGTGATAATGTCAACTCCACAACAGGTTGCTCAAACTCTAACATTATATAGAAAGAGTATGACAAGGTGGTCATTAAAAGACTTACTCAGTTGTCAAGGGGGGATGTTGGAAATTCTAACTCAAAAACAGCTGGAGCCCTACAGGTTGGACATCTGTGGCTCAAACTGAAAATAATCCAGCAATTACTGGATATATAAAACCCTTTTCACCTGTGCTTTTGCCGATGACTAGAGAGATAAGTATAAAGTTTAAGCAAGTTTTGGAGTTCTACAAATGTTGGTGGTTAACATCTGTCAAACATTACTAAAGTAATGTGAATTTGTAACATTATGCCGAATCATTTTCCTAGTGCCAAAATGCAGCAAATTATGACATAGTGGCAGAGTTATTAAAACTTGACTGGAGAATCCTGAAAGTTTCTCAATAGTTAGAATTTTATCTCTGTTTTTAAACACTTTATTGACTGTCATGAATATTTATATTAGTTAGTGAAGCTTCCGGGATCATCATGAATTTCTAAGGATAGGAGGCAACACAGGGACAAATTGTGGTTAAGTCAAGGGGCAGATGCCAGAATGTTGGGACAGATTTATCAGAAGGTGTGATTAGAGCTCACTGTAGCAAAAATTATCCACTTTATTTACATTCCTAAGTGATTTTTAGGGTCCTGTTTTTAAAACAATGCTTAAAGTTCACCATTCAATAAATACATGTCCAAAAATGAAAATGAATATAAAATGGGTGAATTTTACTGTGGTGAGTAATACACACTGATAAATCTGCCCTTAAGTATTAATAGATACTTTCAAAATAAAAATGGTTTCATATTATTCCTGATTTTAGCAGGTCACTTATAACTCCTCATGCTCATATGAGTGTACCAAAATTTTTGAAAGGACAAAAATCATTTTGAAGGGGTCGGTCATCAAATTGTGAGAATACCTGGAAAGTCTTGTCTTCGGGGACGCCCACAGCCTTCTTCCTAGTTGGCACACATAGTTTTCTTTACTGGTGTGTCCATTTCAAGGTTTGACGCTCACATCCATATGCTCATGCCTTTTTGTTTGAGAACATCGCGTGAAATTCAAATATTGAAGATACTATGTCCTACTTTCCATTGCCCAATGTAGGTCTATTGTACATAGTTCCTGGGTGCACTTCTAGTCTGGTTTCTCTGTTCCTTGACCCTTGCCTGTCCTTGACCACCACTGTATTGCTGCCTGAACTGATCTTTGCCTGTAACTGACTATTCTTCCGTATCTTGACTCTGTACTCCACTGACTGATTGGTTTGACCCTGCCTGTTCTTCTACTACACTTTACTATAACTCCTTCCTCTTGTTACAGTTCCCTTGTCACCTGAGAACTCTCGCCTTGGTTATCTCACTTTAAGACCTGGCAGCATCCGAGTAGCAGAGGGCTCGTCCTGAAGTGAAAGGTGGCTGTTATAGGCGGAAGCGTGAGCCGTGAACGGAACCTTGTCGTCTGTTTTGGGTTTTGGGAAACCATATGTGACAGGAATAAAACTGAAATTGTCATTTGAGAATTACATTTAGAAAACTGTGTTCTAGAATATTTCAGGTGAAGATGGATATTATTTTCATGTTCCAGTCAAGAAAAACCTGTAAATCTCTGAGAGGAGGGGTAATACCATCTAACCAATGCCTATAACCATCCTTGGAAATAGGTCAAGGCAAAAACATGCAGCCTCTCTGCAGTTTCTTCTTATAAAAATATGGATTATTTTAGTTAAATTAAACTCTTGTGGATTATTTGAAAATCTTAATCTACCGTTTGAGTTCAACGGCAGTAAACCAGCAACCCTGCTTTTACCGACTGACCTTTTGCGGAAAGCAGTAAAAAACACTTTTTGCTATCACTGATTAAATTTCCTGCCCGAGGCCCAGCTTTTAAGAACTGCCTAAATGTAAATAAAATTCATAGGGTTGTAGCAGCGCATAGCCTGACATTCTCCTCCTAAAAGTTATCAGCTACAAATGAACATTTACCTTTCACTTTGCAGTACTAGGGTCAAACTTGGCCTTACATTGACACATATGATCAGACACTCTATAAACTTTTGATTGCTTTCCTCCACTTTGCAGGGCTGCATTATGTCACAGGTGGGCCCAGGGCATGGATCCTTTTGGTGGATTCCAACAGCCCCCCAAAGAAATGCCATATTAAAACAGTTACTGCTAACCCCGCCCCCCTTCACATCCCTATATAAACTGTAGTACAGGTATGGGACCTATAATTTAGAATGCTTGGAACCTGAGGTTTTCTGGATAATGGATATTTCTTTAATTCTTTATACCTTTAGTCTACTAGTAAATCATGTAATCAATAAATGAACCCAACAGGCTGGTTTTGCTTCCAATAAGGATTAACTATATCTTAGTTTGGATCAAGTACAAAGTACAGTTTATCTTTACAGAGAAAAGGGGAATAATTTTTAGAAATGTTGATAATATGGACAAAATTGTGGGAGACAGCCTTTCCATAATTTGGAGCTTCCTGGATAACAGGTTTCCGCATAATAGATCCCATACCTGAACTGCAAGTTCTGCAACATCTAGACTGAGAAAAGTTGTCTGTCCCTGAATAAGACTATACATTTAAGACAAGGAAAAGCATGTGCAAAATATAATGTAACATATTACTCAGGATTACTAAAAGCAGATTACAGCAAGAGAAAACGCAATGCTAGATTATTATGTTTGTGAAGTAACTCACCAGTGACTTATAACTCTAGAAGATTAGGAAATTAATGTTGCAAAAATATGAAGCATTAAATATCAGCATTTGCCAAGAGAAGAGAAAATGATTATAACCCTTAGGTTAAGTATTAATCTCATTATGAACTGTCCTTGAATTTTCTTCTTAATTAAATTAGCTTTGGAGATCCAGTTTTCATCATACTCCCTTAAAGTCAGGGCAAATTAAGGCATTTTGTTGATTATAATGGTTTATATTAATCATTTGTTAGCAACTCGATGCTCTGTAAACATCTCAAAAATAAAGGGGGGTCTTTGAATGAATGCATGTAAAGTGAATGTTGCTTTCTTAAACATTTGGTCATGGGGATCTTGCAAAGCTGCACTTACTTAATGCATATGCAATAGTCCCAAAACAAGTTTCTTGTCTTGATTACCTTTGTTTTAAGTTAGTAAGAAGAATTAGATAAGCACCCACCATTTCACAGATTCAACAATAAAGTTGCCTCTATCTGTAGGTTAAAACCACTGAAAATTTGCAGTCAGCCTGTGATTGAAAGGCAATGCTAATTGGTATATAATATCTTGATAACAGATGTCAAGTAACTATGTGGATATTCAGTAAAACCAGTGCCACCTAAATAGGTCATTAAAGCTCCAGAGACCCTGAACAATTTGTATAATTGTCCTAGAAAGTCATGTATTTGAATGAAATCGTCAGTTGCTGATTCTGCATTAAACAAACTTTACTATTAGGCTACTTAGCCAATTGAAGATGGAGCAGACTAATTTTTGCATTAGTACATGAGACCGAGTGAAGTATGTGCACAGAATCTCTCGCCTGAATGTACCATAATATCCAAGATACCTGTACCATAATATCCAAGATACCTGTACCATAATATCCAAGATACCTGTAAGAGACCTGTTTAGAATATTGTACTCTGACCAAAATATTGTCTCTCTGACCAAAAGAGAGACAATCCTTTATTCCCCATGTGGAGCAATTACCTTTTCATTTTCATTTTCTCCCCATCCTTAAAGGGGATGTTCACCTATGAGTTTACTTTTAGTATGATGCAGAGTGTGACATTCTGAGTCAATTTGAAATTGGTTTTCATTTGTTTTATTATTTGTGGTTTTTGAGTTATTTAGCTTTTTATTCAGCTGCTCTCCAGATTGCAATTTAAGAAATCCAGTTCCTAGGGTACAAGTTACCCTTTCAGCCATGCATTGATTTGAATAAGAGACTGAAATATGAATAAGAGAGGTCCCGAATAGAAAGATAAGTAAAACGTAGCAATATCTTTAAATGTGTAGCCTTAAGAAACATTTGTTTTTAGATGGGATCCGTGACCCCCATTTGAAAGCTGGAGTCCAAATAAAATTAAATTAATTAATAATTAAAGCTTAAGTTAAAATTTTAGTTAAATTAAAGGTGACCCACTCCTTTAATGGAACTGCTGCATGGTTATATTATATATAAATACATTTATAATTACTAGTTAAAGTACAGTTAGGCCCATAAATCTTTGGACAACTGCATCTGAGTTGTTTTATTTAAAATTCATTGTGGTAATGTACAGAAGCAAAATTAGAAAAAAGTTGTTGTTTCTGTCCAAAGATGTATGGGCCTAACTGTAACTATGTTCATTTTTGTGGCAGCTTAGTTCAAATCATGGTAACAAATATATGTTAAAAAAACAACACAACATTGTAATAGTTGAAAAAAAGTAAATACTGAATGGACCATTTGTGAGTGAGCACATATACTGATAATATATCAAAAGCAATAAAGGAAATATCATAATGCATAAAACTACCGTAAAATGTTGTTCGCTAAGCAATCCCTGTACCAATGCACCAAAGCACCTGCATCTTGAATCATGATCTTCATTACAAATGGCATATTTCTGTCAGAATTACCGAGGCTCATAGCCCACTGCAGTGCCATTTGTGTAAATTGTATCTTACATACGGAGAGATTGCAAAATATATAGCAACTATGCCTAAGCCTGTAACTATTAATACAGTTAAAACATGCCATCGTTTTTATGGGAAAACTAGCAAGTGTCTAAAACACTGCCATCTATCAAAACAAATTCGCTAAATATACAATTTAAATAGCAATACCAAGAAAAATATATATATCATCTGTCACAGCATCAAATATTTCAGATTTCAACAGCAGCAATAGCTCAGTATTCTCAAGATGTCTACAGCACAGATGAATCATAAGTGACTTCCTATTCCACTGGGATAACCCGTCGGTGTGCGTGCCTATTTTATGACAAATGGCAGTCAACATGAATGCTAAGAATCCTACACAAAATTCCTAAAATAAACAGAACAAGTGACACAATATGCCAACTAAAGGAAACTGGGTAAAAAAGAGAGGAAGTAACATGCTGGGAAGTTTTTTTTTACATTTTAACACCATCAATGATTGGTTGTTTTCATTAAGGAGGCAGTGTTACTTATATTGGAAAGTATCTTAGAAGCCAGAAAGTTAATAAACTAGTAAATATGAATGTTATAATATATAGCCATTTGTATCATGAAAGGCTTTTGTATTAGAAATACCAGCACAGAAGACATTGATTAAATGATACGTGACAAACATGGGGGGTAGAGCAGTGGTGCAGTGCTTTATCAAGTACGCAAATGGGTTTTTATTGTAATTCACTGATTTATTATCTGTTTCTCCCTGCCTAATTGCACACATCTCAAAAATCCAAAAACCCATACAAAGCCTTCACAGAAGATATTTTCATTGGAGAAATCCCCTTGGGTACAGCCCACACTTAAACATGTGGCTTATCTTGTGATACCTACTCTCTTAACCTGCTCAATTCCCAAAGAAATACTGAAAATCCTGTCATAGCAATATTTATAGAATGCAGTACACAGCAAATCAGTGTGCTAAATTATGGATAAATCATGTTTGTGAATTAAAATAATTGTAGGAGGGATTATCTTTCACTTTTTAAGGTATACGCATTGCCATACAGGTCATGCATGGCATGTGTGTTTTCATGTAAAGGAGGAGTCGTGTTTTATTTTTAATAGTAATTAGTTCACTTCTAAACCTTTATAGGGGAATGTAATAAAAATCGCTAACGGAAAACTATTCGCAATGCGAAAAGTTATGCCTTTGCACAAACAAATTTTGCTTTGTGCGAATTTAATATAGCTTTTGCGAGCTCGGAAACTGTTTAGCGACCACTTCCGACAGTGAAAGACCGTTTGCGAATTTTATAGTTTGCACCAATGCGCAGTCAATGTAATAAAACTTCTTACTGAAAAAGTCGTTATGTATGCTCCAAAAGATTACGACACCTTCAAGCACTTCTTATGAGTGCGCAATTAGATGTGGATTTTTAGTCTTATTGGTGCGAATTGTTTTGCTCTTTGCGACTTTTATTACATTCCCCTGTTAAAGCCTTAAAGGACAACCAAACTTAAAATCATTTGAGGCCAAATATTAGGCACTCCCCCAAGTGAATAAAATCGCTTACGAAAATAAAAGCATAAGAAAAAAATATCCCAAAGCTACAGCTAGAGGTGCAACATTCATATAGTCATACAGTATATTTTAAGGGAAAGTTCACCCAGAGCTCCCCCCCAACGTAAATTTAAAATACATTTAAGAAGAAAAGAATCCTTATAGCGGAGAATTACTTAAACAGGGGCTCTCACTACTGGGAATATATTAGGTAAAACACACTTTATTTATTCCAAGTTTAAAATACACATACATATTAAAAAACTGGACATAGCAGCAATATGTTAGGTGTAGCATCAATCCATTTGTTTCACAAGGTAAAATGCTACACCTAACATATTGCTGCTATGTCCAGTTTTTTAATATGTATTTTAAATTTGGAATAAATAAAGTGTATTTTACCGAATAAAATCGATTGCATGATACCCCAGGTCAGTGCTCCTGTTAGAAGAAAACTGCACCAGCTAGGGGTAGAAGCTGATTTGCCATGGTCATCTTCCTCATCTGTCTTCTTTCCTTCAGAGCAGAATGAAGAGAAGATGGAAGAAGCCAAAAAAGATGGCAGCAGTGGACTTCTTCAGCAATACTGTACCTTGAGCTTTAGGTTTAATCAGACATGGCCTTAGCCAGAAATCAACCCATACACATTGACTGCAGTTTCCACTGATTAAAAGTTGCTTTTTATATTAAAGGAATTGTTCAGTGTAAAAATAAAAACTGGGTACATAGATAGGCTGTGCAAAATAAAAAATGTTTCTAATATAGTTAGTTAGGCAAAAATGTAATGTATAAAGGCTCAAGTGATTTGATGTATAACATGTCAGTCAGAACACTACTTCCTGCTTTTCAGCTCTCTTGGTTTACACTGACTGGTTACCCTGGTTACCAGGCAGTAACCAATCAGAGACTTGAGGGGGGGCCACATGGGTCATATCTGTTGCCTTTGAATCTGAGCTGAATGTTGAGGATCAAATACAAACTCACTGAACAGAAATGTACCATGTGGCCCCCCTTCAAGTCGCTGACTAACTCAGAGTTATAGAGCTGAAAACAGGAAGTTGGATTCTGGCTGTTTTATTAGACATCTGTTCACTCCAGCCTTTATATTTTACATTTTTGGCTAACTAACTATATTAGAAACATTTTTTATTTTGCACAGCCTATCTATTTACACAGTTTTTATTTTCACACTGAACTATCCCTTAAAGATATTTACATGGTGGTTTTTATGCAATCAAATTCAATAATGCATGTCAATATGTCTGACTGTGGCTTAAGGTAAATGAAAATCCGACATTGCACTGTTTGTTACTAGGGCATCTAAATCGATCTGCAAAGTGAACCTCACAATCACCAGGGTGTAGCTACGAGGGAAGCGAACCCTGAAGTTGCAGGGGGCTTAGATGTGTAGAAGGCCCAGTTAGGCCCTCATTAATGAGCAATTTCAACATATCTTGGTAGGACTGGTCATCTTATAATGTTTTTGGGCCCTAAATTGAATTTGTTGTTGGGCCAAGTAACATTTAATTACACCATTGGTTAGGGTTAAGGAAAGTACAAAATGTGATCAGGGGAAAACAATATTTTTCTTTAATTGTACAGTTGGATGATATTCAGTGTCTGCCCCTCTTTGGGGCATACTAGTTGAAAATCCATGTTGGCAGCATGGAGTAGATCAGCTTTTACCCTCTAAGTGCTTGTACCTCCTTTGTACTTTCTACATATGTAAAGTACACATTAATCATTTAGACTAGGCACACAGCTGCAGCCTCTATATTTACATATACAATGAGATTTTTTTAAAGAAGCTATTTCCATGTCACTCTTGCTTGATATATATATATATATATATAATATATATATATATATATATATATATATATATATATATATATATATATATATATATATATATATATATAATGTTCATTGTTGACTATGAAGCACACAATTAGAGAGATATTTATTTCATAAATACAGTGCAGCATTTACTGCATTACCCAACAGTGCAAGGATTCTTTGCTACCATACTTATATATAAATTGAAGTATATGATTGCTAGCTCCACAACAAGCTTACTTGGAGCACAGAGGTTGGCAGCCACTGATTTAGGTTTCGTATTACATACTGCAATATCCACAGAGGAAATATTTTTATACTTTAACAAACATACAGGCTAGAGTCCAGTGCAGATCCATTTTTTGGGACCCGTACCCGACCCGTACCCGCAGCCTGCAATCCGCAACCCGGACCCGCAACCCGCATTCTTACCCGCTTGGAACCGCTACCCGACCCTACTCGCAAGTACCTTATCCGCGACCCGGATCCGCGACGTCATGGGAAGTAGCCGTGGCCAGAAAAAAGTAAATATCGCCTGTGGCCCGACCTGCAAACCGGCAGAACCGCCAACCCGCGTCTTTACCCTCACCCAGAACTTCTCCCCTCAACCTGCAAGGTACCGCAGATTTTTGCAGGTACTCGACCCGCTGCAGGACTATAATACAGACTATAAGTACCCTCCAAAATGTCACCAACAGAAATACTAAAAATCCATTAATGGGTCACCAGACACTCTTGCAAAATTATATTTAGTACAAAGAAATAACTATTCTAATGTAAAGAATTGTGGGTTTTTTATGTTTAGCTAACCACTCCCAATGACATCACAGCCCCTTAGGCTAATAACCCATATATCTTTCTGGCTTCTTATGAGATGGGTATAACTCAACACAAGGCCATGGACATGTTGATAGACAAATTAAAGTATTTTTAATTTCAATCACAACAATCACAAATATTGAAAACAAATACTGACTATTTTTTTTTTTAGATCTTCGTATTTACCAGTATATGCTTAAGGAATTGTAGTGTGACTTTACTTTAAAGTGGTAACAGCTCGGCATTTTCTTTAAATCTTACATTTTATTAAGACAGTGATAACAATAGTCTCCATCAAAAATAATATAAGAATTGTATTACATCAGTGCTGAGCTTTCCGAGCAAACTGGAAGCTGCCTAAATTATAGTACTGTTATGGTCTGAAAAGCATAAACAGTGATCCCCAGAAAAAGCCATTAAGAATATATGCAATAATGCGTTTATGGACTTGTTTGTGGTGTTGCTCATTTTTCTAAATGGTTTTATTTCTATAATCTTATTTATATGCTGCATGATTTATGGCCATGGTAAGCTCCCCTGAGAAGAAACGTTGTAAAACGCTGGCTCAATGCCTTTTTTAGTATTCTTCTTTGATTTTATAAATCAGTCCAGAAGTTAAGAAAATACTATGTGGAGGCTGTGAATGATTCTGTCAAGCAGAGAAAACCCTCTACTATCACATTTCTAACTCTTTGTCAAGGTGTCTTATTAATGGGTGTAAGTTAGTTTCCTGTAATGTGGTCATTTTAAGGAAAGAATTTTTATAAGGTAACTAAAGTACCAGGAAGAAAATAGAGGATCTCTGTGCATGGAGATATCTTACGGTATGTTCAAATGTATAGGTAGAATTATACAACAATGCCTAGTGCAAATGGGAGCACAGTTCTGGAACACAAAAATCAAAAGCCTTCCATAAACTGTGTTTTCTTTTTATCCATTAGGTCTGGTAACCTATAGCAATCAATCAGATGCTTGCTTCCATTATTGGTGATTACTATTGGCAACTATGCTGGAAGGGCTGTGTTTTTGCTACTGAATAACAGCAGCAAGCACAGATTAATTACTAGTCCAAGATTCAAGTTTACCAAAATAATCTGGTTGTAAAGAATTTGAATCCAGGACAACCAATAGGTGAACCATTTACTATACAGGTATGGGATCTGTTATCCAAAAACCCATTATACAGAAATCTCCTAATTACAGGAAGACCATCTCCCATTGACTTTTAGAAATGATTTCCTTTTTCTTTGGAGTATAACAGTACCTTGTACTTGATCCAAACTAAAATATAATTGATCCTTATTGAAAGCAAAACCAGAAAACTGTTAAAATAATTTTCTAGTAGACATGATATAAAGATCCAAATTACAGAAAGAACCATTATCTGGAAAACCACAGGGCCCGAGTATTCTAGATAACATATCTATACTAGCATAAATATGCTGTAACTCAACAGAATTCCAACCTTCATATGGGCTTGGAAACAGCAGTGAAAACTCAATTTTACATCCCCTGATTTTTGGTTTTCCCTCATTTAACACTGAGGGGTATATTTATCAAAGAGTGAAGTTAATAGTGAAGTTCAGACACTAGAGTGAAATTCCGCCACTCTCCATTCATTTCTATGGGATTTTTATAGGCGTATTTATCAAAGGGTGAACTTTCACTTTCACCCATTGATAAATACGCCTTTCAAATCCCATAGAAATTAATGGAGAGCTGCGGAATTTCACTCTAGTGGTGGAACTTCACTGTTTGATAAATTTACCCCCATGTGCTCCTGCTAATATAGAGTGCATAATGAAATACCCAGAATTTACAGTTTCCCAGTTTTTACATCATTTCTTTCTGGTCCCCTGAAAAACGTAAAATGGAGTTCTCCTGATATACCTTATTAATGCTTTAGGCCCATTAGGGTTATCATATGCTTTCTGAGCTTCTATAAACTACAACTTATTTTCACATAAAATTTGTGCCAAAGAATTTTGGTCAGCTATTTTAAACTTACATTTCTCAGTTTATTTGCCAACTACATTTATTAATAAAGCTCCAAAATGAGTTATATAAAAAAGTCACAAAGAGAAAAACAATTTGCACCAATAAGAATGAAAATTCATATCTTGCATTGTAAAAACTGTTCTTGCATTGTGAATTTTTATTGCGCACTTTGAAGAAGTTCTTGAAGGTGTCAATCTTTTGGAGCAAACAACATTTTCAGTAAGAAGTTTTATTACATTCACTATGCATTGGCACAAACTATAAAATTTGCAAACTTTCTTGCGCTGTCAGAAGTGATCGCTAAACAGTTTCTGGGTTCGCAAAAGATATTAAATTTGCGCAAAGGAATGTGTGTTTGGCATAACTTTTCGCATTGTGAATAGTTTTTCCGTTACCGACTTTTATTACATTCGCCCCTCTTGAATTGTTCCTTTAAAGTGATACTGACAAAAACAACTTTTCAAAATATTAACGTACATTAAAACTTACCTATAGGTCATAATGATTGTTTTTCAATGAGGTCTGCTTTTGTAAGTAATTACTAGAAGTTAGTTAACCTGACTTTCTAATGCTAAGAGTTTCTAATGCTAACAGACTAATGCTGCACAAATATGGCAGCCCCTCATAGAGAAGCATAGGGGATCAGATGGGTAGAAATGTAAAAGCATTGGGCAAATACTTATACCGAAATTATGCAAAGAGAATGTTATGATAGATGTAAGTGAATGTAATGCTAAATTTTGTATATCCCTCATTTTGCTGATGGTTTATTATATCAAGATTTTCCATGAAAAGAAACAACTCAAAGCATGCCCAAAATTGTGATTTATTTAGGTATTCAGCACAATTTCTACATATAAAAATAAAGATAGAGAGGAAGGATGGAAGTAGTAGTATAGGAAAGAAAGGCAGAATGAAAAAAAAAACATTTCTCTGGTTTCTAATATTTAACTTTATTCAGGGGCACATTGTAGAGTGCTGCCTTACAAAAAAAAAACACGAGACTCACTCTTTAATGATGAAGTTTCACAGATTGAAATATCCTTGTTTTTTTGCTTCCAATTTAACATCACCCCAAGTATGAGCTGCATTGCTAATCTCATAATATATGTACCTAAGATAATGTGATACTAAAACAGTTGCAATTTGCCCTTAAGTAAGTTGCTATCCTTCATAGAATATCTATTCAAAAATTATCCATTAAAACAAATATATTACAGACTTTTTTCCCTAAACCTAACACTACGAACTATATATTTCCAACCCTGGAAAGGAACCACTTTCATGTTCTACGCCTACAATTTTCTATTTAAATGCAGATTGTTACTTTCTGCTAAGTAAGACTTAGAAATTTTTCTATTAAAATGCTAATGGAAATGTTAACTTTAACGGGGGACACTGATTCAGAGAGGAAACAGAGATTGGATGCTGTACTGCACCTTGAGGTTATTCCTCACTGAGACAACACTTAACCTAGTTGGCTTTGTCAATGGAAACTGTGGTTTAGACCCCTTAGCTGCAGGGATATTTCTAACTGCTTATCATTTGTTTATATTTACTTTCCTTTGATTATAACCCAAGGCATATGCTCATGTTGAAATATTTATCTCGAGAGCAAAGCAAATATGTTATGAAAATTTAAATCCCAGACCTCTGGCCTGAATTTAAGAAGAATCGCCATCCACTACAGTTGCATTTATATTCTGTTTTCAACTAATATCTAGATTGCTATAGGAAGGGAGAGTTTTCCAAAAAAGCTCCATTCTTTTACTTGACTCTCCTACTGACCCCATCAACTCATTTTTACTTGCTGCTGCTCCCTTTTTCTGGTCATGTGCTTTTTGCAGTGCCAGTGTTGTTCCAAAGTCTGGTGTCTTTAGTCTTGCCTGTTCCTCATCTTTCTTTTCATTCCATTTCAGTCAAATTTTCCCTAGATGACTTGCGCATATTAGCCTTGTCTGTAGTTTTACATTGTTTACAGTGTAGTTTGCCACATTTGGGGGCAAATTCACTAAACACCGAAGCGCCTAACGCTAGCGTAAATTCGCCAGTGTTGCTTCGCACCCTTACGCCTGGCGAATTTGCGCATCAGACGTAACTACGCAAATTCACTAACGTGCGAATGATTCTGACCGCTATCTTATACGCCAGACTTCCTTCGCCACCTCAGACCAGGCGAAGTGCAATAGAGTAGATAGCGATTGCTTCAAAAAAAGTTAAAACATTTTCTAAGTCCCAAAAAACGCTGGCGTTTTTTCATTTTTTATGGGTGATAGGCTGAAAAAGATTTTTTTTTGGGCTCCCCTCCTTCCCCCCTACATTTCCTAACTCATGGCAACTTAACTATACAGTGGGCACATGTGTAGGGCAAAATAAAAATTTTATTTGCTGTTTTGAAGGTTTCCCAAGCTTGTGTAGTGATGCTACATATTCCTCCATTGTAACTTGAATTTGGCGCCGTATGCAAATTAACCATCGCTAGCGTAACTTCGCTTGGCGAATTAACGCTAGCGCAACTTCGCAACCTTACGCTACCCCTGAGGGCAACTTCAGATTTTAGTGAATTTGCGAAGTGCTGGCGAAAATGCGCCTGGCGAAGTGCGGCGAAGTGGACGCTGTCGCAATAACGAATCTTAGTGAATGTCCCACTTGGTTTCTTTAAAAGGTTTTTGCTATTATAAAAGGTATTTGCTATTTACAGCACAATGATTCAGTCACTGAAGCAACTGGAAAGGGCCAAAAGCTCTTTACCTTATGGAAATATATACCGGTTTTGGAACTGTTGTCCAGAATGCTCGGTACCCGGGGTTTTCTGGATAAGGTATTTTAGCCATACCTCCATACCTACTGTCTACAATAAATCAGTTAAACATGAAATAAACCCAATAGACTGAGTTTGGTTCCAATAAGGATTAATTATATCTTAGTTGGCATCAAGTCCAATGGACTGTTTTATTATTACAGAGAAAAAGGACTTTTTTTTAAATTTGGATTATTTGGATAAAATGGAGTCTATGGGACATGGCCATCTTGTAATTTGGAGCTTCTGGATAACGAGTTTTCGGATAACAGATCCCATACCTGTACTTTAGATAAAGCAAGCATTATACCGTTTTCGTAGGCACTTTCTAGAATAATTTACAATGCCTTAATCTTTTTAACATCTTAAAATACTGGGAAGTCCTTAATTTAGTTTTGAGTTTGTGCTTGCCTAAAATCCCAGTCTCCAGCCTGCTATAGTGCCACAAACTAACGAAAGGCACAGATGGAGCCGTAATTGACATAAACAGCCTTTGTCCCTGCTGTATCAACTATATGTCAATGCGCCAGCAGTACTTGCAATTTACACTGGGTGAGTGAAGCAAAAATTCAGAGGGACCATAATGAGGCAGAAAAGTTTGGAATAAGTATAAACAGTTCCTAATTAAGACGTATACCAAATATTAAAGAAGAACTGTACATTCAGAATTAATACTTAACATACAGATAATGTATATAATAATGAACTGTGACCTATAAAAGAATCCCATTTAAAAGCAACAATTTACTCAAAGTCTGTCCAAAAACACTTTCAACCGAGGCAATGGGGGTTGATTCAAGTGATTTGTTTCCATCTCCTGAGCTTTCAAAAATCTGCAGAAAGAGTTTTGCTTTGAGCTGACACAGACTGCCTAAACCTTTCAAACCACTGCACATTCACAATGTAATAAAGAGCTTCAACAGTAGCTTCATTTGCAATGTTATTTTAGAGAGACCAGCATGTTAATGACTTTTGCAACATCACCAACCCTATAGTATGCGTGTAATACAACAGTTAATTATCCATACAGGACTACAATAAAGGGCTCAGATTCATGGGTGTCCACAGATAATTTTCCAAGAAGGGGGCAAAGTTATCAATCAAAAACATCCTGTTTTTCTAAATTAAGCCTATACAATTACTTCATACACAGAAATAGGGCTATCCAGGACTCCAAAAGATCCAAAGAGTCAATAGTGTAAGTTAAAAAGCGTCTCTATTAATCATAATTTAAAAGTATGAATGCATCTCCATGGGCCCTACGCGTTTCATACCTACATGGTATGGGCTAGAATCCCAACTAACCTTTATACAGAAGACAACCAATAAAAAAATAGCTTCAAAGAAAAAAAGTGAAAAAATAGAAGTAGCTCTTAAAGTGACAGTACATTTAAAACCAAAGTACACAATATACAAAAGACACATTGAAGTAAAGATGTAGAGTAAAACCTTCCATGAAAAAACAACAACAAACATGTATAATTATAGCGAGACATTGCACATAGTTTAAAGCATTTCAAGCATGTTTATATTTCTCAATAGTAACAGGAAACATTTGAATTCAGAATTCATACCCAATGGTATCCGTGTGTTAAGGTTAAACATACAAAAAACTTCTCTCTTGCCAAGTAGTTTGGACAAATCTCCACCTCTAATACCCAAATTAACCCTTTCATTGCCCTGCACACTAAAGAATTTAACATTCCCCAAATTACTAGAGTGGAAATGCTTTGAGACATTAGTGTCTTTGTGTATGTTGATATCAGATAGATGTTCCATAATTCTTTCTTTTAATTTTCTTGTGGTTTGTCCCAAATACTGGGTCTTACATCTCAAACATGTAATAAGATAGATTCAATTTGTAGTGTTACAATTAATGTATTGTCCGATTTTAAAGGTTTTTCCGTCTGTTGAGACCATAAAAGTATTAATTCATATGGGGCAGATGACGCAACGTCTATCCCCACATCTATATTTACCTCTAGTCGATAACCAAGTGGCATCCCTCTCTTTCTAAATCTGACATGTTATTCAGAGTACTTCCCTTTCTTGTAGCAAATCTGCAAACGGAACCCAAAATGTCTCTTAATTTGTCATCAGTCTGTAAAATAGGAACATTTTTCTCTATTATGCATTTGATGCATAGAAATTGTGGGCTATTGTAGGCCAATATACACAATGGTTTGTTAAGAGTTGGTGCCAATTTTTTGGTGATCTCTAGAATTTGGAATATACTTTGAAGAAGAGACTCCATAGGGGTAATAGGGCCCCCTAGACAGAGGAAAGAATGAAGTTCTCCCATACTGTCTAGGAAGGGCAGAACAAATTAAACTTATTAAACATGGCAGCTGTACCCCACTTCCAGAGGCACAGTGATGTTGTTGTGCACTATGATTTGGCACACCTTTATTTCACCTTCTAGTACTAGCACAGTTAGTAAATCTGTTACTCAGAAAATGTACCTACTACCCATGCAGTAGGGCAGCTAGTGGGCAGGACTGCTGGCCCTGTATTAGGGCAAAATTCCCCTCTTGCCCCTATTTGTGGACGTCCGTGATCAGATTATAAAACCACTTGCAAAGTTTGTCTCAGCTCTATTTTTGTGTCGGTAAAGGGGGGGAGAACGCCCACAACTGAATTTGAGCAGCTGTTAAAAAAATAATTAAAGCTGCCTGTTAAACACCTGTTCTGCTGCAATATGCACAGACATTTACAGTGTGGAGTGCACTAAATGCTACATAAAAAAGGACCTGAGCCTACTATCTTCAATGTTAAGTTCAAGGCTCCTTCTCTTCTGTGTCCTAAACATTGGTGCTTGGCACACCCAATACTTATCAAGTGCCCATAAGAATTCACCCCTGGAATACAATGACTTGCTTATTAATGACCTGGAGGAGGGCATTGAAAGTACTGAATCTATTTTTTTGATGATTCAAAATTGCGCAGAACTATAGGTTCCATGCTTGATGCTGCCAGAGTAATTTGACTAAATTGGAAAACTGGGCAACAAACTGAAAAATGAGGTGCAGTGTTGATGCAAGGTTATGCACTTTGGCAAAAATAATATAAATGCAAGTTATACACTAAATTGCAGTGTTGGGCATTTTGTTAACTGAGAAGGATCTAGGGGTTTTTGTAGATAACAAGTTGTCTAATTCCGGGCAGTGTCATTCTGTGGCTACTAAAGCAAATAAAGTACTTAAAAAAAAAAAGGGCACTAACTCAAGGGATGAAAATATAATTTTGTCTTTTTATAGGTCCCTGGTAAGGCCTCACCTAGAGTAAATAATGCAAGTCCTTAAATGAGATATAAATGAGCTGGAGAGAGTGCAGAGACGTGCAACCAAATTCGAGGGATGGAAGACTTAAATTATGATGGTAGACTGTCAAGGTTGGGGGTTGTTTTCTCTGGGAAAAAAGGTGCTTGCAAGGAGTCATGATTACACTTTACAAGTACATTAGAGGACATTATAGACAAATAGCAGGGGACCTTTTTACCCATAAAGAGGATCACTGTACCAGAGGCCACCCCTTCAGAATAGAAGAGAATAACTTTCCTTTGAAGCAACGTAGCATACGTTACGTAGGTGGTTCTTCGCAGTGAAAACAGTGAGGTTGTGGAATGCCCTGCCAGATGATGTTGTAATGGCTGATTCTGTTAATGCTTTTAAGAGTGGCTTGAATGATTTTTTGGACAATCATAATATTCAAGGCTATTGTGATGCTATAATCTATAGTAAGTATAGATATGGGTATATATAATTTATGTGAAGGTATGGAGGGGTGTATGTATGAATGCTGGGTTTCATTTGGGGGGGTTGAATTTGATGGACTTTGGTATTTTTCAACCTGATTTAACTTTGTAACTATGTACCTTATATACTCGAGTATAAGCCGATCCGAGTATAAGCCGAGGTACCTCATTTTACCTACGAAAACTGGGAAAACTTATTGACTCTAGTATAAGCCTAGACACAACTACAGCCCTGTCTCCCAGCAGCGCACCTTCCGCCAAAGAGACTCCCCCAGCGATCGACCGGACTTCTTTGCAAAGTTGATGGTGACAGAGAATGAGAGTGCTGTGTGTCATAAAACCATCACTGATCTTTCGTATAACCAACAGATGGCGCTGTGTGATATTGCCATCACTGTTAATCCTTTATTCAACCAACAGATGGCGCTGTGTGATATTGCAGTTACTGTTATTCTTTGATATAACCAACAGATGGCACTGTGTGATATTGCAGTCACTGTTATTCTTTGATACAACCAACAGATGGCACTGTGTGATATTGCAGTTACTGTTATTCTTTGATATAACCAACAGATGGCGCTGTGTGATATTGCAGTCACTGTTATTCTTTGATATAACCAACAGATGGCACTGTGTGATATTGCAGTCACTGTTATTCTTTGATACAACCAACAGATGGCGCTGTGTGATATTGCAGTTACTGTTATTCTTTGATATAACCAACAGATGGCGCTGTGTGATATTGCAGTCACTGTTATTCTTTGACATAACCAACAGATGGCGCTGTGTGATATTGCAGTCACTGTTATTCTTTGATATAACCAACAGAGGGCGCACTGTTATTCTTTCATAAAACCAACAGAGGGCATTGTGGGATATTGCAGTCTCTCCCCAAGTGAACTGTTGGTATAGGAATGATTAAAAGTGACTGCAATCTCGGCTACTGCCCGCTGACCCGAGTATAAGCCGAGGTAGACTTTTTCAGCACATTTTGGATGCTGAAAAACTCGGCTTGTACTCGAGTATATACAGTAACTGTAGCAACAAATTCACTACTCATGCACTGAGGAGCACAATTATGCACACATGTATGAACAGATATTATAGACATACACATTGGTACTATAGATGCAACCTTCAGAGTAAAAAAAATGGAGGCTGGGATGAAAATAATATATTCTACATACATTATCAAAAAAGAGATTAATGAAAAGACACCATCAGAATGTACATTAAGAAATGGTTCACATAAAGCTCTAAGAGATATAAATTTGAGAAGTCTTTGTTACTGTTTTCCCTTGAAGCATCCACTCTCCTTACACTTAATAAGCACATTAATATTCACTAAGTACATTCTGGCTATAAAGGCAAATACTATGGGGATTTTCATTTAATCCATACGAAAGCTGAAAGTGCTGATGTGTTAATTAAAAACAGTGAGGTGTTTTGGTCTTTAGTTTTCATGTCAATGCCTTTCGATCTTCAGCTTCAGATTGCAGACAATTGTATCATATATGTGGTGATACACTGCTGGGCAGTCCTTTACTAATGAGGTTCTATTGGAAGCAAGAGTGATCTATATAATAAACGTCTCCGGAATGAGCAGGGAGAAAAAGCAACATGTATCTGCATTATATTCATAACTGCTTAATGTTAACAACTTGTTAAGGGAGGCAGAGAGATGAAAGGCATCTTAAAGGATTAAACCTAATGCAACTCAACTGGTTTACACAAGCAATATTAGTAGTAATTTAATGCCATTGTTTCTTATCACTGCACTTTGTTTTCAGACTGCTTGACTTCCTGAAAAAGGCTTGCAGTAGAGCCCAATTATTAAATAAACACTAATTTGTTTTTTAATGTATCATGGCCCATATATTATATGATTGTTATACTGCAAAGGTTCTTCAAATCATTAGGAACAGCTTATGTTGCCCTGGACCAGGGACAGCAGCAGGGTTCCCATAGCAGGTTTCCCTAATGGGTACAATAGACCTGCACCCAGTGAATCAGATGCAAAGAAGTGACATAATTCAGAAAATTATAGAAGTGATTTGCTCCTGGTTTGTGTAAAAAACACAAGTGCAGTTGCTTTCGTTTGGCACGTTGGATGCAATTGTGGCAGACAGAGAATGGCCACAATTATGCTTAAACTATATAATAAAACCCCACTCCCTTATGGGTATAAAACATGCTGATATGTGCCCGAGATTGCACTTTGCACAATGAGTTTGCATTCATCAATAACCCTTATGTTATTCCTGCATGCTCTGAAATACTTTGGCCGGCAGTTAAGCAAATGGAACAAATAAAGACATCCTATTTATCAAAATTCAGTTTTTAAGTAACGTTAAAGGTTTTCCTATTTTGGATAAACCTGATTTTTTTTTCAGACTCAAATCAGAATGTTTGCTTATTTATAAAAAAATTGGAATGTAAAACATGACTTTGAATAAAATGAATTGTAATCCCTCAAGTTTATACTCTATTTATCCCTTTCAATGGGATTTTTTTGTGCTTAATTTCGGACATACAATTTTTTGAAAGCACCATTCAAATTCAGGAGTTTTAGCACTCTGAAATACTTTGGCAGTCTATAGTACATAATCAAGGTTGCTAATTATGTCTTGAGTAGTGATCTCCTTTATATACATTGCAACCAACCTGAATGTAAGCAATACTGACCTCTGTGTTACTGTACAGTGGACACATTACAAAATCCCCTTGGGCTAAAACATGTTCATTTAATTCAAGTAACACAGCAGAAAAAGCATTAGTTAAGACAACACATAGCAACTGGTCCCACAAAATAACTTTATCTGTGGCATGCAGCCTTAGGGCTCGGAGCAGGAAAAAAATACTGATAATAATGGCTCGCTTGGCTTCAGGTAGACTTCACAGGTCATTATTACATTTTGGAAATCTTTCAATTTTAGGGAAGAAAACAGGTGAGCCATGAAGCATATAATAAACACTGTCAAATTAATTAGCATTTATCCTTGGATTAAATGGAAGCTTGACTCAGCAGGGACTGACAGCCCTTACTACACACCATGTTTTATTCATAGCTTACTAACTTCTGGCAATGCTAGGAAATGATAATAATGTATCAACAAGTTTAGTTTAATGTGAATTTGGGGACAAGTGATGATGAGTTCTTTTTATTATTATTCCCAGCTACCTTTTCAATTTTCCTTCCCTGTCTTTTTCTATTACTTAGTAACAGAGATGAATAATACAATTTGGAGATGCAGCAAATACCATTTAGTTCTATGTGAACTCCATTTCCGCTATCAAAATTGCATGTTCTAAACCCCTGCTTATTAACTGAATACAGCGTGTAAACGCAGACCCTTAATAAAACTCACGTTCTTTAATTTTATCTTTTAGAGAAGCCATTTCCACTGATAAGTGCTGAAATCTGTATGTAATCGACTCTTTTATGGAAGATTTGCTTGCTTTTATAAGACAATTGGAATGTAACAAATTAATGCAGGGGCATAATTTTGGCTTAAAAATATATATAAATACAGTTTTATATTTGTTAGACCTGCATGGAATTAGAAAGACTAACTGCTATGGTGAACCAATATTATTATTATTAAGGACAATCTAGAAAAAAAGAACTGTGAACTCTGGCTTATTGGGATAGTTAAACTTTAAAGGGGCAGTTGACCTTTATTTTAATCTTTAGTAGGGATGCACTGAATCCAGGATTCGGTTCGGGATTCGGCCTTTTTTAGCAGGATTCGTATTCAGCCGAATCCTACTGCCCTGGCGAACCAAACATGAATCCTAAATTGCCTATGTGGGGTGGGGAGGGAAATCACGTGACTTTTTGTCACAAAACAAGGAAGTAAAAATGTTTTTGCGAAGGATTCGGGGGTTTGGCCAAATACGGACCTATTTGACGAAAAAAAACCTTTAACTTAATTTCAGTTGGTCTTTGAATTTGAATTTCAAAGTTTTTTCAATTCTAAATTTGACCCTTGATAAATATGCCCCTTAGAGTCATGATGCTAATAATGGACATATGCAAAGAGTGACAAAAAAAGATATACAGCATCTGTGACTCATCAATAAGAGGCAAACACATCTCTACATTAAAAATAAAAGCAAAGTACTGTTTAAACATTTACTTCTAATTTTAGAGCCAAGATGATGGGTTTCTTTGTTTTTTTTTCTGTAATTGCACATTCAGCACTTAGCACAATTAGATGCTCAAAAAAAAAACTGCATAATTGGGACATCCCTGTCTTAAGGTTCTTAGAAAGTGACGAAGAATGTGGCAGGCAAATTTGCACAATATGCACTATAAAATGCCTTGTAAAGCACTGCATACATGTGTGGTGCTTTATAAATAAATACATATAATACAATAAAAGTCTTTTAATTTAATTTCAGTTGATGTGTGCTGTGCTTATAAGATACTTAAAAAAGCTGCTTCTGCCACAAGCAAGGAAATGGCTATATACATAGATACTTTGCATAGATACATATATATATAGATATATATATAGATAGATAGATAGATAGATAGATAGATAGATAGATAGATAGATAGATAGATAGTATATATTGCTGAAGGGCAGCACACTGCTTGTATTGTTTGTCTTGGGTACAAGGCAAATGATTCTAGATACTCCAAAAAAGACCAGTAACACCAAGTAATCTTGTGAAAAACTTCAAAAGTGCATGAACAGCCAACGTAACGTTTTGGTTCCAGTTGGGACCTTTCTCAAAGTTGGATCAAGTCTTTGGCAGACAACCACTGTCACAGAGCGATCAGCTTCAGGTTATATATTGACAATAAAATAATGATATTAACAATAGAATAATGAGAACACCCTATTCCATGACGGGTAATGGCTGGTATTTAGGACTATTGATATATATTAAAGATCAAGACCCCTCGTCCTGGTACTTACAAAGGCCAGACCTAAGACAGATAGGAGGGAAGGGAATGCTGATGATAGTGGTCTCAGGTAATCATATAAATGGCATGCTGACCAAAGGTCAAGACTCTGCAGACAGAAGTCAAACAACAGTTAGATACAGAAGTGTTGCTTCAGAACTGCAAACACCCATCCTGTCTCAAACTAGCAGACATATATTTTATGGTTTGTGTATGTTGGAATCAGAGAAACATAAAATGGTGTAACAGGTATTGCAATATTGCGTATAGAAAGCTTTCATGCCTTCTAATATAGAAGGAGGGCTTTTGACCATGTATGGTATTTCCGTGTACCCTTTGCTCTTATGGTAAATGCTCTGTTAAAAAGTATAAAAGCTTGTTGTAAGAGGAGTGTCTTTGAGAAGTTCTCCTGTCACACTTAAGTACTATGCTGTGGTGTGATTGTGACAACTTCCTAGGCAAAACTCTTGTCTTGTTTGTTTTTGTCTAATAAATAACCTCACTTATTTGAATAGCCCTTTCTCTGAGTTTTGCTTTTATAAACGAGGTCTGGGTAATAAAAAATGCCTACAATATGGCTAGCTGGATATGATCTACTAAACTATTAGGGTCATTGCAGATGTGAATTATGTATAGTTAAATTTAAAAAAATACTGTAATTTGTTATTCAAGGTTTCTTTTTTTATACTATATTATTATATTATCCCAAATCCAAATGTCCCTGCCTAATCTTAATTAATATTTGATATTTGATTTAATTAATATTTGAAAGCCTTTTCTTGTTGGTTCTATTTTTTATTACATATTGACATGTAATGGGCTGCTCCTTTTAGAACTTGAGATTGTCTGATAAAAATATAGAAGTCTGATAGTTTGACGAAACTATTCTAGCTAATGTTTTCTAAAACAAAAAGTTTGAAGGTATCTTGGATTCCATTATTTGTTAATATCCAAAAAGCAAAGCAAATGATACAGGAATCAGCGTAAAATATACAATAACAATTGTCAGCCGAGTTAAAAAATATGTTAAACAGATTGTATTTCTAATTGGAGATCCATAATGTTTAAAGTACATTGCTTTTCTTCTCTAGAGGAATTTTATTGATGGTTTATTTGTCCTTTAATATGTGGCTACTATTATTTTTCAGATCTGACCACATCACTGCAGAACTATTGCTATTGTTTCTACACTTTGGCCTTTTGCTAGAGCTTTGCCAAAAACCTGCTACATCTCATACTGACCATCATTCATTGCTGCTGCTCTTCCTTTCTCAAGGTTATGAAAGACTTGAGAATGCCCTTTACAACACAGTCTGAGAAGCTGTGGCCTATATTGTTCATGGCATGGGAAGAGCGTGCTACTATACTGTTTAATTCTAACTTATTTAAGTACAAGTTACTGATTTTCTAACAGTCACATGCATACTACAATAAATGCATATTTCTCATATAAAATTATGGGAACTGTACTCAGTCTTAACATCTCCAGGTACAGTTTGATACAAAGATCATTAATATTTTAACTCAGTTCATCCTTTCTGGTCCTCACACGTGTTCAGACCCTTCAACACATTGAACTGAACAAATCCCTTTTGTCAGCTATGCTACATTTGCAGGCTCCTCGTCAATGCCTTTGGGATTATTATATAAGGTTTTTCTTTTATCCATCTGACAACCAATAACATTAAATTAACATTTATGCTGCACAAAATGATTCAGGTTTGGTAAGCTACCTCTACATAGAATTTTTCATCTTATATTTGATGTTTGATCTACAGTGACATTAAGGGATACCTGTATCCTATTTTCTCTATCACCCAGTTTTTAACAATTCTGTTTCCATTTGGTTTTTATGATGATAAATATGTTTAGTATCATTTCCCATTTCTTAGGATCTTGCCTTTTGAATGACATTTAAAACTAATATGGTCTGATTATCTTTTCCATTGCTTAATTTCATTTATATCTTCCCAAAAACTGGGAGTAAAGCTTTACTGTTTTAAACAGATAGAACCAACGAGAACTATGAAATAATAATATATTATAAAGATAGGTAAAATCTAATCATAAAGGTCAGCACCATAGGCCTGCTGCTTTTTGAAAAAAAAATTAAATCTAGAATAACCAGGAAATAGAATTTTCATTTTAAGCACAAAAGTGACTATTACTCTTATTAACTTGAGAATGTTTCCAATATTTCTTTGATTTTCTAAATAATAATTTTTTTAAAGCAATGATAACATCCACTTCATGGAATAGCATTTAACTGCTCAGAGCAGCCACAGGTATCAGTTTGATAAGTAAATTAGTTAAATTGTTCCTGACTTTCCAAAAAGAGCTTCTTTCCTTAAGGTGCCAATGTGCCTATCCCTCCGATCACTCAAAAGTTTGTAAAGAGCAGAACGCATTGTGAAAAAAAATGGCAGATTGCAGACTTATTTGCACTTTATAGAATGCATTATGGTATGCAAATTATCCCAAGTATTTGTCTAGCTGTTTAAGGTCAGATATGTTATTTGACAGATTGGCCCATGGTCAAACATAAAGATAGTATGGGGTCATATATCTGGTACAGACATCTACCTATTCTGATTGAAACCTGACTTTAATTATGATTGGCATGCAGCCACACAAGTATTGAAAACCATACATTTTTATAGGTACCTGTAGGGTGAAATTTACACTCTCTGCACGCCTGGCTCTGAATTATGCAACAGCGTTGCAAGCAATTTGAGTAGACTTAAAGGGGAACTATCGCAAAAATGAAAATTTAATATAAGCTTCAGCATGCTGAAATAAGAAACTATTTACATTTTAGAACATTTCCAATAAAGCTGGCCATAAATGTAAAGATCTACTTGTTTGGTGAGATCACCAACAAGCACACCTTTGCCCAATCTGGTGACTCAGGTGATCTGATTGGCTTCCAGCCCAGTAATTGTATCGGAACAGTAGCCTGCAGTCCTGGATAATCAAACCTGCCAATAGAAATCGGACTATTCTTCAGTACGAAATTGGTCAGATATGCTGCCACTTTGGCCCCATAGACATAATCTGCCATCCCGGCCTTAAGTGCAATTTAATCTTAATAAAAACGATCCTATCAAATTGCCAAACTTCAATGTTGTAGGCTGCAAATTTTTGTAGGCTGCAAATTTTTGTGAACCAACATCTCCATGTTCAATTTCTGTTACTGTGGTACAGGCTTCTGATCTGTTTTATATTTCCTGTATGATCAAATACCGAACAAATGCCATGATATTAAGGTCATAAAACAGAACTTTTTGATTGAAGCAACTGAGTTAATTGTGGTCATAAAGGCATATTAGACCATCCCATCTGGTCAATAAACATCAGGAACTAGGGACAATTTTGCCAGCTAAACGAAGAGTTTAAATAGGGTGACAAATATTCCAGTGTATTCAATATACATTTCAAATTTCAGTAAGAATTAGTCAAAAAAGAATCTATGGCTTAGTAACAAGTAGTGTCAGTTTAATTTGTAACACATGTCATAGGCATATCTTTCTAAAGAATGATGGAATATTTATTGCACCTGGTTAAGATGCCATAAAAGCCTTCTAAATCTGGACTTATATTAATACAGAATCAGCTTATTACAGAGCAGAATATCAATGTGGGCCTGCAGTTTGTCATAAACAATTTCTGATTTTACTTAAGTGATTTTCTCTCCTTTGCAGGGAATGCAGATAAAATGGAAGATTTTCTTACAAATACCTCAAATTTCGCTATGAAACAAATTAAACTTTGAAGCTGGGCTTCTCAACTTCCCTCATGCAATTTACCACAGCTGTTATGGAAAGAAAGGAAACAGTTATTTTCCCACAAAAAGATAATTCAAATGATATCCAGTTTTTCTTATATAAAGCAATATCTGATAAAATTCAATGAAGTACTTCCAGGCTGAAAAACTCTCACAGCGGTGTCTCATACAAAAGAATAATTGCTGCATTTTACCAACAGAATTCTTCTATTTTATTACATTTGTTTCCTATTTATACAGAAACAGCCCTATGAAAAGCAGACAGGTGCTTACTTTTGACATTATACAAGTGCCCTGGAGGTATCGGACCACAATCTCATTTCTGACTTATTGAACTTTCAGGATTTCTCAACATTAAACAGAACTTCTTGTAGATATGAAAAATTGTATTGAGTACCCAAGGTTGGGATTATGCGGAAACCATGAACCATTAGAATGTTCTGAAATGAGGCAAAAGCCACTTCCCATATAGTCTTATTTAAAAATAAATATTTTTGACTGATTTGCTTTATTTCTGTAATAAAAAAGTAGTACTCTGTACTTGATGTTGACTAAGCTAGCATAAATCTATGTTTATTGCCAAAGTCAAAGACCTGCAAACAATGAAATGTTATATTTGTCTCTCAAAGTAGATGCTGATATTGTTGAAAAAAAGCTGAATCTCAATTTTTTAAAATTAGTACTAATATATATTTTCAGTAAGTATTGTGCCATATCTGCTTACTAACCAGCTGCTAAAAACCACAAATATGTATAAATGTGGGTTACAGTTAACCTTGTAATAGTCAACTGAACAACAAACATTTTAATCGCAAATGTCATATAATTAATAGACAGTAATCCTTATAGTATAGTGAGTTACAGTAGAGAGATCTAGTGACACATTACAAATAAAATCTGGAAAGAATGTAAAAGAACTAGAGTCAACCCAGTTGTGCATTTTGGGTAGGGCAAATGGGGCTGTATAGGCAAGGGGCAAACTGGTAAGGTACAAGGCAAGGCTGTTATAGTTTAAACTTGACTTTCATTCTCCATTAAGGGCAATGACCACAGGGTGTTTTGTTGCCCATGTGAAATAGTAGCAGGTGCAAAAATAACTAAAAAAAACGAATTCCTTTGATTAGTGTGGAAATTTGTTTGTGTATAGCGCAAAATGGTCACTGCTGCCTTTTCAAGTAAGAGCGCAAATAGATTAAAAATTGAGATCACAAAATATCAGATCATTTGTGAAAAAACAACTGTGATTCTGTTTTAATTCTAGCAAAAAGAGGGGTTTGATAAGTGAATTAATCAAGCATTCTGCACCTAGCGTACAGTACATGTGATTTTTGTACTTTAAACCCATCTCATGGATTAAATAGTTATATCTGACTATGAAGCAGCTTGGTTTCTTAATCTATCTTTTGCAATGTGTTCTGATGACCCTTCGTGCCATCTTTTACTTAATCTTATTGAAATTGATTTTCCATGTCTTGGCAGGTAAAGATATGATGTACCCATTGATCCAGTGAGAGCCTGTGTACAAAAACTACGGTTGGGTTTAAAAACAATACACTGTACTTTTCTTTGACCTGAGGATGCCTTAGAGGAGAATCATTTGGGATCTCCCTAGTTATTTTTAAGCTTTTATTTTTGTAGTTGCATTTTTGTTCTTCTGAAAATCAGATTCCTTTTGTATAAGAGTTGTTATGTAGCAACCAATATATCTGGAGGATGCTATTAACAAATTGGTATGCCACAAATTAGTATAATCCTCAAGAGGATGAGCACAATTTTTAAGAACTGTATCAGTGTTTGTAAGACTGAGCCATCCCAGGTTTTTTTTTGACCAATGTAAATTTAGATCTTGATCTTTTTTAATATTTCTAATTAGTTTTTTATTAAAACGCCACAATATAAATAAAGCAAACAAGAATATCCTAGTTTGTTTGAACACAGTGTTTATTTTTGGGAAACTGGTTCTGATTTTCATTGGCTACAGTATATTATAGTCATGTGACTGCACCAGTTTTGTAAGCCTTAGGGCTCTTACACACAGGCGTTTTTTTCTGCGCTCCCCTGCGTTTCACTTTCTTCCGTTGAGCCGCAGGGGAGCCACGGAGTAAACGATTTCAATTATTGTGAAGGGGGCTGTACTCACACAGACACATGTAAGTGGCACACGCATGTGGGATGCAGCATGTTGCAATTTAACTGCTTTTAGTACATACATGCATCTGTTTGAGTACAGCCCCTTCACAATAATTGAGTGTGTCTACTCCTGTGCTCCTGTGGCTGAACGGAAGAAAGCACAACGCAGGGGAGCACAGAAAAAAACACCCGTGTGTAAGAGCCCTTACACAGAACAAAACTGCCTATCGCTATTTAAGCATATGTTTAATACAGGCAACTGCCTCGTCGTAGCATTCGTCAGCAGTTTTGGTCAAAGAATCCTAACCATATGTATCTGTTCAAAGTTGCTTGGAAATCATTTTTGAGAATTTTAGCTGAATTAATATTTTCAAAATTATTGTAGTATTTAAACACCACTATGAGCAACATTCCTTATACTTAGTTATACACTTTTTTTTCAAGTAGCTGTAAAGTTTTATTTAGATGGAGTATGATATGTACTGAATTTCCTAGAAAAGTTATGCATGATTTTTCCTTCAAAGAAGCCTACATTTTACCTAGAGGGCAAAGAAGCTTCTTTCATGGTCCAGTGGTATAATCGATTTATCAGTGATAATATTTTGGCAACTGCAATGGTATGTGGAATGATGGGCAATCACCAGTGCAAATACAATATTACATTAAAAAAACAGATAATTTTAGATAATAATATACTATGTCATGGTCAGCTATGTATATATGCGACAAATAGTCAAGCTGATAAATACCCAGTAGTACTTTGAAACTGTAGGGACCCCTAAGGTTAAAGGTTTCCCTAGGGCTTTAATTCCCTATTCCTTTTCCCTAGTTACTGGGGAAAAGTTCACGTATCTAGTCTAAGTATGTGCATATCCAATGCTATTGGCCAGGAGGTGCTGTGACCACATCCTGTCACACTCTGGTATAGTGAGTGAGAAGGGGTGGATCTTCCTCTTTGGCTGCTGGATACTGATCCAGCTGGGTGTGCCCAGGGGAGCCTGGGTACAGCAAGGCCCAGAAAGCCATGTGCCTAGAGGGACCGGGTCCTCTAGTGTCTAAGGTCGGGAGCAGGGATCCCATGAATGAGGTTAGCTGAACAGGGTTAGTTCTGTCATAGACTCTCTAGGAGAGTAAGGTAGAGAGGACAGATAATAAGAGCAGTTGGAGCTCCATCGAGGATTGTAGTAGGGAGTAGCTCCCCAAGGCTTTTGAATTGCCTAGAGTGAAGAAGGGGCCACAGTGGATAGGGTGTCAGGATTAGAATGGTGTTCTCCCTGACCACTCCACTGGGTGGGAGCTGGACCACTCTGAGGTATATTGCAGAGGAAAATGGATGCACTACTCGACTACCTTGCCTGATGGGAGTCACGGTCTCTGCTGTGTTTATGTAACCTGTTTCAGCCTGCTGTGTGGCATTGTGTATGACTTGTACCTCTGTAAGTAAACTCTGGGCTCATTTGTCTTGTACAAATAAATTGTTATTCATTTAGTTCATCACAAGAATCTCCTGGCGCCCATTATTTCTATTTGGTGTAGCAATGTAGCGTGAGAGTTGTAGTTAAACTACTCCACCTGGGAAATCTTCCATGTAGCGAAGGCCCTAGCCTGAAGTGTTTTGAGTCACGTGTAACCCATGCTCTAACAACTAGCTGTACATGAACCCCTTTTTGGTCTGCCTAGTCAGATTAGCGTTACAAAACGTATACCCACATACAAGCAAAACTCATTGGGGCTAATTTATAAACTTCGCTCAGCGCAGAATGATTCGCACAGTGAATATATTTGCCATGTACATGGTTATATTTTAAAGCTGAATAAAGCAAACACAATTGTAATTTTTTTTTCACATTGCAAATGTCCATAAGAGCTTTTCAACTATGGCAAAAATCGCAAATTACGAATATTTATGGACACACTAACTCCACAACTTTGGTGGAGGAGAAAATATTCACAAAACAGATTAGCAAATTGCAAATTTACTGTATATTCCTGTCAACGCTATTTCCGCTCATAACAGCCTCGCACAGTGGCCTCAATCACGCACACCAATCTCATTTGTGAAAATTTGTTTGCAATGCGAATTCGCAAAAACCGGAAAGATAGACGCAGTAGTGCAATATTTTAGTGTTCAGGAAAAAACATGGGAAAAAAACCTATTTGCAAATAAAAATGCGCTGCTCAAATTTTATAAATGACCCCCATAGTGGTTAATGCCAGCAAATAGTGGAATTTTTTCATTATAGTACAGTCATTTTTGGCTTTTACTTTAATTGACTAATTTTACCACTGGAAACTATTAAACAAAAAATGTGTATAATTTAATATAAGCTTTTGTCTTTATTACTGACTTTCCATTATAACACTTTTAACAAAGCTAACGACTTAAAGCTACTTATAAACATACTCTAATTCTGTCTGTACCACGGCCCTTCATGAGAACAAAGGCAACCACCAGAACAATTGCAGGGCCCCAATTCACTTGAGCAGCACATTTATTATGTTGACAAACGAGCTTGGTAAGAAAGTATATACCATAGCTAAATGCTTTCAAGTGGTTTAATCTATACCTCCTGTGAGTCATAAGCAAAGGAAATCGCAATTTGCCTCTGAAGTGTTTCAGCACTAGACATCTGTAATGCAGGCCTGAGAATCAGCACTAGAGAAATCTATGCTCCATGTAAACTGAGAAAGATTTTGTGTGCATTCAGTGTTAAAGCTTCTTGAGTATGAAATAATAGCTTTCAGGGCTTGTCAAATCCTTACTGTAGCAATATCCTTTGGTATGGGGAATGTAAAGTTCTTCATTCGGAAGCATCACAACCTGCAGCAATGCAGCAAAACGGCCTTACTGCTATTTCAACTACAAAGTCAATTACCAATTACAGTGGGTACATACTTCGTAGGGTAGATGTGCTACAGCTGCACAAGTTATAAACCCTTTTTATATGAAGAAAATAGCTATAAATATGACTGCAGCTAAGACAATAATTGGTAGTTAGCATAAAGTCTTTCTTAAAGAATAAATACCATTCTCTACCCAGTGACATTTTATGTCCAGATACACTGGTATGGGATCCATTATCCAGAAAGCTCCAAATTACAGGAAGGCTATCCCATAGACTCCATTTTAATCAAATAATTCAACTTTTTAAGATTTTTAAATGCTTCGAATTTCAAGAAGACCATCTCTCAAAGACTACATTTTAATCAGATAATTCATATTATTTCAATGATTTCCTTTTTCTCTAATAATAATGACAGTCTCTAAGATAAGCTTACCATTCGCCCCCGTTTCACGGGGATAGGCCCCGTTTCAGGACCTCGGTCCCCGTTGGAAATTGCCGCTTGAATTGTTCCCGTCTGCAGCAATATCTTAAAAAAATCCCTGTGAAGCAGCTGATCAGGGCCCCAAATGCATAATTCCACAGGCAGGGGGCGCAGGAGAGAGCAAGCAGGCAGCAGGCTGATGACATCACCAGCACGGCCATAAGGAGACTGTGAAGAAGAAAGTAGCGACTATGCACCTTTGGTGGACTTGGCAGGATCTTGCTCCAGACAGTATCCAGTATGCTGCTGATTCCCCCTCTCCCCCTTCTCCCAGACGATCAGTGGCAGGCAGAGAATGCTGGTAATGTAATGTTTATTTTCTCTGTCCACTGAGTTTCACTCCCCCCACTGTTCCCTTATCATTACAAAGTTTTAGCTTATTCACCTAATTTCTCCCATTGTGCCACCATTAACCCTTTCCTTACCTTTAATTAGCAATATTGCCTTTATGCCATCCTACTATGAACTCTGGGGGTAATGTACATGGAATGGTCTTCATGCCATTCTACTATGAATTATGGGGGTATTGTACATGGAATTATCTTTATGCCATTCTACTATGAATTCTAGGGGTATTGTACATGGAATTGTCTTTATGCCATTCTACTATGAATTCTGGGGGTATTGTACATGCAATTGTCTTTATGCCATTCTACTATGAATTCTGGGGGTATTGTACATGGAATTGTCTTTATGCCATTCTACTATGAATTCTGGGGGTATTGTACATGCAATTGTCTTTATGCCATTCTACTATGAATTCTGGGGGTATTGTACATGGAATTGTCTTTATGCCATTCTACTATGAATTTTGGGGTTTTGTACATGGAATTGCCTGCCATTACGTTCATTAATATATTCATAGAGGGTGTATTTGTAAAATGGGGAGTGGTTAGTGGGGGTGTCTTACAAAGTGGGTGTGGTCTTAAAAAATTGCCGTGGCGCACTGCCCTGTCCCTGGATTTCTTTCCAAAACTCTGGTCACCTTACTCTAAGAACTTCACAAGCTGGTTTATTCTAACACATAAATCTCACAACACAAAGCCTGGTCACTCAAAATTTGAATTTGGAAGACAGAATATTTGTACAGATACCAAAAAAAATGGTGCATCCCTAATTTGTAGAGTGCATTATTGAGCACGGGAATAAGGATGTGTACAAGACTGCACTAAACAAATAGGATACCACCACTCCCACAAAAAATGCTGTCCTCATCATCTCAACTTTGTAAAAAATTATTGATGCAATTTTACATAATTAATTCAGTGGAAATGTAATTAGCATGTTCTTTTTTAACTTCTTCATTTAAGCCACTGTTTGGCAGTGCATTTATATTTAATGAGAACCTGTCAACATCTTATTGAAGACACATAATTTATGATAACATTAAATAATAAATTGCCAATTTTTGTTGTGATCTTTGCTCTGCCTCTTCTAATTAGAACACTTCCTGGACCCACATTAAGGAAATTCTTATCTATGACCTGGAAAATATTGTTTTGCATCAATGTTATGTGCATCATAGATGTGTGTTTTGAACTCTTTATTAGTGTTTTGCAAAAAAGGGTTTTGCAGAGAAAATACTGTGCAAAACCCTGAAGTGATAAAGGGTCAATTCATTCTGGATAGCATAGCACAATGCTAATGGCTTCATTTATAAAAATAAAGATATGTTATAGCAGCAAAATTAGTCATTTAGTCAAGTGCATTGTTTTTACTTTTTGTATTGTCAAAACGGGGGAATGATTTAAAAGTCGGTGACGGAAAACGTATTCACAATGCGAAACGTTATGCCTTTATGCAAAAATTTTTCCTTTTTGCAAATTTAATACAGCTTTTGCGAACTCGGAAACTGTTTAGTAGAAAAAAGTTTGTGAATTTTATAGTTTGCACCAATGTGCAGTAATAAAACTTATTACTGAAAATGTTGCTACAGTGGGGCTCATTTATAAACTTCGCACAGTGAATATATTTGCCCTGTGCATGTTTACATTTATAAAGCTGAATAAGAGTGTGCAAACAGATTTGTGAATTTTTTGTTCACAGCAAATGTCTATAAGAGCTTTTTAAATATGTCAAAAATCTCAAATTGTGAATATTTATGTGCACACAGTTTATGTGCGTTTAAATTACGCCACAACTTTTATGGCGGAGAAAATATTCACAAACAGTTTCACAAATTGTTTTGCCAATAATATAGATTTGTGCATCTTAGTTACCATTAAGTATTTTATCATAGAGAAAATCATTCTAAAAAATGAATTCTAATATAAATTGTTTTTCTTAAAATGGACTCTATGGCATATATTTATCAAAGAGTTAAAAAGATCTCCATAGTCTGCTAGAATGAAATTCCGCCACTCTCCATTCATTTCTATGACATTTTGAAAGGTGTATTTTATCAAAGGATGAACTTTCACTTTCACTCATTGATAAATACTCTTTCAAAAATACCATATAAATGAATGGAGAGTGGCGGAATTTCACTCTAATGGACTGTAGTGATCTCTAACTTCACTCTTTGATAAATATGCCCCTATAAGAGATGGCCTTCCTGTAACTGGGGGTTTCCAGATAAGAAATTCCTATAGCTAGACTATATATACATAAATTACTTTATTTAATAAGAATGCAAATCAGAATCAGTCACTTACAAAAACTGGTCATATCATCCTGTGGGTAGCCATGGGGCTTCCATAAGAAACATTAGGGACCATTAACGACCACAAGTGCAGTATAAAAAGTACAAATATATGAAAAAAATATGAAGTGCACACACTCATGTATGTGCACTTTGACAAATCAGATGCAACTGAACTGAAAAGTCTGAGCTGAGTCTGGTTTACATAAATGTGAGTAGAGATGAGCAAATTTTTTTGCCAGGCTTGGATTTGCAGCGAAATTCCGCATTTCGCCATTTGCAAATTCTTTTTGTGAAACTGTATTGCTTCGCAAATTATTTTAGCAGTTTTGCAAATTTTTTTACTTTTATCACTGCATCAAAATTACATCTGCATAGATTCTTTAGGCATAAGTATCTTAGGTTTATCTGGGGTGGCTGTAGCTGCAGGGTTGCTTTCCCCACGTCAATACATACGATTGTCCGCAATTCGGAACAGGAGGTTGGATGGACACACAAGGAATGTGCTCTATTCATTAAATTACAGTGTCGATTTTTGCATGACCACAACTGTGGTTCTGTTGTAAATTACCTCCATTAAGTTCCTTTGGTGCTGCCACACTTTCTATCTGAAACTAGTGCTAATTATTATTTTGTTTGTTCCAATAAAAAGAATCTTACATTTCATACAACTTCTGCTATATCGAAAGGAACACAAGCTTGGTGCTAATATTATTATGTTCTGTATATTCAGTACTAAGGTTACAAGTTGGCCCTATGGGAATTTTATTCCAACTTGGACCAATTAGGCAACCACAGCTGCAATGAAGATTCTTAAGTTCTACAAGGAAATGAATTGATTTAAAAGATACCGGAAGGCTAGTGTGGTGTCCAAGGGGACATCACTAGTGACATGGCAAACATCTTCCTAGCAGCTGGTCATGGCAAATTGAATTGATTGTCTTACTGCTATTCTCTGCTCCTGCAAGTCTCCATGGAAAGTAGATGGCAGAGGGAGGTTCACAATTTGGTACCTAAATCTCTACTACAGTGATACCTCTGGTGCTAGAAGCCCTTAAAACGTATTTTAAAACATAAAATATTGATATATAAAAGAAAGAAAATAGTAGATTGAGTCTCAGAAGTAGATGACCATCCATAAACGAGGGTCTGCAATGAGAAGTTTGAACAATCACACTCAAAAAGTAAAGCGTTTTTGCCAATTGACCACCATTAATATGCATACTGGAATACTGGCCATTCAGCAATAGGAGAGGGATCAACCTCAGTAAAGATGATGGAATCAGCCATACTTCACAACACACCTCACAATAATGATGAGATATTTAGTACTGCAATTACATTATAAATATCAAGAAAAGTTTGGAAGATTGTTTGCCGCTCTGTTGGGGGGACGCATTACACCTGCAATATCTTTAAATGAAAATGACTGAAAATTGTTAACTACACTGTACTCATTTTCCATCAAAACTATATTAGAAATTTGTAAATGTAGTAGGTTTTGCTCCATTTCCCCAATGGAAACAACACTGATTTCTTTTATATAGTATTTGTTCAATATACTAAAGAGTACTCATCAAATTTACACATTAAGGTGCAGATTTATTAAGGTTCCCGTCGTTTTTCCACAAAAATTCAAAAGTTTTCAAGTTTTGTCAAAACTTAAAAAAAACTTGAATCAATCAAATAATCGAGATTTATTATACATTGACCCTGTAAATAGCTCAAATCCAAAAATACACCACTTAAAACCTGGTGAGGTTCTGTAGAAGTCAATGGCAGAGGTCACTGGAACCATTTGAGGAGGTTAACAGCCTGCTTGAGGTTCAAGTTTTATTTTTGGAGGGTTTTGTCCAAAAACTCGAATGATTCGAGCAATTCGAGTATTTTTACGTCATGTCACTGTCAGTTTGCCCTATGACAACAATCAATACAAATTACCAATTCTTGTCATACCACAGAAAAATATAGTAATAGAAATAACTCTTATTGCTGAACCAACATTTCTTGGCCAAAGATGCTGAACTCCCAAACACTGGAGCTCGCTACTTCCCAGCTAATGTATAATTACAATTCTTTTAAAAGAAAACAGACACAACCTACTGTAGTACCATTAAAACATAATGGGGTCATGTAATAAAAGGCGCTAAGTTGCCCACATACAGTATCCCACAGCAACTTATCAGAAGAAAATGTTTACTGGTCACCCGTTAACAAATGTTTTAGTGGTTTCTATGTTTACTGCACCAGGGCAAACTTAGTGCCTTGTATTACAAGATTAATAAGATAAAGTGCATGCCCATAATATTGTTCCACCACAACATTTAAATACATACACTGTATCTTTTTGTCTTACTAAGGTATTTTCATCTACAGTATTTCATTTTTGTGTATTTACAGTTATGACTAAATACGGACCTATAATGTTCGTCTCTGCTGGTGAGAACAGTTTTTCTCTTTTTTAACATCAGAATGTTGTTCTTACAGAAGGGTGTACATGTTTGTTGATCTGATAAACTAACAATGCCCAAATCTAGACAAGATGGGTCCCTGACACAGCTACCTATTACGAGTACCATTTTATATTGATTAAGAAAATGGATCATGATTTCATCAAAGGTATTATAAAGTTTGAAACAAATCAGAAGAGACCTAATATTATTGTGCTTTGTAACAGTCATGAGGGTTGAATTCACAAATTACAATAAGACTAATAATATGATTAAGTACTTACATTTTCACAAACAAAGATATAATTAGCTTGAGTGAATGAACGAAATTGAAGATAAAACAAAATAAACAACCTTTGGATTTCAGGAAACCACAAGTAAAAAAAAAACAGGTAATGAATATAAAAGACAACCATGTAAGCTCAATACTCCAGTGAAATTTGTTTTGCATTATGCATATCATCTAACATAGGCACGCTTTGTGTATCTCATGATAGAGAAACTTAATCTATAATATCAGTTTTGGCATGGCTTTTGTTTAGTAATTGTCGCTCTGAGCTGTAACTCTGGAATGAATGTATTCAGCAATTGTGCGAAGTGTAGTATAAACAATAAGTGTTTATGAATTCTATGCATTTTCCAGCAACATTGACATCTCTGATTACTTTCTAAAACATAAAGACAGAATAAAGCTGTTCATTTCACACTCTAAGTAAAAGCATTGCTCCTTGGTAACGCCAATAGCAATGTTTGATATGACCTCAAGTAATCTTTAATGTTGCTCTATTTATACCAATATATATATATATATACACACATATATATATATATATATATATATATATATATATATATATATATAGAAAGCTAGCGGGATGGAGTGCACGACCAAAAGTTGATCCATAGCCTGGGTGCTAGCCCTAAAGATATGTAGAAAAGCTGCAGGGATTGACAGCACTCCTAGGCAGAAATTCACAGCAAGTCAACGTAGTAAATAAAGTGGAGAATTTATTTGTGGTCCAACGTTTCGGCTCCACACAGGAGCCTTCGTCAGGGAAGAACAGAGCACAAGTGAAATAAAACTTATATAGGTAACAAAAATGGCGCCAAAACACCTGTATCCAGGTGCCTGTCAGTCATCATTAACTGTACATACAAATAAATACACACACACAATATTTGTATGTACAGTTAATGATGACTGACAGGCACCTGGATACAGGTGTTTTGGCGCCATTTTTGTTACCTATATAAGTTTTATTTCACTTGTGCTCTGTTCTTCCCTGACGAAGGCTCCTGTGTGGAGCCGAAACGTTGGACCACAAATAAATTCTCCACTTTATTTACTACGTTGACTTGCTGTGAATTTCTGCCTAGGAGTGCTGTCAATCCCTGCAGCTTTTCTACATATCTTTAGGGCTAGCACCCAGGCTATGGATCAACTTTTGGTCGTGCACTCCATCCCGCTAGCTTTCTACATATGGAGTACCTTCCTGTGATGATACCCCAAGGAGTTGCACCCAGATTTCTTCAGCGCTTTGATAGCCTCCTGACCGGAGCTTGATACCGCTAAACTTTAACACTATAATACCCTTGAACCTCTGCTTTGGAGTTTTTTTTATCTTCTTTTTTGTCCATCTATTTGGGCCTCACCATTTTCTTCTGACCACCATTTGCCGTCCCTGCAAGATTAATACAACCGGTTTCCTTTTGTCACCACCGGCGCTACAACCATGGCAGAAGATCTCTCACAACTTATATTGGACGTTGACATTAACCTAGACATCGCTTTTACCCCCCAGGACGCAGACAGGATACTCTTCTCAGAAACACCATTGGACATTGCTGTGAGTAAACCCAGTAATGATATCTATCATGAACTTATGCATTTAAAGAAAAAAGAGATCGATTTACAACTACACGGGATCTACTTATCAAATTACCATCGTCAGAGACTTATCCCCAGAGGCTTTAGAGTTGCCAATATCCCTACCATCGGCCGCAACAACCCCGAATTTTGTGGGAGGTGGTGTGGAATCCTCAACAGATGCTCCTTCGATCTGATACTCTTGGTGGTCGAACAAGTGGGGAAGGAGCTTGCAGCCATCAGAACAGATATTGGGCGGCTCGAGGAACAATATCTAGAAACCCTGAAAACAGACAACACCAATGACTGGATAGATAAGCTGACCATGACAATCGACAAATACAAAAGAGACCTTACAGTCTTTAAACAGAACAAACTTACAAAAGTTTCAGATGACTACAAGACAAAAAGAGTCTATGGCTGGCTAATGGGGCTTAGATCAGACAACCCTAGGGGACGCTTTCTGAGACGACGACGACTCCCAAAATCCCTACTCACTGTAGACAGCTCGGATCAATCAACTGACTCTGACACAGGGAACGACAGCAGCACCTCTAAACCTTTTTTAGGGGTCAAGACAAGGTCCAAAAAGGGAAACACGGGAGAAGGAGGAGGCGAAGGCACACAAGACGTGGTGGCCGTAAACCCGAAAGGAAAACCCCCGAGGGGCAGGAGAATGTAGTATTCAATTTGAGCCAGCACATATTGACCCCAGGGGAATTGTCTCTTCTTTCGAAGGGGCTATCCTTTGTCCCAACCAATAATCCTGACACAATGGACCTTCTGGTGGACGTCCACAGGTTCCAGCGCAAGCTCAAACTCAAGGAATACTTTAGAAACACCCCTGACCAGCCCATACCACAGTTTAAAGGCAAGAGCACATTTGAGCCAACTAACACACCAGCCCCCATTAAGACATTTGGCAAAATTCTCTCTATGGATTTGAAGGCTGGACTGGGCAAAGTGAGCAAATATAATAATCTGAATCAGGCTGAACGAACAGCTATAGGAACATTGAAAGCTGACAACAATTTGGTTGTCAGACCTGCTGACAAGGGGGGCTCAATTGTCCTACTAGATTACTCATACTACAGAGAAGAACTTCTTTGCCAACTTGGGGATTCTAATACGTACAGATTATTACAGGGTGACCCCACCACTGTGTTTAAACGTGAAATCGATGAATTTTTGAGGCTGGCTCGTAATGCTGGATGGATTGACCAGGATACACTCGAGTTCCTGATAACAGACTTTCCTCGGACACCTATCATATATACATTACCCAAAATCCACAAGTCTCTGTCCTCCCCACCGGGTAGACCTATAATATCTGCCGTGGGCTCCTTATACCAGCCTATCTCTATGTTTATCGACCACCATCTTCAACCCATAGTTCGCACTATGCCTTCATATACCCAGGACTCTGGCCATGTGATCAAGAAATTGAAAGAACTGGGGGCTATACCCGGTGAATGTCTACTAGCCACAATGGACGTTAAGAGCCTCTATACAATAATACCACATGACCAGGGTATAGTATCTTGCAAGAGGGCTTTACTTACTTCACCACCCGGTACAGCACCCATTGAATTCCTACTACAACTGCTGGAGCTCACTTTGACAAAAAACTTTTTTCGGTTTGAGAACTCTTTCTACCTGCAGATGGCAGTGCCCTCGCACCATCTTATGCAAATCTCTTCATGAGGGACTTCGAGGATGTCAAAATTCCTTGTATCCAAAAGATAGCTGTCCCAAAGGCTTACTTTTCAGTAAAAAATTTCTTTATTTAAATTATCATTAAAAATATTTGGTTACATTCAGTCCCCCCAGGCCCACCTTACGCGTTTCGCACCTTCCGGCGCTTAGTCATAGGTGTATCTGTAGACCACACAACCTCTGCGGGATTTATACCCTATCAGTCCCTCCCACTTTGTTTAAAACCAATCAAAATCTTTGAGGGATTAACCCTATTGTGTTAATTACTCTTCAACCATGTCCATATGGGGTTTAATTTCTTAATATTTTTCTTGCGTGAATATTTATAAATCCAATTGTTAAGTATATATAATAGTCACTATTTATAAATTCAATCCTTAGGTATGTATAATAGTATATTTCACAGAATTAGTATAATAACCAAACATCAGTACCACTCACTTCCTTTGCATTTGTTGTTCCTAGACCGTCAATTGCTCCCTTTTTAATCTAGATAACAGTATTAGCCTTTTCACGTATAGCAAGTAACATCAAATTCATGATTAAGTCCTAAGGGCAAGCGCGTGCTCAGATGGAATATCCAGAATACTTCTCTCCTCTCCAAGAGGCTCAACTGATCTCCTCCTCTTTCCCCCAATCTGACTCTCTCTATCCCCTGAATACTAAAAGATTCTAGGGAGTTTCCATTACATGTATTAAAGTGCTTAGTGACATTGCTCTTTTCAGCCATTCGCGGGTTCTTTATCTGACTCAAATGTTCCCTGGCTCTTTCCTTCAGTTTCCTAGTCGTACAGCCTACATATTGTATTTGGCATTTAAGGCAAGTTATCAAATATATTACATAGGTAGTATTGCAATTAATATAGCCCTTAATGTCAAACTCCCTCCCTGTTACCGTTGATTTAAATTTCTTTGATACTTTCATGTGCCTACACGTTATGCATCTCTGACTCCCACACCTATAGTTCCCAATTGATGTAAGTGGCCCCAGATCTCGTCCCTGGTCTCTCTTTTTGAAATGACTAGGTGATAACATATCTTTCAGAGTGTGGGCTCGCTTGGGAATCACATTAATCCCTGGATTCAACACTCTGAAAAAGTGCTCATCCCCATAGAGAATAGGTAAAAATTTCTTAACAATCCTCGAAATTTCAAAAAATTGCTTACTGTACCTAGTAGTAAGTACTACTTTGTCTAACCAATTAGAGCTTTTATCTTGTTTCGTTTTCGTACTTAACAGATCTTCTCTAACACTTCCTTTTGCCCTCAATAGAGCTTTCTGTATAGTTTTATGTTTGTAGCCTCTCTCCGCAAATCTCTGCTGCATGTCCTGTGCCTGGTTCCCAAAATCCTTACCCGTGGAACAGTTTCTTCGGAGCCTCAGAAACTGTCCCACCGGTATTCCTTCTATTAGTTTCTTTGGGTGACAGGAAGAGGCATGCAAAAGAGTGTTGCCACTACACGGTTTACGATAAATACTCGTGTTTATTACCTGATCCTCTGCTGTTAGCTTTACATCCAAAAATTCTATCTGATTTGGGCTAAATTGACTAGTAAAACCAAGGTTTAAGTCATTCTCATTGATGTCCTTCACAAAATTACTAAACTCCTCCTCAGTCCCTTGCCATATACACAAGAGATCGTCTATATAACGCATATACAGTTTTAGATGTTCCTTCTGTTTCACATTAATATGGGTTTCCTCCCACCACCCCATATATAGATTAGCAAAAGAGGGAGCGAATTTCGCTCCCATCGCTGTCCCTCTCTTTTGTAAATAGAAGCTCGCATCAAAGGTGAAATAATTATGTTTCAAAAGGAACCCGACAGCTTCTAACAGAAACTGTATGAGTTCATCCGAATAATCACTGTATTTATTTAAGTGATACCGGATTGCTTGAATGCCTTTATCATGTGGTATCAAAGAAATTTAAATCAACGGTAACAGGGAGGGAGTTTGACATTAAGGGCTATATTAATTGCAATACTACCTATGTAATATATTTGATAACTTGCCTTAAATGCCAAATACAATATGTAGGCTGTACGACTAGGAAACTGAAGGAAAGAGCCAGGGAACATTTGAGTCAGATAAAGAACCCGCGAATGGCTGAAAAGAGCAATGTCACTAAGCACTTTAATACATGTAATGGAAACTCCCTAGAATCTTTTAGTATTCAGGGGATAGAGAGAGTCAGATTTGGGGAAAGAGGAGGAGATCAGTTGAGCCTCTTGGAGAGGAGAGAAGTATTCTGGATATTCCATCTGAGCACGCGCTTGCCCTTAGGACTTAATCATGAATTTGATGTTACTTGCTATACGTGAAAAGGCTAATACTGTTATCTAGATTAAAAAGGGAGCAATTGACGGTCTAGGAACAACAAATGCAAAGGAAGTGAGTGGTACTGATGTTTGGTTATTATACTAATTCTGTGAAATATACTATTATACATACCTAAGGATTGAATTTATAAATAGTGACTATTATATATACTTAACAATTGGATTTATAAATATTCACGCAAGAAAAATATTAAGAAATTAAACCCCATATGGACATGGTTGAAGAGTAATTAACACAATAGGGTTAATCCCTCAAAGATTTTGATTGGTTTTAAACAAAGTGGGAGGGACTGATAGGGTATAAATCCCGCAGAGGTTGTGTGGTCTACAGATACACCTATAAGCGCCGGAAGGTGCGAAACGCGTAAGGTGGGCCTGGGGGGACTGAATGTAACCAAATATTTTTAATGATAATTTAAATAAAGAAATTTTTTACTGAAAAGTAAGCCTTTGGGACAGCTATCTTTTGGATACAAGGAATTTTGATATATGTGTCGCCTGTGAACTGGGGCGAGTACCTGAGGCTTCACCAGATGTAAATCAGAGGTGGATTCCCAATTTTGATATATGGACTTCGAGGATGCCCATATAACTCCACTCTTGGGACATTCTGTGTTACTATACCTTCGCTACATAGATGATCTGTTTTTCATTTGGACTGACACCGAACCAGCGCTCTTGGCTTTCCACAAACATCTGAACGAGTTGAACACGCCTATTAAACTCACTCTGAACTATGATAAGACCAATATTGACTTTCTGGATCTGAACATTTTTATCCTGGAATCCAGCTTAGAAACCAGGTTATATAGGAAACCCACAGACAGGAATTCAATTCTCCATGCGGCCAGTCACCATCCGCCCTCTACAATTAGAGGAATTCCATACTCACAATTTCTCAGAGTGATACGTAATAACAGCACAGAATCAACGGCAGAAACACAACTTAAAGAAATGTTTACTCGCTTCCAAGAAAGAGGGTACTCGGATGACCTCCTGCGAAGCCAATTGAATAGAGCCCTGCAACACTCACAGACGGATGCATTGACTAAGGTGAACAAAAAGAAAAACACAGTAATGCCTTTAATTTTTACTACCACTTTTTCTTCTATCTCTCGGCAAGTATCATCCAGCATCAAAACGAACTGGCCCATGTTGCACATGGATGAATCACTCTCCTTCCATGCTGCCCCAAAACCTATGTTGGGCTACAGGAAAGGAAAAAGTTTGAAAGATCTGCTGGTACGCACCGACTTCAAAGAACACGACCGAAAAAACTCCAACTGGTTAACTGCTAATCAGAAATTGGGTTGCTACAAATGCCCCAACTGTGTGACCTGCAGATGTCTGCTGAGTGGGCCGGACTTCCCTCACCCTCATACTGGCAAACGCTTCAAAATTAGGTATAGACTAAGTTGCACCTCTACTTACCTGGTTTACATCATTACCTGTCCCTGCGGACTGTATTATGTGGGTAAAACCTGTACCACCCTAAGAGAAAGAATCGCTAACCATCGCTCCGCAATCAGTAAGGCACTCAGGGAGGGCAAGGCACTCCAGCCTGTGGCTAAACACTTTCTCTCCAAGGGGCATACACTTCCGACCTTCAGATGCATGGCTATCGACCACCAACCACCGCTAATAAGGGGAGGCAATAGAGATCAAGCCCTTCTGAGGAGAGAGTCACGTTGGATCCTAAGGCTTGATACGGTTACCCCCCGTGGATTGAATGAAACCTTGCCCCTCGGCTGCTTTCTCTGATTATATATGCTTCTCTCACCTTATCTTCACCTTTGTGTGATGGACTAATCTATTGTTTTTTATTGTCTGTTAATGCCATTCTTGTCGTCCTTCCAGAGGCCCTGAATAGACTTTTGAACAGTACACTTTTTCTTGTTACACCCACTCTGCTGCACTCCCTTTCTATTTTCCCCATGTGTGGTCTTGCTGAACGGAGTGGGACATTAGCAATTTGATTGGGTTATATACCCCAGATCGACACCCTACCCTGCAAGTAGTTTCCCTTTTGTTTTGGCCTTTATTAAGTGAACCGGGCTTATTTGCGGTGTGGTGGAGCGGCTGGTTTCAGAGGCTCACCACCCCGCGGCGCCCCCCACTTCGCTGGCCTCGCAGCTTTTCATCCCTTTTAGGGTTGCTATCGGCTGCCTGCTGCGTTACACACAGCCTTTCACGGGTTGCCTAGCAACGCTTGCAACGCCCCTCATAGAGTGGCTCACGCACAGACGATCGCCTGCATTCGGGTATTTGGGCTATATTGCGGAAGTGGGGAGCTGTTGGTTTCAATGGCTCCCCCACTCCGCGGTGCCCCTCACCTTCAAAGCCCTGTAAGCGCTGCAGTCTTTGGTACCTTAGAAGGTTGCCATCGGCTGCGCGCTGGGCTACGTGCAGAGCCGTCTGGGTTGCTTAGCAACGTACGCGACGCTCCTCACAGAGGAGTTCCATGCGCCTCCGGTCTACTGTTTGCAGGGAGCAGGACGGGTCGATCGCTGGCTTTTGTACCGTGATTTTTATTGTCTCCACAGCTATACTTCAGACCACACTGGGGTAAGGATTCTCTCCTCTTTCTTTAGGGTTGAAACTCGTGCAGCGCATTGTGTGTGTGTATTTATTTGTATGTACAGTTAATGATGACTGACAGGCACCTGGATACAGGTGTTTTGGCGCCATTTTTGTTACCTATATAAGTTTTATTTCACTTGTGCTCTGTTCTTCCCTGACGAAGGCTCCTGTGTGGAGCCGAAACGTTGGACCACAAATAAATTCTCCACTTTATTTACTACGTTGACTTGCTGTGAATTTCTGCCTAGGAGTGCTGTCAATCCCTGCAGCTTTTCTATATATATATATATATATATATATATATATATATATATATATATATATATATATATATATATATATATATATATAACTAGGTCAATATCTGGGTGCTATCTTTACTGGCAAAATTATCCAAATAGCGAAGGAAAGAAGATGCAAACCAGGATTTGTATACAAAAAGTTAAAATTCCATATTTATTGGTTTAGATTAAAAAATCGCCCAATGTTTCGGTCTGCTCCTAAGACCTTTATCAAGATCATATTCTTAGTAAATCCACCATGTTTAGATAGCTAAAAACATGTCACTCACCCATTCGTGCACACCCCTGCGATCATGTGACTGAGAAGGAACCCAGCACCATGCAGATAAAACAAATATGTGTTGTTGCTACTTTGTAAACACATATTAGGGCAGGACTACATGATGCGCTTGGACCCGACACGTCGCAATGCGACTTAACGCATGCAACGTGTCGGATGTTTTACATAAAACGGAAGTGAAGGAGAAATCGCATGTTACAACTACATTGATCCGACTGTCGGATGAAAACATCCAATGCGTCGCATGCGTTTAGTCGCATTGCGACGTGTCGGGTCCAAGCGCATCATGTAGTCCTGCCCTTATGCTCACTTCTGTTACTTAAAAGATGATGGTTGTATCTCAAACATCTGATTCTACAACAGTGGTAAGGTGGTGGTTGGGCCCTGGTTGGGGCAATGGTATGATATTTATTTTTCGGTTTAGTTCCTGTGGTAAAGAATCCCAAAATAAATATTTGTCCCTATATGGTTTAAAGCAGACATCACTATATATACTGTATATAGCCCATTTTTTCCACTAGAGCTGCTCTTGGTAACTAACCATATACAGGTGAATGCAAAAGTTTGGGTGCCACTGGCCAGATTACATATGCAATTAATTTGTTAGTGAAAAGTCCCAGACTCTAATAACCTCATGGGGCCTTAAAAGCCATTGGAGCTGTCATCTGTTGACAATTGGAGAGCTTAATTTCTGACACCCCAAACTTGGGCTGTCATTCAGCAATCATGTATTATATGTTCCTACCACACACTCGCCTTTCCTCTCACTGCGTTGGTGGTGCTGGTTTCTCCGTTGACCCCGGCCAGGTCCCTTAGCAACAGCAAACAAGAAACGGATCCGCACACACGCTATGATCAGCAGTTGGGGGGACACCCCTCTTTATTATATCACCTCGTGATCAACGTTTCGGGGGGATAAACCTCCTGATGAAGGGAGGTTTATCCCCCTGAAACGTTGATCACGAGGTGATATAATAAAGAGGGGTGTCCCCCCAACTGCTGATCATAGCATTCAGCAATCATGTACAGTACTTCTAGGATCTGGGATAATTGGGACCTGGGGTTTTCTTGTTATGGGATATTTCTGTGATGTGGAGAACCACACAAATCTACTTGAACAAACTAAAAAAAAAACAATAGGTTATTTTTCCATACACAAAAAAGTATGCCTCTTAGTTATTTCCAAGTACAAGGTAGCTATGAATGTATTGTATTAGTCATAAATGAAGAACTATTTCAATTGCACACATAGGGAAATGTCATTCCATCTTCTATGCATCTGGATAATGGGTTTTCACTATAATCCCTTACTTGTAATATTTACAGAACACCAACATAAATCCTTGTAACAACTCACAGTTTTAGGCTTAAGACATAAGGCATAAGCTACTCCGGCAAAAATACACTTCCAGTGAAAGGCCTGAAACCACTTGTGCTGCCCACCACTGTGTAGAATCACAACTACTGTATCCAATGCTGTGCGTGCCATTAGTCCTAAGGATTTGGGAAAAATTGTCACATACGTTTTTTGGGACATAAGTGTTAATTATGTTACTATGTGAGAAACCAGACTTTATTGTATTTTATAAGGGGTCAAAGGCAGGTAAACATTTTGAAGGTTTGCAGGAAACATTGCTTAAAAGGAAAAATAATTGTTTTCATATTTTATAGCGGGATTGTCTTTAGAAGTTGTAACTATTACAAATTATTGTTTTAACCTTTTTATTTAGCCAATTGATGGGCCAACCACATTTGTTTTAGGGTGGGTTCATGTCTAGGGCATTAGAGGATCTCTTTTGCCTTTATTTTGTTTCCTTGAACATTTTTAATAAAAAGTGGCCACTTCAAGCATTTTCACCAACATCTCTAATAAAGACATCCATACGACCTATATGTACTCGTTACCGAAAGTTTACTGTGAAATGCTCACGCTGATGAATTAACGCTAGTGAAACATTGACAGTGTTAGATTAATGAGACGCCACTTCGCATTTTAGTGAATTAGAGTAATGTAGCGAATTTGCACTTTACAAAGTTGTGCGAAGTGTGGCGAAGCGTTCACAGGCAAAAATTCGCCCTTTAGTGAATTTGCCCCTATAAGAGAAAAAAATGAAGACCCGATGAAAAATTGGCTATAATTGGCCATTCTATAACATACTAAATATTAACTTAAAGGAGAACTAAACCCCCCCATGATGATAAGTCCCCACTGGCCCCCCTCCCTCCCTCCACCCTGCTAAGTGTTACCCCAGAATTGTGTCCCCTGTAGGATTACTGGCCGTACATGCAGAGTGAGTGCAGCGGAGCTCACAGGCGCCATCTTCTGATGCTTCATGTCTTCCTCCTTCCCTTTGCCAATTTCCGTCGCTTCCGGCACATGCGCAGTTGTCGTGAAATGGAAGAATGCTCCAACTGCGCATGCGCCAATACGGCACTTACTTTAAAAGGATTACCGAAGCACCAAAGATGGCGCCCGTGAGCTCTGCTGCGCTCACTCTTCATGTACGGTCAGTAATCCTACAAGGGACACAATTCTGGGGTAACACTTTAGCAGGGGGTTTAGTTCTGTAAAGATGAAATGAGTGGTAATGCAGATACAGTATGGCCAGAATTATCTAGGACGAATCTGCATTGTTAAGAACAATGAATATTTAGAGCATACTGTACATTTATTTGGTCGGGAATAAGTAGCTTGCTAAGGGATTTATAATGACGCAAATCTGTGGGGATAGGTAAATGAGCCTTTGCACTAGTGTGTAGAATCAAAGTGAAAGTTTCAGCAGTCCAGTTGGATTTAATTAAGGAATGGATACACATTAAGCTTTTTCTGTAAGGAGCATTGGATGAACCCTTGCTGAAAACTTTAACCAGTTTTTGTAGTGTAAAGACAAATTGGCATCCTTTGGTACTATTTTGGCATATATTATAACAGAGAAACCAAACTAAAATATCTTGTCTTGTAGTCAGTAGCCAATCTTGCAATTATACATATATTTTGTTGCAATATAATGTTTAAAACACTGGGAGCTGCTAGTACTTACGTGGAGAACTATTTCGTTGAAATGTAGTGGTTTTAGAGGTTTATGAAATCATGACTGAACTCACTTTCTGTAAAACCACAAATATCATAAATCCGAATTGATTTAAAATGGTCCAATAGGATCCAATAGCAGAGCTCCTGTTGACTTCTATAGGACCTTGACAACTTTTACCTGGCAAATTTTTGTATTAGCGGTTTTCGTGGTTTTTAAACTTAATAAATGTACAATTTTTAGAGCTTTTAAAGAACAGGAACACCACACATTTTTTGAGATTTGTGAAAAAAATATAAATGTACATGTTAGTAAATTGGGCAGTCATTATCTGAAAGGAATTTACCTCAATACCAATGTCTCTTTATGAGATTTTACATCGCCCTTCCCTCAACCATCTCCACATGAATTTGTTTCGACAATACAGTACATGCCTTGATGATTATTTTACCTGCATCAACTGACCTTACAATCAATCAATCAGTTTGTCGACTGTTTTGCAAAGACTGAATTTGAGTAACATTTATATTGACAGCTAGCCAATGGCAACATTATCAACTATAAAAACTGCAGTAGAACATTTTGCAGATTCTGGAATCTGGGAAAAAGGGAGAAATATGGACTGCTCTGATGTGAGTGTTTGTATAAAATACATAGATCTACTGCAGTCAATATGGTATATAGCAATCCGCATCATAAAAAAAATTAAAGATATGAAACAAGAGGGTATCCTATTCCTTAGGTAACACAGGGTTTTAAACCTTTAGGGTGGAACCAAATAGTGGACTACCATACTGTTTAGACTGGTGCCCATGCTTCCCTACAAATGGAAAATAGCAGTTCAAACGAGGCACATAATTACAAGTAACTGGTACCAAACTTATTTTTGGTTCCCCAAGCTTATTCCCCCTATTTTGTTTGGGTCCCCTAGATAAGGTTAAGAAACCCTGAAATAACAGATTAACAGCAATGGTTCAAGTTAAGTTAGGAGTAGTGGTCACAGCTGATTACAAGATAAACAAAATAGGAATGTAATTTACATTGCTATTTATAAATTGCAAAAGGTGGTAGAACTAGAAAGAATTCAATCGCTCATCTACATCTTTTTCATTTTACATATAAATGCTTCCCAAGTAGCATTCAGGTAGAGTAGGTCATAATATCTCACTAATGGATGATCAGAAAAACATCTGCATTGACAGATGCCTTTTTCATGTTCTTCGTTTGGTAAGATACACCCTGGACAAATAATCATCATAAGAATATTACCATTTTTAAATTGCCTACCTCAGTATGCTTTGCTCAGCACTGTGGAAATTAGTTTTGATTAACAAACTGAGGCCTACTTTGTTTGAAGCATGTGACTCAGCTGTGCTAAAACAATTATATATTGAGTGTGCATGGAAAGCTTTACTTTTATATATAATATACTGTATATATAATAGTGCAATTGATTGTACGAAGTTTCATGAAGCACTTACCTAGAGCTCCTAGAGAAACCACTTCCTAAAGGGGTGGGCGGCCTCTCTTAATGGATATTTACACAGTGTCAGCATAGAGCAGTTTAGAAGCTACGTATAAAAGGCTGCAGACTGAATTCATTGGGAGTCTGTGTTAAGCCTTTGTGAGGTGTAGTTCTGGAGCTTCAAGTGTGTGCTTGCAGGGTTACTGCTGACCCCCTGTTGGTGTATACGGCACCTTTGCACATACATTGTTTTCTGAATTTGCTTAAAAAATAAAGAACACATTTTCCATTGCAAATCTGCCTGGCAACTGAACTTACATGCACCCAGTGACAATAGTACTTTGTAATAATTGTGATATCAAATCAAAAGACTTATCCCAAACATTCATGACTGCTGGGTGGAACCACCAACAGGTGGTAATGCTTTGTGGGGCCCATTTACAGATTACGTGTTGCTTGATTATCACATTATTAGTGTTGCTTGATTATCACATTCCTTGTTTCAGTGAATATTTCTGACCATTGTTCTTGTGAAAGGGGTTTTGACTATGAGATTATTCCATTCTAGCATTTGTTTAGTCTTTTCGGGGTCTCACTCATGCCATAACAGATAGCACTGCTCTGATATTAAACCTTTTGTAAATCCACACTGTGACAAATAAATGTAATTGCTGCAATTATTAAAATGTGCAGTTCCTCAAAAATCTTATTTTGATTTTCACATTGGAAATATTCATTTATACATTTAGGGGCAGTTTTATCAAGGGTCGATTTTCCAAGTAAACAGAGTTTTTTCGAACTCCCATTAATTACAAAATGTATTAAAAAAAATCAAAGTTTTTTTTTTTTGCAGGTGAATAGGCTATATTTGATCATTCTAATCAAAATCGAAAAAAAATAGATTTTTCAAAGTCCACCAATTGACTCCATATAGGTTCTAGGAGGTCCTCCCATAGGCTAAAACAGCAACATTTGATATTCAAATTTGGACTATTCCCTAGTCAAAGTACACAAAGCATAAAAATAGCACAAAATTTGAATTTTTTAACTTCATATTTTCACTTCGACCCTTGATAAATCTGCCAATTAATACAATTAATTGTTTACAAAAAAAAGTTTCCTTACTAGATAGAAATGCATCCAAGATCAAGACAATATACTCCTTTTGGAATTACACAAACATATCTATAATCTTCCAATTCTTTTACTAAAAACATGAATACTAGGGATGCACCGAATCCAGGATTCGGCCGAATCCTTCTGCGCGGCCGAACCGAATCCGAATCCTAATTTGCAGCAATTTGGTATTTGGCCGAATCCTTTGCGAAGGATTCGTGGGTTTGGCCGGATCCAAAATAGTGGATTCGGTGCATCCCTAATGAATACACACAAACGTGCTTGTTGCTTGTAACATGTCTTACCTGTTACTTTTAATTGAATTGTCCGTCTGATTAATCTGCCTTCATATTTAAGTTCACAAGTATAGTTTCCCCCATCTTCTTTTTGAACGTCTTGTATCAATAGACTATTTCCCTTCTGAATAATCAAGCTTCGCCACTTCTTTGGCTTACATTCCTGCATAGGAAGCACATTTAAACAGGGCATTCAGTCCATTGAAATGCATGAGTTCCTTTGCTTATCTGTCCTTTTTTGTTTTGTTTGTCCAAATAAAGCTAGATCATGGATTCACAAAACAGTCAGGCATAAAGATCTAATGTCCCAAAGAAACACACTCAAAATAATTAAAAATACAAAGGAAATATTTAATTACATCAGAAATGCTTTTGGAAAGGTAGTTTAAATATCAAAAGTCTTTCAAGCAATAAGAGGATAATAAAAAAACGAATCCAGTAGAATTTCATGAGCATTCAATTAACCATTCTAATAATGATGCGTAGGAATTCTACCAATTCAACTACTCTTTTATTCATTTTGACTCGGTGTGGCATTCTCAGCAAATTCTAGCTAATCGGTGTCCCTTTTAGAATGTTGTTTCTTTATAATTATATTTCTATTTTATAACTGCATCTAATTCCAGCTGATACATATATAAATGTGTAGTCACATCTTAAATGTATTTTTTTCAGACAGGCAACACATTTAGTGCGTAGGATGAATCTTTTTTCTTTTTATGGAAAGACTCATTAGCAGGAACACATTCAAAATATACATATTCCATATATTCCATAATTTTGACATAGGATTTATATATGGATATCATGATGACTTAATAGGCTGAAAAAAACACATTCATAGTTATATGATTTCTGATTTTTAAAGACAGGACAGACAGGAGTGTAGCGAGGACCGCCATCAGAAATCGCAGGGCCCCATACGATAAAACTCCCTGGGCCCCCTGGGCTGCGCCCACCACAAGCCCCACCTACAGGTCCGCCCTCCCCACCCCACAGGTCTGCCCCCCACCACACAGTAAAAAAATAAAAAAATATTGGTGGCTAGGGTTCCCACGTGTTAATAAAAAATAAAAAGATATTGGTGGTCAGGGCCCCCCATGAAAAAACATTTGTGGTCAGGGCCCCCCATTAAAAAATATTGGTGGCTAGGACCCCACATGAGAAAAAAAATTGGTGCCCCCCCACATTATAAGAAAATTGGTGGCCAGGGCCTTTTAAACATCCATGCCTTCCCGAAGTCAGCAGCTCTCAGAAAGACGGGGGGCCTGGCTAATCAAGTAAGTGTGGCATGGCTGGGCCCCCTTACCCTCGGGCCCCCTACAAGTCTCCCCCCTGTCCCCCCCCGATGGCTGCCCTGAGTGTAGCAAGCGGTTGGGTGAGTATATAGAGATGAGATCAGAGATGTAGGGTAGGGCAAAGTTATGAAGTGTTTTAAATGTCAGGGTCATTAATTTGAATTTTATTCTGAAAGGTAGTGGAAGCCAATGCAGGGATTGGCAGAGTGTTGTAGCAGAGGAGGAGCAGTTGCCAAGCTTTATGAGCCTCGCAGCAGTGTTCATTATGGACTGGAGACAGTGGCGTAACTAGACCCCTAAGGGCCCTGGTACGGAAATTTAAAACTGGGCCCCCCTACCCCCCCCACGCATTGGGCTGGAATACAGCATTACTGGGTTGGGAGAGCAAGTAGTAGGGCGAGGATTAGCATCCCTGAGACTATTATCCCACTGTTACTATAGGCACCATCTCTCCCTACTACACCTGCTATCCCACAGTCACACTCCCTTCCCAGAGACTATTATCCCACTGTTACTATAGGCACCATCTCTCCCTACTATACCTGCTATCCCACAGTCAAACTCCCTTCCCAGAGACTATTATCCACTGTTACTATAGACACCATCTCTCCCTACTATACCTGCTATCCCACAGTTACACTCCCTTCCCAGAGACTATTATCCCACTGTTACTATAGGCACCATCTCTCCCTACTATATCTGCTATCCTAAAGTCACACTCCCTTCCCAGAGACTATTATCCCACTGTTACTATAGGCACCATCTCTCCCCACTATACCTGCTATCCCACAGTCACACTCCCTTCCCAGAGACTATTATCCACTGTTACTATAGGCACCATCTCTTCCTACTATACCTGCTATCCCACAGTCACACTCCCTTCCCAGAGACTATTATCCCACTGTTACTATAGGCACTATCTCTCCCTACTATACCTGCTATCCCACAGTCACACTCCCTTCCCAGAGACTATTATCCCACTGTTACTATAGGCACCATCTCTCCCTACTATACCTGCTATCCCACATATAGATGCAAATGGGATTTTTATGGTGTGGGTAGCAGGGCTGTTGCTGGAAAATGCAGTGTGCAAGGTGCAACTAATGAATGGGATTTGCACAGTAAATAAACCAGGGCTGCAGATTCACAGGGCGACTACCAGGGCTTCATATGAAAATTTGGACAAACGTGAATTATCGGCCAGTTGAGGGTTATGGGGGTGGGGGGGTTCAAGGAGTACAGAAGAGAAATGATTTACAAGGTACCAGGACTACAATAGGACTGGGATTCTCAGGGCGCAGTTGGGAAAAGCTATGGGCAGGGAGTAAATAGCAGAAGTGCAGTTGGATTCATAGAGATGCAGCTGGGGAATGGGGATCTGGAAGGCAGGAGTAGCAAAAATCCACAGGCTAATATGACAAGGCGACCCCTAGCAGCACCGGCATACCCAGATTTGTGCATCTTCACTGACATTGCCTGTTAGGGCCACTGCACCATCGGGGGAGGTGCAGTGAAAAGAACATGCGTGTACCCTACATCCCGCTCTCCTCTACGAAGTCTGCGGCTCACTGACAGAAAGGGGCCATACTGCCCAACACAGCCTGCACCCCTGGATTATGTGGAAGCAGCGCGTCAACGCGATGCTCTGATCCTCTTCCGGGCCTCCTGTTTCTGCAGACACAGACTGCAGCAGGCGGGGCTTCCTTTCCCTCGCCCGGACACTTCCACTTCAAAGGCCCAGCCAGCACAAAAAAAGAGCCTGCCCAGCCAGCACAAAATAAAAAGGCAAAAAAAAACCAAAAAAAGTCAGTGGCTCCGGCGGGCCCTGAGGGGGAGAGGGCCATGGTGCAACTGCACCTCCTGCTCCCCCGGTAGTTACGCCACTGACTGGAGAGCTGACAGTCTCTGGAGGGGAAGGCCAATTAAAAGAGAGTTACAGTAGTCTAGACGTGATATGACGAGAGAGTGAATAACAATTTTGGCAGCATCTTGGGTGATAAATTATCACATTTTGGATATGTTCCTTAGGTGGAAGTGACAAGATTCAATAAGTGACTGGATATGAGGAGTGAAGGACAGGATAGAATCTAGGATAACCCCAAGGCACCGGGCCTGGGGAGATGGGGTGATAGTGAAATTGTTAGCTATGATGGATACTTCCGGGATGTTAATGGTGTTGGTTGGAGGGAAGAAAACCATTTCCGTTTTAGAGAGGTTTAATTTAAGGTAGCATTGCGACATCCAAGTAGAGATAGCGGACAGGCAGGAAGAGACTTGAGTTAGGAGTTCTGGGTTGAGATCAGGAGAGGAGAGATAGATCTGAGTGTCATCAGCATAGAGGTGGTAGTGTAAACCATATGAGTTTGCTGAGAAAGGAAGTATAGAGGGAGAATAATAAGGGGCACAGGACAGAGCCTTGAGTTACCCCAACAGAAAGAGGAAGGGGAGAAGATGCTACTCCATTGTAGAAGACACTGAAGGAATGATTAGTGAGGAAAGAAGAGAACCAGGACAGGGCCATGTCACGAAGGCCAAGTGAATTGAGAGACTGGAGAAGAAGAGGATGGTCCATAGTGTCAAATGCAGCGGAGAGATCAAGCAGTATTAGTAGTGAGAAGTGATTGTTGGCTTCAGCTGTTAAAAGGGCATTAGTTAGTCGGGTTAGGGCAGTTTCAGTTTATGCCACATCACTCACATTTTTAAAATTCAAGAATCAAGGAGATCTAAACGCTAATGGGAGAGGTGTAGAACACTTTATTCCACCCATTACAAAGATGATAGAGTGGGTGTTCTTTAGAAGAAAGACAGAAGCAGATATATTTCCTCAAGATACAAAGTCAAGAGTTTTCATAATTTGCAGGATGTTACAGTAGGTACAATTATATCAAGCAAGATCCACACCTGGAAGTTGAGTGACCTGCAATAAATGTAACACTTAGGGGCACATTTACTTAGCTCGAGTGAATGAATAGAAGAAAAAATACTTCGAATTTCGAAAGTTTTTTTTGGCTACTTCGACCATCGAATTGGCTACTTCGACCTTCGACTACAACTTCGAATCAAACGATTCGAACTAAAAATCGTTCGACTATTCCACCATTCGATAGTCGAAGTACTGTCTCTTTAAAAAAACTTCGACCCCCTACTTCGCCAACTAAAACCTACCTATGGGGAAGGTCCCCATAGGCTTTCTAACAAATTTCTGATCAAAGGGAAATTGTTAGATCGATGGATTAAAATCCTTTGAATATTCGACCCTAAGTAAATGTGCCCCTAAGAGGCTAATTTATCACCTTTTGAATGTGGGTTTTTACAAGATTTAAAGGGGTTTTTTTTGCACTAAAACTCACAAAATGGAATTATAACTTCAAATCAAGAAAAACTGTTTTCAGCTTGTAAAATCAATTTTCTAGAGGAATTCAAGTTTTTCTAAAATATTTTATGCATTCGAACTTTATATATTTAGATTTTTTTCATAAATAAGGCAACATTCGTTTTTTAAATTATAAGTTTATTCAAAGTAGAGAAAACCTCAAAAATGACACACATCTGAACTTTGATAAATAAGGTCCTAGGAGTTGTTAAGACAACAGCTTATTCCTTTGGTTTGGTATTGCGCAGAATAATATTATTTTTATATTTGTAAAATGAAACACCACCTGAGCTGGCTACACATATCAAACCAAAAATCTTCTAATGCTGGATATATTCAAGTTTGTATAGAAAATTGTCCTCCATTGCAGTTATTCTTTATTTCTTTCTGATCCTTTGTATGACTGTTTATTTGGTTCATTGGTTTTTGGTTCTTCCCTTATCTTGTTATTGCCACTATCTTAATAATGTATATGGTTTTTCGCTAATAAGACATATTATGTAAAGCACACAAATTAAATATCTACATCTGGTGTTTTTGTAAACGAAAAAACCTGTGGAACTAATTTAGGGTCTTTGGTGCAGAATAGTCAGCTGGTACACAGACGACTATAGAAAAATATAAATGCTATCCTTAAAAAATGCTTCTGTTTTCATTCTTAACCTTACTGTACAGTTGGAGAATACCTAGTTAGGGTACATGATCTGGAATATCTATGAATGAGAACAGGTTGCAAAATTATTTGTGCTGTGTTTGAACATAATACAATGCCAAACCAAAAAATTTTATTGATTTATTTCATTTGTCTATTAGAAATAATTCCCACATAAAGTTAATGATTATGAGTATCTACACTTAAAGGCAGGTGGGGTTTGCAGGAGGGTCTAGGCTTCAGTGGGGTTTTCATTCACCGAAATCCAATTATCCTTTATAACTCCAGCAAATTATGGCATACCACAAAGTTAAGTTTAGCAAGGATTTGAATAGAAGGTCTTTTGCTGTTTTTTCTCATTTTTACACTTATTGCCAAATGGAAAATCTTTTAATGAAAGCTTTTCTCATCATAGCTAGCTTTGTAGCCCTGCTATACTATAGAGCATGCAAAGCAATACATTTACTGCCAACCTATGGATACTCACCGCACACTTCTCCCCATACACACCCATTGCTGTTGTGTCTACTGGTATACTGGTATATTCTTTGATAGACATTGTTTTGCACTTATTTTGTGCATTTACAGGTACAGAATCTGATTTCTGTTTCTGTCCAGAAAGTTCTGAATTAACATCTCCCATACTCCTTTTTTCCCACAATAACTTTTTTTTTGTTTTCTTGCTCTTGACCCTAACTAGGATATAATGAATCCTTATTGTAGGAAAAACAATCCAATTGGGTTTATTTCATGTTTAAATGATTGTATGTAGACTTAAGGTATGGAGATCTAAATTATGGAAATACCCCAACCATCTTAGTCTTAGATAACAGGTCTCATAACTGCACAGTGTATATATATATATATATATATATATATATATATATATATATATATATATATATATATATATATATATATATATATATATACTACAAGAAGGTCCGCACTCCCAGGGCTTAAAAGAACAATAGTATTTTATTAAATATGATTAAATATAACGTTTCGGCTACATCCCTAGCCTTGGAGATATATATATATATATATATATATATATATATATATATATATATATATATATATATTAATAGTTAGAAAAACAAACCGCACCAACCAGGACTTAGTATAAGGAAAAAATTCCAAAGTTTATTTTCAACGTTTCGGCTCTGTGGCTCGAGCCGTCTTCAGGAGTAAAAGACGGCTCGAGCCACAGAGCCGAAACATTGAAAATAAACTTTGGAATTTTTCCTTATATTAAGTCCTGGTTGGTGCGGTTTGTTTTTCTAACTATTAATATTATTATTGTTTTGAAACCTGCACACAGGCATGGGATTCCTTTTACCGTGTGCACCAGCCATACATTGCCTTATATATATATATATATATATATATATATATATATGTATGTATAGTTTCAGGAACAAACAGCAACACAGGGTTATTTACAATGGTGAAAAAAGTGTATTTGGTAAAGCAGGCCTTACCAAATACACTTTTTTCACCATTATAAATAACCCTGTGTTGCTGGTTCTTCCTGAAACTATACCAAATCTTAACCGTGCACTGGGTGATGTTCAGAAGCGGAGTGCCGCCCATTCTAACAATTCTAACAAGAGATGGCTAGTGATGGGCGATTTTGCGCGAAACGGCGAAATATTTGCGAATAAATTCGCAAATCACTAGAGATGGCAAACTGAAGGCTCTGACACATGCCCAATCTATTTATACAAACAGAAACCTATATTACCATTTGCAAAACTTTATACAGAAAAAAGAAACTGTTGAACGTATTATAATCTGGGTAAAAAGCAGCATTATAGAAATTCACAAGCATATGATAACACAAATAAAAGTTATGAAAGAAGCAGGAGGTGTAATTGGATTGAGACTTGCAGTCCTTGGATGGTGCATTATGCTCAAGCTGACACATTGCCAGTTTCTGCAAAAGCACCGAAGAATGATTCATTATCTGGTGGGATAACCATTGTTTGGGGTCTGAATTGTACATCCTAAAAACAGAAGTCCCAGGTGAAGCTTTATATTTTTTCAGTTACATTTTTGCACACATGCTAAAGCTTCTATCGCTTAATGGCACAACTGCTCATTTACAGATGTTTTGCACTTTACTGTTACAGAACATTTCTATGCGCTGGCCACAGAATTTGCATGACTTGTACTTAGAGATGTTTCAGCTAGACAGATATTGTGCCATACATACTTGCCAGGTTTTCTCATTAGTTTTCCTAAGCCCTCTCTAGTGATTAATTCCTTAATGTGGAATCATCTTTTGTAATTTATAAACAGAATTCTCTGTGCAGCTGTATGTAATTTTTCTTTGCATGGACACTCAATAAGACTCAATAAGACATATGTAATTGAAGTGTTACTTCAGTCATCATTTCCACGATTTCGACATCTTTTTAGCATAGCTATAATATACTGATCAATAATGGATTTAGAACACAATAAGGGTATAAGATCTGTTATCCAGAAACCAATGATCTAGACAGCTCTGAATTACGGGAGAGGGTCGTCTTCCATAGTCTCCATTTTATCCAAATAATCCAAATAAATAATTAATTTTAATTATGATTTCCTTTTTCTCTACAATAATAAAACAGTACCTTGTACTTGATCCAAACTAACCAAAGTAAGATATAATTAATCCTTATTGGAAGAAAAACAAGCCTATTGGGTTTATTTAATGTTTATTTAATGTTTTTATGGTATGAAGATCCAAATTACAGAAAGATCCCTTATCCAGAAAACCTCAGGTCCCGAGCATTCTGGACAACAGGTCTCATAACTGTTTATGATCTGCAAAACTTTTCTAGTTGATTTAGAAATGCTTGGTTTACAAAAGAACACTATAGAAGTGTTCCACCATGTATTGAGACAATGTGGCCATCTGACAGACCATTAGAATCCGTTGATAAGATTTTACTTATATACTGTAAAAGTCTCAGAACTCCCACTTACATGAATAAACATAAATATGCAAATGAATTCAGCTCCCCTTGAGATGAGAAATATACAATACTCCCAAATTGCAGTGTTTAATATCAATTATTCCACAAGACTAAGCGACAGATTTGTTGTAAATACTGTGTTCTTCTCTGTTCTGTCATTAAACAGATGTTCAATACAAATTTTTATTGCACCTCTGAAAGCCTAAAATTATCAGATAAAAATCCACCATTTGCATATATAAATTTTCAGATTCATACAGAAATATCCAAGGTTGTATATTGAGAGCTCTTTCTGTAAGATTTGATTTTAAAAGAGAACTAAACCCTAGAAGCAAATATAGCTAAAAATGCCATATTTTATATACTGAACTTATTGCACCAGCCTAAAGTTTCAGCTTCTCAATAGCAGCAATGATCCAGGACTCCAAACTTGTCACAGGGGGTCACCATCTTGGAAAGTGTCTGCGACACTCACATACTCAGTGGGCTCTGAGCAGCTGTCGAGAAGCTATGCTTAGGGGTCACATTTGCAAGCAGAAAATGAGGTTGGCCTGTAATATAAGCTGAAGCTACAGGGCTGATTATTAAATTCTGATGCTAATTGCACTGGTTCCTGTACTGCCATGTAGTAATTATTTGTATTAATTACTAATCAGCCTCATATTGTGATATATTCCAGCCCTTTATCAACCCCCTAGACATAGTAATGCTTCCCTCTGGTAGATGCACATTGTTATTTGACATCTTTAGTGACATATGCATCATCCATTCTACTTACCTTGTACCATGCCACCTCTATGTCTTCATTTGGCACCCTATAATCATCTATATCTGGACATATTATTAGTTTCTTTTTTGTAACTTCTGCTTTCTCCAGATATCGGATTGTACTGTTGTAACAGAGACCCATCTCGTTTTCAGCCACTGTTAGGGACATGGACACTTTCATGCAGTAAGTGGCATTTCTGAAAAGAGCAAAATAAATGAGAGAGGGAAGACATTAACAGCTGATTTAACAATATAAAGTCATATTTTTTGTAAGTAAACATTTAGGGGCCGATTCACTAAGGGTCGAATATCAAGGGTTAATTAACCCTCAATATTCGACTAGGAATTAAAATCCTTCGACTTCGAATATCGAAGGATAATTCCTTCGATCGAACGATTAAATCCTTCGAATCGAACGATTCGAAGGATTTAAATCCAACGATCGAAGGAATATCCTTCGATCAAAAAAAGTTAGCCAAGCCTATGGGGACCTTCTCCATAGGCTAACATTGACTTCAGTAGCTTTTAGATGACAAACTAGGGGGTCGAAGTTTTTTTTAAACAGACAGTACTTCTACCATTGAATGGTCGAATAGTCGAACGATTTTTACTTCGAATCCTTCGATAGTCGTAGTCGAAGGTCGAAGTAGCCCATTCGATGGTCGAAGTAGCCCAAAAAAACCTTCGAAATTCGAAGTTTTTTAACTTCAACTCCTTCACTCGAAGTTAGTGAATCGGCCCCTAAATATAATTATTTGTTTTATAAATTACAATATAAGTACAAATGCAACAAACACTGAAAAATGTACTTTGTCCCAGACAGCAGTGCATGTCATTTGACCCTATGATATCTGACTTGCGATCGTTTGATTGGCTTGGCTGCCTGTTAAGCCACTTCTCATGTAATAGACTACTTTGCACAACTTTCAGCTGTGACAAATGCAATAGGCATGCTAGATGAAATGCTTCTAAAATAGAAACAGTGATGCTGGAGATCTGGTGCCTTCTCCACTGTAGCCAATGACATGTACCATGATACATTGCTTGGGTCATTTGCTATTCACAGATACACTTGAGGAAGTGGGTTCTATTCCCATCCAGCATAGTCTTTTGTAATGTCTCAGTAAACTTAGATGCAATTTACAAAAAAAAAGAAAATTTCTATTTTTTTACTAAAGCATTCAGAGCTGTTGTAAACTCATTTAAAAATCTCATCTGTCAATTAAATATTGTCTGCCCCATCTCTATGCCTTAGGCATAGAGGCGGGGCAGACAAATCACTTTCCATTCAGTACTTCCTAGATGTCACTGCTCTCCCCACATTCCCCCATTCTCTTTACCATTTAATTGTGTAGCCAGGGCATGGGGATGGACATCGGGTCCCACATTCTGGTGATGAGAAGATTCTGAGATGATGCAAGGCTTGCCTTAATAACAGTGTCTAAAAAATGGCTCCTGCCTGCTTGCTATAATTATGAATTCCCAGACTGAAGGAAACAAGATTCAAATAATTCATATAGTGTAATTAAAGTTAATTTTGCTTGACTAATGTGATAAAATAGGATTTTGAATAATTTTTTGGGTGACGGGTCCCCTTTAAGAATTTTCTGAGCAGGTTAAATGTATAATGCCAGGCTTTTGGCTCAAGTAAGATTCAGCAACCCTAGTTGCTGAATACAGGAAGTACATGAATATGCATGAAGATCATTTATAGACATTAGCTATGATACCAGGGTATACATTCAGGACTCCACTGTTACCTGAAATTGTACATTCCCCCATCCCTCCTACCAACCACAACCCAACTGTGTTCTTACAGAAGTCACAAAAGTTGTCATTGCCTTAATTCAGTCTGAACATGGACTAATGTAGAGCAAATCTGCCCAATGCACTGTTGGATTGGTATGCTGAGCTTCATTGGCTATACAGGTACATACATAAATAATATCTATATAATGTGATTTGCTTGAAGAGTTGCACTGTTGGCTAGATAACCTTCATCTGCTTGCATGATTAATTCTGGCTATTTTAGTTTAGTTAACGGAAGCTTAAAATATAATTGGAGATATATATATATATATATTGGAGATATATATATATATATACTGTATAAAATATCAGCCTAAAGGGCATCATCAGTGGTTAACCAGTCATGTGGAAATGCTTTTCAACTCCAGAGAGCTTGCATTGCAATGCAATTAAGGCAGGAGCAACACAAATTAAACAAAAGACTGTTTTGAAGTTGGACATCACTGCCCCTAGTTTTTGTAGGCTACATGTGTTAAATGATTAGTTTGTGTGCACTGTAAAATAAAGAAGTACAGTATATCAACCTGCAGTTCTAAGCAAGTGTTGAGCTGTGTGCTTACATACAACATTATCCGGGCTCCACAATTTGCTGTGTGCACTGGCGTCATGACCGGTGAGAGCACAGGGAACATTGCCGGCCATTGTAAGACTGCTCAGAAGTTTGATGAAATCACCAGGCATTTCATGTAGAACTATAAAATAGCTATGGTCTCCAAGAAAGCTAGAAATTATGTTTAATGCATATAATCCTCTATGTACAAAATACATGCCACAATATTTAAACGCAAACATAAAATAAATGTTTTATGAGAAATTATTATTACTTTATATTTTTGCCACAACATCAAGCAAGGAAACGAGCCAAAGAAGATCATAGTGTTAAATACTCTAAGGGAGTTATTTATCAAAGGTTTTTTCTACCTCGAATAAACTCACAACTCGAACGTTTGCTTATTTATGAAAAAAACTTGAAGGTAATATGCATGCAATTGGGGGGATAACTCGATTACTCAAAGTTATCTGTGTAAAAAAACCCTAAAAGGCACCTCTCAATGGACCTCTGCCATTGACTTCTACATGACCGCGACAGGTTTTAGCTGGAGTATTTTCAGATTCTAGCTTCAGGCATAATAAATCTTGAAACATTTGAGGTTTTTTTTAACCCAAAAAATTCAAGTTTTTACCGTCGAAAACTTGTATTTTTCGGGAAAAACGCTACTCGATCTGTGATAAACAACCCTCTTATTGTATGTATATATGCAATTATTGAAATTTCTTGAATACATTTCTATATATGTCATTGAATTAGCATAATGCTCCCAGGGTTAACGCAACAAAATGCATTTCAAGTCTGCATATATTGATAGCAAGTTTCAATTATAAATATTATTTAGCAATTGTGCCATTTAAACATGTTCTAAAAAAGCCCTGTGTTGAATAAAAAGGCATTTATTTCCCTTGTTTAACATTCTAATTAAGCTAAAGATACACAGTGACGTTCCTTAGAGACATACTAACCTCAAGCTATCATCATTTAGACTCTACATAATTATTACATGAATTCCCAGCTGGTTTTAAAATATGAACCTATATTTATACATTTTAGACATTTTCTAAATCTGGGCACTTTCTGCCATGAAAAACATCCAAATTTGTGCTAACAGTTCCATAAAAAGAGGACATTTTATAGCGAAAGAACCATATTGACAGCACAGAAGGTTGTGCATCTGGAAGTGTTGAGTAAATACCGCACTGCAAGATGTAGCCTGTGAAATATAAATATTCATATATATCATTGCTGTATTAGACTTTGAAGGCTAAAGATGTACCTAATATAATAACTGGGGATTGTGTTGGAAGTGCGGCAAAAGTTTTGATTGAAAAAGTTTTTGTGATTCATTGACCCTTTTAAATACAATAGTCAAACACTTATGGCCCATATTTACTGTATACTGTTGACATATACTTGTAAAAAAAAAAAAAACACAGATAGGTTCAGATTTACAAAGGCTTGTTCTTTTACAAATGCTTTACAAAAGGTTTTAGATTTCCAATTCTCATTTTGCTTTAGGGGCTTGCCAAATCGATAGTTCGGTGCTGCCCCTGAATTATAACCACCAATAGAAAAGAATTGAAGCTGATGGCTTAAACTAGTGAACCCATTAGTGACAAATTGGTACATTTAAAAATGCTAATTCTTTGATGAATGTGCCCCTTCATTCATAGATTTGAATAAGCCCTATATGTTTAACCTATAGCTGGATCTTAAACATAGTTGGATCTTGGATCTTTAGTAACAATTATCAGATACATTTAGATATATGGTTGGTGTTATTTCACACTGCAGTATTCCCTTAGATCCATGTAGATCTATTTGACTTAATGGTTCTTCTGACTCTATCATATTTAAACACAATTTCATCATGATCAGGGCCGAATTTACATAGCAGGTGCCCCCAGGCCTGCTGTCATTCATGGCCCTTCCCTTTTATTCACTCAAATCTTCATCACCAGGATCAGAGCAATGGGGATTGGTGCACAGGAAATTTACAAAACTATTGTATCTCCTGCACATCCCCAGTGTTTCTGAACCAATGTGGGTGTGGTTGGACAGCATGCTGCCCCCTAAAATCCTGCCACCCTAGGTCCAGGCCTTGGTGGCCTCTCCACAAATCCAGGCCTGATCTTGATATAAGAACTTGACTATGAATAAATATCACATTATTTGTTTCAATGAGAATAAAAAATGTTCAACTGTTGAAATAGTTCAGCCACAACCACAATAACTTTTATGGAGTCTTGACAAGTTGTCTTTATTATAATTTTTGTGTTTAATCACGAATATTCAGATTTTAGGAACTCAACTCAAATATATAAGTTATTGTGTTTTTTTGCCATAACTTGGATGATTAGTGGAAAACAAGTATTCTGAAATCTTAATTAATTTGAGCAGACAACTTTACAACCAGGGGGTTATTTATCAAGGGTCGAGTTTGTGAAGTTTGTGGGGTTTTTTTCTACCTTGAATAAACTCACAACTCAAATGTTTGCTTATTTATAATAAAAAAAACCCCGAATATAAAAACTCGATTGAATGCTATTAGAGGAAAAAAATTGAATACTTTGAATTGATTGAGTTATAGGCTAAAAAAACTCTAATATTTCGAATTGATCAAATTTTTGAGTGCAAACCACCGTAAAAAAAAAATATATATTTTTTTTTTTGTTTGTAATAAGACAGTATCCTAAGATATAATTAATCCTTACTGGAGGCAAAGGGGATTGATCAAAGAAATGCTATTTTTTTTTATACCTTGAATGATCTCGAATGATCTCACAACTCGAATGGTTTCTTATTTAAGAAAAAACTCAAATGGAAAAAACTCAATTCAGAGAGTTTGGGGTTAACAATCTGAAACCTGAAAAATGAATCATATTTTTGGCAAAAAAAACTCGAATCGCTCGAATTGATTAAGTTTTCGGGCATAACCCACTGAAAAAAAGTTGAACATCATGAAGGCTATTAACATATTTAAATGGTTCAATGGATCTCTGCCCTTGACTTCTACATGACCTTGACAAGTTTTAGATTGTGTGGAAAGCAGTGACATCTAGGAAGTGCTGAATGGAAAGTGAAAGTAATTGTCTGCCCCGCCTCTATGCCTAAGTCATAGGGGAGGGGCAGACTGTGTGTGATTGACAGCTGAGATTTTTAAATGCGTTTACAACAGCTATGAATGCTTTTGAAATTGGATTTCATGTTTAATTTCAAAAGGACTTATTATTATGATTATACAGATTATACAGATTTTTGTGTCTGGGTGACATGTCCACTTTAAGTCTGCCCCATATGTGAGATCATACAAATGCTAATACATGTATAAGATCTGTTATCCAGGATGCTTGAGACCTGGTGCTTTCCAGATCTTTGCCTAATTTGGATCTTCATACCTTAAGTATATTAAAAACTATTAAAACATTTAAACATTGATTAACGCCAGTAGGATTATTTTGCCATCATTAAGGTTTAATTATATCTTAGTTGGGATAAAGTACAAGGTATTGTTATATTATTACAGAGAAATACAGAGGAAATAATTATGAGGTGAAATGACTTGATGCAATACAGTACATTAGCTTTAGAAAATAGTACAAAGGACTTTGCAACTACAACATTGTAGTTCATATTGTCCTCTTTACATAGTATTCATTAACCTTCAGCAAAAGAAGATCCTTTGTTGTTCATAAACTAAATAGGTTAAATTCTTCCACTCGTCTAAATTACATGACAATACAGGACCCAAGTGAATATGAATGGATTGGCAAAAATATGATTTCAGTAATGTGATTCTACCCTCCGTCAGCAAGTTATTTGAGGCTGATGATGCAATAGATGCTTTATTTAAATAGGTCTAAATTCCAATGAGCAGGTCGTCATCCAAATGAGCTGGACAGAGCGGAGAGATTTTATTATGGCTTGCGCTGTTTACTTGAGAAATATGAAACACACTTGATATTTTTAAAGGCTTTATGATTTAACGACTGCCAAAAAGACTTGCAACATATTGCAGAGCAGGTGCTTCTTTTTAATAATTCTGAAAAGCCAGAAGTTATCATAGGGAAAATTGCATTTTAATCATTCTGACACTTTTTCACCATAGTGGAAATCTGTACATCTTGCTATATATACAAAATCCTTATTATAACTTTCTTTTCCTGTAAGAACTGTAATTATAAAATCTGCATGTAGGAAAGCAGTTCATTTTTGCCCGAATTTCAGTCTATTATATGCAATTCCATATACGCAATTGTCAAAATGATAATGAGTTTGTTTAGCTTTTAACTATGTATAAAAAGTTATGAAATTACAGAAATAGGAGTGTACACAGGATTAGTCATCCGGAAATTTGTTATACAGAAAGCTCTGCATTACTGAATAGCCAACTCCTGCAGACACCATTTTAATTAAAAAAATTCAAAATAATGTCCTTTTTCTCTGTAATATAACAATACCTTGTACCTCATCTTAACTTAAATATAAATCATTATTATTGATGGCAAAACAATCCTATTAGGTTAATGTTTTAATATTTTTTTAGTAGACTTAAGACACAGATATCCAAATTACAGAAAGATCCCTTATCCAAAAAACAGCAGCTATTATTATGTATTATGCCCCCCGTGCACAACCTACACACACAAAAAGGAAAAGTCTAAAGAAAGGGAGTAAAAGGACAGGTTTTATGTTAAAAGTCTTCTAATTAGTTAGGGGAACAAATGAAACCTCTCCCAGGGAATAAATGAAATATGTTAGGTATGACTAGACTAGAGACTTTCACGTGATAATTTAACTTCTAAGTACATTAGATATATCACATTTTGCAGCCTAGTTGGCCCAGCCCTCAGGAATAGATAGGAGTGTATGTTAATAAGGTAAATAGCAAAGTCACATTTATAAATAGTTATAAATACCTGAAAAGGTGTCATTCAAGTTCAAGAAAGTCTCACATAGAATCCCTCATAATCCAATCTGACTATAAAGAAGTGCCAAATCATGCACTATGGGCCAATCATGGGCCAAAAATGCTAATTGTGGGAGCATGCTGAAACCTCTGGAACTGCACCAGTTTAGAAACATGTTATCTACTGATTAAGTATGGGCAAATGTGTATGTGTACACGGCCTGAATAGGGAATATAACTGCAATGTCTTCTTTGTATTAAGGTTTATGATGGCATCCTATGAAAGTTGTGTGGTATTACTTCTATACAGCTAATTACTTCCTTTCCTTGTTTATACCTATGCCAGTGATATACTGTAGTACAGCTGATTTTCGTTAGGGCTTAATAAAGAATATGAGAATATATTTATTATTAATATTATTATTATGACCTGTATTAGTTTAATAAATACACACTTGTCATATAAAGATTACCGCCACTTTTGTCTTAAAGTAGAGATGTTGCAATTCTAAGGATAAGCTGAACCAATAATGAGATTTATTACAACATATCAAGGAAAACAAACACTTGGGGTATCAGGTAAATCATTACAATCCCTAACCTTGGATTGGAGCTTTCCTTATCCTTTAAATACAAAATATCACTCCACTGAAACTATTAAATAATATGCAGCGTTACACCTTTCCCTTACTGCAAAATGGGCAATAGCATGCAGTTTTCTTTATTGAATCTAGCTGTATGTGTGCTACTATTTAGTGGTAAGTGTGATCAGAACATTAGGCTCTTGCAACTATTAAATCTGTTAAGACTATTTTTCCCCTTTTGGGACTGTTGACACGTGAACTACAGCCTTGTGTTTGGGGGCACACACCTCATGTGATATTAGCTTCCTGCATCTATCCCAATATGTGGATTGAGCTCTGCATTTCCTTTTTGTTTATGTGTTTGTGTCTGGAAACTGTAGGTTATTCTACTTCTGGTATAGGCTTAAAGATGTTGTCAAAGCCAGTTTTTATATATACGCTACACCATTGTTTGTTTGGCTTATTTATTACTGCAGTGACCTTATTCTTATCTACTTACTCTCTATTTAGTGTGTTGTTAGAAAGATTCTTTTTTCTATTAGTGTGCATGTGACATTATCAGTTGCTAGCAGCACCATGGCTTGTCTCATTACCTATGTTATGTTTTGTAGACCTTTTCTTTTATCTTCTTTTTTTATATTCTGTTAGATCATTCCCTGCAGCCCTTGGCGACCTACTGTTTCATTCACCCACACCCACTATTATTTTCCTTTACAGGATTTCCACCCACTGATAATGTTGATATTCCAGTCTTCCAGCAACATCTCTCTGCCTCATCTCTATTTATAACAACAGGATGCTATTCCTACTACTTCAGTATTGTAAAGTGGTTGAATTACAAATTATATAATTATCTACAGTGATAAGAGAAAGCAGGTTCACCCTGAAAAGACGTGACATTTTAATATGTTTGAACACATGGATATTGGATACTTATTTAACTGAACTTTGTAATATAAATCAAATTTATCTAACAGATGAGATGAAAAATGGTACTTTGCAATTATATATTCGAGATAAATGAAAAGGAATGGAATTATCTTGGCGGAAAAAGTTCCTCCTACACATTTCTTGCAACAGTCCATAGAAACAACTGGAAAGAATCCTGTTCCAATGCCCCAAACTAAGTTATGTTTGGTTTTGCACTTTGCCCACTGAATATGACATTGTACAAATAACTAGAGGCCTCTGTACTTCATTCCAGAGCACATAGTCCTGTGGAATGCAGCCTGTGTTAGGCCATGCTCAATTCTAAGAGGGTGGGTAGGAGACATATTATTTTATTTAATGGACAGCGACATTTCAGGAGCTGCAGCTGCCTAGCTATTGTGTTGGCTGCACTAGCAGAGCCGAATTTCCATGTTAAAAAATGAAAATTCAGCTCTTAATGTTACCAGAAGCATCTTTTTGCCCCCAGTAACTGGCCCATTAATGGGGCTTAGGGAGACCCAACATAAAAAGGATGAGGGCCCAGTTGTGGGTCCTGACCCTTTAAGAATCAACAAGCTATAGAAAGCAGCATTTCCGTGTCCATTGCTATTATATGCACTGCTAGTTATGACTACTGAAACACTTGCTCACTTGCTATTCTCAGCAATGCTGGTTCTGACTACTGAACACTTGCTCACTTGCCATTCTCAGCAATCCTGGTTATGACTACTGAAACATTGTAACAGAAGCCAGCTGCTTACCAGGCTTTAACAGACATTATACATAATGGAAATGATAATTGTATATCTTTTCAAGGTATTGAGTGTGTCAGATTGGGTAAGAGGAAATGAGGTCTGGAGAAATTGATGAACAAGAGAGAAGCATGGTGGATGTTTACCTTAGAGACAGAGAAGCCTTTAGGTTTGAATAAAGAAAGTGAAATGAAATCTTATATTGAATAGGAGAGAACTTGAAATGTGTACATTGATAAACCATTGTTTATAGCTAATGTTGGTTTTAAATGTATTTTTAACATATAAAATAAAAGTATGAAACGTTTTATAAATTAGGCTATTTCCCCTTTAAGGAAATTTGTCTGTAACTATGGATAGCTATAAAGTTGTGCATTGTGTAGAAAATGTTATACTCTGAGGAAGTGCCATGGGGCACGAAACGTGTCAGTAGTAGTGATATATATATATATGCACTGATCTAAGGCTAACTAATATTTGTAATATTCATCATGACTTGGCGTGTCAAAGGAGTTTGTTTTGGTTAAAGACCTGTAAAGAAGCATGCAATTCATTGTGGGAATTTGAGTCTTGGTTGGAGGTGAGAAGACTAATACTACATTGTCTGCTTGAAGGTTGCATAAACACTACTTGGGATTACAAACATAGAGAGTAGTGGTGCACAATCAATCTCACTGCTTTTTGTAGCGTCAGGTGCCGGCTGTGACTCTGTCTGCCCAGGTCCAGTTCCAATTCCAATACAAATTTCATTGGAACTACCTGGGATTACTGTACACAACTTTTTTGTGTGTGTTGTCTGGTAATAATAAAGCCTCAACATGGCCATACCATGGACAATGAACAATGAACATCATTGATCTGTCCCAACTCTTGGACTGTATGTATTGTTAGACTGGGATGTTTAAACTTAACAATGCATAAGGAATACTAACAAGCATCCCTGTTATCCCTAAATCCTGATATTTTGGGATGACCATTTTGGTTTAAACACTTCACTTAGTGAAAGAGCTGCCAAACATCTAGCTGAGGCTCCCTTGACTGCTGTGAAGGTCAGGCAGCAGTGCACTTGCATCAGCAGAAGAAAATAACAGCCTAACTTCTTGTGCTACACAGGACCTGACAAAGGATAAAATGGGAATGTGTAAAAAAATAGTGGCTTTGGCAGCAGTGGGACATTTTGTATGTCAAGAAGACACAGCTTGAAAAACAGAACCACAGTAGTAGGGATTTAACTGCTAGTAGTATAGTTTCGATTTCATTCTTACCTCAGAACACAGGTGTACAGTCCACTGTCTTGCACTTCTGATGTATGCACCCATATGGAATCATCATCCTTGCTCATTCTCACAACAGAAAATATGATTGGTTCTTCCAGATCTCCTTTGGTTTTGTACCACATGAGCCTGAGACCAGCATTCTGAGCCATGCTATAATTAGTCCTGATATAACTGTAGAAGAGGGCACATTTCACTCTCACAGGTTCCCCTGCCAACGCCATGTATTTCTTTAAGTCCACTGACCAGTCAATGCAACCGTCCACTAAAAGCAAAAAAACATTAAAATATATAATTAAGTATTTTGCCATCACTTCATCTCGATATGAGCAAATCATGGTAAAGTATATAAAGCAAAAATTATTTGAACAAGTATGCAAACATTGCCCTTATAGTTACTAGATCACTTGATAACTCATGGACACTTCTACTGAATACAGGTTTCTGGGCTGCACATTTTTTTACAAAAAAACCCAGTGTTTTGGAAAAACTCGATTGTATTAATTATTGGCAAATTTGTGCTGATCTTAACAAAAATCACATCATTTGATTCATTTTCAAACTTGATATATAAAATATCTTCACCTCCAAGTCGTTGCAGCGCACTCCAAAGTCAAAAGGATCGCTCAGATAGATCATTAGTTAAAAAATCATCCTTTATTGGTTTACATCAGTTTAAAAAATGAATTGCTAGCTCATGGTCTGACGCGTTTCGTAACTATGTACTTCATCAGAGACCTCAGTTACGAAACGCGTCAGACCATGAGCTAGCATTTCTTTTTTTAAACTGATGTAAACCAATAAAGGATGATTTTTTAACTAATAATCTATCTGAGCGATCCTTTTGACTTTGGAGTGCGCTGCAACGACTTGGATGTGAACGGTGAAAACGTCTCCCTTAGCGACAGACTCGTGGGCGGCAGTACCCGGGTCACCCCGTGGAGAGGGTAAGCTGATCCTTATGTATATTTATCTATGAATACAAACAACTGTTGGAAAGAACGTGGGAAGGATTGTGTAATAAACGCAGGGCTCGGGGCAGGCGCACCCGGGCCAATTACTACCAACTGTGAGCGGATTTTAACCGCTGTAAATCTCTGTGCTGTAGAGGATCAAGCGGACAGAAATTATTTATATCAATTTAGAATCTCAGAATTGGTGTTGGGATATACATTTTGGATTATAAAATATCTTGTACCTTGAAAATGCAATCCCCAGTGACTTTTACAAAAGTTCAACAGGTTTTAGCCCACTTTTTTCATTTAAAAGTTGTGATTTTTTTTTAGGCTAAAATTGAGATTACATTTTTCATACCAATTTTCAGTTGAAAAAAGTGATCTAGAATTTTTTTTTTTTTAAAAAAAAGCCCCTTCATACCCAAGAATGAGAATCTCAGTACAATGTGCTATTTAGAAACAACTGTGCATGATATATGAGACTTTGCTCTCCTGTGCAAGTACTAAAATAATTTTTATTAAACACACTTGCATACACCAGAAGGGATGTAGGTTCATAATGTGTTAACAGCACAATTACATTATGTATGATTTCATATTTTTTTAAATGCTTTTTATGAAGATTTTGACATGATATATCCATGAAATATCTCAGGATTTTAGACAAGTTAAGTAAATAATTAGGGTTATAAACAATGGTAACATAAGAATCAGGAGGTGTTAGTTGATATACAGTATGTGGCATGATTTTGCATTTTGTTGTTAATCACTTCACTGCACACTAAGAACTAGTTCCACAGGTTTATCACTGTATTATATTACTGTATTATATTAATCAATGCTTTATTTAGAGCCTCTGCGTGTTTATTATCACACAGATGATCCGTGGTATCCATGTGCGCTCAAGAAACCCCTTATCTATTAGGAGGTCAGGTGATTCTATTTCAGACAATCAACGCTACAAGATAAGCATCCAGTTACAGGAATCAAACGGAAAGTGCCTCTTGCTAAAATACTGCGCGTAAATCCCTAATTGCCAATAAAGTGGCAAGCATTAGATTCCTAACATAAAAAAAAACATCCACCTAATTTTTTTTAAAGGTGAACATTTAAGAAATGTACCTTGTATTGGCAAAGGCCAATTCTTAGTAACGTTTAAAATCCCTTCTAAGATAACAGCAAAGGATTATTCAGTAAATCACAAGCTGGATGAAAATCATCAAAGTTTGACTTTTAACTCTTTTTATTCTACCCGAATGTGGCAGTGTGTTATTTTAAGCGATACCAACACATTCCAATAAAAATAATAGGAAAGTGCTGCACGACAAATATTTTAAAATTTTCAACCCTCTGATACATCTGACGGATCTTCCACATTGCTTCAGTGGCGCTGGGCTGGGGGAGGAGTGATCCTTCCATAGGCTACAGTCCTGTTTTCATTTGTAATTAGCCTATGGAAGGATTGCGCCTCACCCACGCCCAGCGTCACTGAAACAACACCATTTAGCAGTGTTGGAGGGTCGGGTTAACGGAGGTTCGTGGGGCTGGGGGCGGCTTTGGGGGGCTTTTAGTAGAAAATTGTCGGTGTGCAGCAGCTCCAAATTATGTACACGTTCCTATGATTGTTATAGAAACGTTCCGCTATCACTTTAACGTCAATGTCTTATTTTTATGGTCTTTTTTTTAGATACTTTTCTTAGACTGTCTTGCACAGTAGTAGCATATTTCCCTTCCCCTGGTAAGAAACCATTTCAGTATTCAATTAATGTTAGCTCACCTTTAAACCCTGGTGTTAAAGTGTTTTAGATGCCACAGGACTACCTGCAGTATTTCATATTTTATGGTGTTTAATATAGTCATTCCCCAACAAAACTGAAGATACTTATCACTTAGGAGGTCATTTAATAAATTCCAAATTGTTCTCATTATTTTATTAAAAATGTACGACCAACGAACTAGTTCTCGCGAACTTCGACTATTCGCGTCCGCCGCAAGTTCGCGAACGTCGCGCGACGTTCGCCAATAGGCGTTCGCGTCAAAATCGTTCGACCATTCGACCATTCGATCGCTAAAATCGAACGAAAATCGTTCGATCGAACGATTAAAATCCTTCGATCGTTCGAATCGAACGATTTTCGGATGTTCGAAGTTCGCAAACAGTTCGCGAACTGTTCGCATTTTTTGCCGGTTCGGCGGTTCGCTACATCCCTATTTGTGATTAAAGGGGTGAATCTCCTTTAATAAGGGTGTTGAAGCCAAGTTATGAGTTTTTGGTTTTCCCCATGATTCTGTTGTTGAAGCTTAGAACAGGTGTAAAACTACTACAACTAAGAATTATCACACAAGAATACAAATGTGGAATGAAATTAAGTTTTGACCATTGAGCTCAGATGTACTTATTTGTTTCAATCTTTTGTGAAGCATCTGAAATCTGACCATATTATGAATTCTCTGAATGTCTAGTAATACAATAATTTCTGCTTCTCTAGCATGCTTATACTAATCAAATTTGACATTTAAAAACAGTAACATGACAAGCATGAATCATACAACTGCATTATAGTTTTTGGATTCTCAGATCTGTCTTGCCTTGTAGCAAGAATCTATTTCTCAGCATTGACGAATGCAAAAAAAATCGATATTTAATAATACAAACTTCTGATTACCTGCAAAAGTTTTAAATAATAAATGCTTTAAAAATATTTTAAAATATATCTTTTATAGGTCGATAGGACTGTATTATGACCTAAAACTGTTAAATAAGATATGGGCATCATTTTGACATTGCATGCAAAACTGATGTGATGTATATTACTGCAAATTCTACAATGTAGTCCTCGGGGTGCACTGAAGGGCCAATACTGTGAGGCTATGCCAGTGCTTAGCATATTGACTGACACTTTTGCTAAGGTAGGAATATCCAGAGGCAACCCAAAGATTTCTGGAGGGGGGTTAAAAATAAACATGCTTTAGCATATACAGTATTCTACAGACCACTATAATTACAAACACATTTGTGCACACAAGAGGCATATAAAATGCTTGTGCATATACTGTATATTTTGTGAGATTCCTTTAGTAGAAAGTCACAATTGTGCAGAGCTGAGGAAGGCAACTTTCTATCCTTTCACTAAACAGATCCAAAAGTAGGTAATTCCAGACACAGCCGCCATCTACTGCTCATTAGATACATTAGACACCATATTTCTTGGAAATTTCTTTGCCAGAAGATCTTATTACGAGTTCTCAGGAGAATATTCCATTGGTTTATGCTATCTTGAAAATATCACTAGATCACATCTAGATTAACTGACTAAATGTAACAGAAGCAGTGTTACTGTGGTTAAGACATCTCGAAGCACTGCAATGCTAGTGGGTTGTACAACTATATACTTTTTTTTCTCTGGAGGTTCTGATGCAAACTAGAGCTTGCTTTCTCTGAACCCTTCCACTTTGGTTCTCTCATATTTAGCCTTATTTAGCCTGGCATGTCCTGATGGATGTTTTTTTTTTTTTCAACCCAACTTAACTATATTGTGCCATTTATAATCAATCAAGCAACAATAACTATGGTAAATACAAAATAAGTTGGGGGTGTAATATTATTTTAAAAAGAAATCTTTACATTTGGATCTGAAAATAAATGCATGTAATGTATAATTTTATTGATATAAAGCATAAATATTTTTTGTCATTGCATGGAGAAGTGTTATTAACTCGTTCAACATCTTTTGCTCTTACTGATTTTCACACTCAGCTATTCAGGCATGCATTCTTTATAATCTTTATAACAGAAGTATTCAGACCTTTATGGCAGCCATTTTTAAGTCGCTGCGAAGGCAATGCTCATACCACTAAAAAAGTCCACAAAGGCTAATATTGAATTAGTAGACAGGTGCTTCTGCAAGTGTTAGTCAAGTGATAGTTGTCTGAAAAGACATGTAAAGCTGATGTTGTTGTTGGATAAAGGCTGTTTTTGATAACCTAGTTTAAGTAGCCTAAAATGACAGGATAAATTACAGGGTGACTGAGATGCTTTATCCCACTCCCAACTGCAAGATATCTCTCTGGCTTCTGCCTATCTATGGAACTCTCAACATCAGACTCTCCCCTTCCCTCCAGTGGCGGAATTAATGGGGGTGGGTGCGACTGCACCAAGGTCCGCACCCCCTCGAGGCCTGATGGCAGTTCACACGTGACTGAATCCGCTGCGAAAATCGATTTTGCACAGCCTGCACCTGGGCCCCGCGGGTGGTAGTTACGTTACTGCTTCCTTCTGAAATTTTAAATGTTGCCTAAAAACCCACCTGTTTAGAGAAGCATATTTGAAGCATCTTGACTAATCAGACATCAATTTATCATAATCCACCAACTGTTTTCATCTTCATTATGTTTTAAGTGTACCCGGTGAGTAGGGCTCTCAGATCATATTTTTTTACACTGTAACCCTTGTTTGTTAAATTATGGTAAGATGCTGCATAACTTGCTGGCACTACTTAAATAAATGATAATGTCATATAAAAAGCAAGTTAAAGTTTTCCCCCCCAAGGATTAGGTTAAAAAATGTAAATGCATTCATATCAACTAGAGTAGCACATACAGTATAAGATGTACTCTATCATGGCTTCATAAAATATTCTGCATTTATAAGAGTGTTTGTGGCTACTAGGAACCATTAGTATAATTTACTGTGTTATAATTCAATGCTTGATCATTAAACTGGTACATCATTTTTTTAAATGTTAATAATGTATTGTGCATAAAGTTTCCTGCAGTAATGGCATGCACCTTCTGGTCATTTGCTTGAATTACAGTGCTTGCGATTGCAAAGGTAAATATTAGATGACAAAGGAAATAACAATCATATAGGCCTGGTCCAATTAACTAAAGAAAAATCTGTCAACTTAGAAGCAAAATACGTTTAAATACAGTTTATATAGAGGAGGTCAGTTACCTCTGTTTGAATGTAGACTTTAAGCATGACAGTTCAATCCTACAAGTCATAACAATTCCTTGTACGGTGGGAATACAAGTAGTCATGATAATAAGAAACTGACTTGATGGGCCAGTGCTCCTTAGATTCTAAATGACCACATTCCTGGGAAATGTATCTACTTTGTCAAAAACACTTCTTGAGACAAATACACTCAACATGAAATGTTACTTTCCTTTCTGTGACCTTGAGTGGAGCAAGTTGATTTATAATTCATATGTCCTTTAGGCTACAGGAAGGCAGAGATCCTTGATAAAGAGACATTGAATCCTGATCTCATCCATCAACCTTTAATGACCTTGTAGGCATAAAAAGGTTCATCCAGATATCAAATAATATTAAACTGCATTGTTTAATACAGCTGAACTGTACGAACCTAAGTGAATCAATAGCCTGACCAAATGCTACACAATTTACATGGAAGATTCAATTATTGACTACATGCAAACTATACTAAACAGTCCTTCCAAGGAAATCTAATATGGAGAAAATAATATTTTTTCAATGTATCTGTAAGCCAAACACGGATAACTAGAATAAGGACAGGTGATTTACCCTCAATAGTATTAGCCAAACAGTGTATATGTTATTTGAGAGGAGACAATGTAAATGTATTTTTTAAAAATGTTTAGAAATATTTGAGAGGAGACAATGTAAATGTATTTTTTAAAAATGTGAAAAAATTAACATTTCTGTCCCCTAAACATGACTTTGAATAAAGTGGAATCATAACTGCTCCTTTACATCAACTCTGCACAACATTTTTTTAGATTTTTCAAGTGAACTATAAACCTCCTATCCTGTTTTATACACTATGGGGTAAATTTATCAAAGCGTGCAGTTCCGCCACTAGAGTGAAATTCCGCAGCTCTAAATTCATTTCGAAAGGCGTATTTATCAATGGGTGAAAGTGAAAGTTCACCCTTTGATAAATACGCCTATAAAAATCCCATAGAAATGAATGGAGAGTGGCGGAATTTAACTATAGTGACGGAACTTCACTCTTTGATAAATATACCCCCATGTCTTTTGTGTAATAACATCCACAGACAATGTAAGCATGAACAAAATATGACTGAATCATCAACCATCAATCATCAACACAACTAGTCTTAACTGGTCTATCAAACAATGTAGTCTTTAAATAAAGAGTTCCAAATCAGATTGCACTGCAGATATATATTGCGTCATCAACAATAGAATCAGTTCACAACAAACACAGCCTGAAATGTAAGTTTTTATTAATGAGTATATTAAAATCAGACCCTTTCTTTTAAAAAAAAACATCTGAGTGGTTGATGAGCATCAGGTGTCCCCTGCGCTTATTATAGTAGGGCCTATATACAGTACAGGAATACTAGAAAAAGTTCTGTACTGAGCATGTTCTCAGGGTTGGACTGGGGTGTGCTGAGTCCACTGGAGCGGTTACCCGGCGACCCCCTTAGTCCCTCAGGGGACCCTGGCCTCCCACTCAGACACCCACTGCCAGTGCCTCCCCCAATCTCTGTGTCCTGCCAGCCCAGTCTGACCCTGCATATGCTCACCCAAGCTTGACAGGAGATGGTCAGAGAACATTACATTGGACTGGTGCATTTTTGAAGAAGAGGAGAAGTGCCAGCACAGGATAAAAGGTAAGCAACTAGAATCACTGGGGGGGGGCATCAAACAACCTGAAACCCCTCGATGATTCTACTTTTCCTTCTTCTTTGTATCTTGTAATGTTCAACAGGTTTAACCTGACATTAACTATTGTAGAGGAGAAGAGAAATCCTTTCCCTGCTTTTCTGTCTGTGACATCATTCAGCCCAGTAACAGGCTGGAGAGCGACCTGATTGGCTGGACACCACAGTGCATCCTGGGAGGAGAGGGTGTGCCAGACTGTGAAGATGTGTGTGTAGGCCCTGCTGGATCTGTGTGTGTAGGCCGTGTGATTGAGTCTAACACGTGCTGTGGAGAAAGGATCAAAAGGGAGAAAAGTCCTGCAAGAGCTGCTGGATCTGTGAGGTCTGCAGGAGTGCAGAAAGAGGCTGTCTGACCCTGTCACGCTGCTAAAGCTTCAGAGGAGGAAAGTGCCATTGGTGAGAGTGATTCTGGAGAAGAATTACTTGTGATTCCAGTGTGATCTGCCTCTGAGAGAAATCGCTGAGTAAATCCCTTGAAGAGAGGATTTGCCACAGTACTGAGCCTAACAGGAAGACAGGCCTTGTGTAATTTTGCCTGCTACGTGGGAAGCTGCTATTTTCCAAGGGAAAAGGTACTCTGGGGAAAGGTAGCGCTACCGGGGGAATAAGAGCTCTGGGGAAAGGGACATTGCATTTTGAACTGTGTGCTTTTTAAAGGAACAGTAACACCAAAAAATGTAAGTGTTTTAAAGTAATGAAAATATCATGTACTGTTGCCCTGCACTGGTAAAACTGTTCTGTTTGCTTCAGAAACACTACTATAGTTCATATAAACAAGCTGCTGAGTAGCAATGGCGGAAATTGAAAAACGGCTATATGGCACAGGATAAATAATGGATAACAGATAACACCATTAGACAGACAGAGCTTATCTGTTATCTGCAGTGTAACCTGAGCCTTTTCTCCTTTGAATGGCTGCCCCCATTGCTACACAGCAGCTTATTTATATAAACAATAGTAGTTTTTCTTAAGCAAACACACCAGTTTTACCAGTGCAGGGCAACACTGCATTATATTTTCATTACTTTAAAACACTTTTATTTTTTGATGTTACTGTTCCTTTAACCCTTCCAGACAAGTGGGACTGTGATACTATACGAACTGTGTTTGAACAGATAGTTAAAACCTAATAGGGATTTAGGTAGTGTCCCTTATATTCCCATACAGGCGTGACTTTTGTATTAGTTACTACTTTACAGTTTGTATAAAGTTAAATATTGTTATCTGCAAAGTGTGTGTGTTTATTATTTCCTAGGGGATTCCTCTGAGGTAAGTTCCTCAGTGCTCCCTAGGTGGAGGCACTGCGCTGTGATTTCCCAGTTCCCAGTACTTTTCGACTTGCAAAAGGGACTCAGGGCCCCTGAATTGCCAAGGAAGCTATTATTTAAAGGGACAGTAACCAAATTAGCGTTACATTTTGGAGGCACTGCTGAGATGTCGACTGGGAAGCTGGGGATGTTTGATGAAAATATGTCTGCCTTTGAAACTCCACAAAGTGTTCGCCAATGGTGTACTGCATTGGGACTTAACCCCCGAAAAGTTGCCGCTGTTGGGCCCATGGTGCCCAGAGTGAAGGAAGAATTTATTTATCAAGTTCTGGATAGGGAACAGATTTTTTACCGCCCAAGGGTGGCTGCGTCACGGCGGGATTCTGCCGGGGTCCTGTTGAATGTTCTTATAGACAGCCCCAGAGAGATAGATCGTGACCGTGTTCCCCCTGATATTGATGCTGAAAGTGAAGGGCCCTGGAAGATTGTTCTGCCTGATATGTCTGATGACGCAGATGAGTTAACTTCCCAGGGTGATGCCCTTACTACCCAGTATGCAGTGAAGGCACCAGAGAGTGTGCAGCTGAACAAGACATTGTTTGATTCGCCAGCTGAAAAGAGTCACATAAAGAGATGTCCATCCTGTGAGAGCGTGGTCTCCAAGGGGAGTCGCCATAGTTCTGGTGGCCGGCTGGATACCCCAGAGATTGTGAGCGCGCTGGGACAACTTACTGACCAACTGACACAGCTAGCCTGGAATGGTAATTTTAAGAGATTTAAAGTGTTTTCAGGTACCAATCCTGTACCCTCAGGTGAAGAGTCCTTTGAGAGTTGGAGAGACTCCACTGTTGTGTCCGTGAGAGATTGGACTGGGCCCGAAACTACTATGAGAAGGAAGATCCTTGAGAGTCTTCGCAGCCCTGCCATGGATGTTGTTAAGTCCTATATGGTTGGTCACCCCGATGCTACTTCGGGTGATCTGATTGAAGTCCTGGAGGTGACGTTTGGCCCTGTAGAGAGTGCTACAGAGATGCTCTATCGCTTCCACTCTACCGTCCAGAAAGAGAAGGAAGATTTGTCTGCTTATCTTGTGCGGCTAGAACAAGGCCTGAGATTGCTAGTGAGCCGCGGAGCAATTACAGACGATGAAATGGATTCTATGAGAATTCGCCAATTGAAAAGAGGGACCCTGAATAGTGACCCTGTTGCCATGACAATTAGAGCACACTACCAGGATAAGCTACCCCCTGGGTATGTTGCTCTGATGGAGAGAGTTCGGCGAGAGGAGGCTGATGCCTATGTGAGGGTCAAACGGAGTTCCACTGCAGGGCATACAGAGAAATCCCCTGCTGAAGCAAAACTGGCAGAAGAGAACAAGAAACTTCGCAAAGAGTTGGAGGACTTAAAAGCTCAATTGTCTGAGAGAGCCAAACCCCCAGCTGAAACTAAGAGAGTTCCTACGTGTTACCGGTGTGGAAAGCTTGGCCACATCCAGTCAAACTGCCCAGTTCCTGATGAAGGTGAAACCCAATCTGCACTGTGTAAAGTACGCCGTAGGCGTAGAAGATTCCATGGAAGATGTTACAAGTGCCAAGTGATGGGTCATCAGGCCCGAAGTTGTAAGACTTACAAAATTTCCACCATACAGAAGTCTTATTATGAGCCTTCTGTCTGTGAGAGTGACTCCCCTGAAGAGGATAGGGTGTTGAGTCGAGAGAAGACTACTGTGGAGAACCCTATTGGCATGAAGGTGGCCCCTGAAACCTTTGATACCCCCGATAGATCTAAAGTACCGGGTCTGGGTAAGCGCAGGTCTCCAGGTAAGGCCAATGTTAGGGTCCCAGGTAACAATAGTGATAAAGACATTTTTGACTGTTTTGCTGTCCAGGCATGCCAGGGCATACGGCAAGCGAGGACGTTGCCGATTTGTCCAAGGGGAGAATGTAGGGGAGAAGAGAAATCCTTTCCCTGCTTTTCTGTCTGTGACATCATTCAGCCCAGTAACAGGCTGGAGAGCGACCTGATTGGCTGGACACCGCAGTGCATCCTGGGAGGAGAGGGTGTGCCAGACTGTGAAGATGTGTGTGTAGGCCCTGCTGGATCTGTGTGTGTAGGCCGTGTGATTGAGTCTAACACGTGCTGTGGAGAAAGGATCAAAAGGGAGAAAAGTCCTGCAAGAGCTGCTGGATCTGTGAGGTCTGCAGGAGTGCAGAAAGAGGCTGTCTGACCCTGTCACGCTGCTAAAGCTTCAGAGGAGGAAAGTGCCATTGGTGAGAGTGATTCTGGAGAAGAATTACTTGTGATTCCAGTGTGATCTGCCTCTGAGAGAAATCGCTGAGTAAATCCCTTGAAGAGAGGATTTGCCACAGTACTGAGCCTAACAGGAAGACAGGCCTTGTGTAATTTTGCCTGCTACGTGGGAAGCTGCTATTTTCCAAGGGAAAAGGTACTCTGGGGAAAGGTAGCGCTACCGGGGGAATAAGAGCTCTGGGGAAAGGGACATTGCATTTTGAACTGTGTGCTTTTTAACCCTTCCAGACAAGTGGGACTGTGATACTATACGAACTGTGTTTGAACAGATAGTTAAAACCTAATAGGGATTTAGGTAGTGTCCCTTATATTCCCATACAGGCGTGACTTTTGTATTAGTTACTACTTTACAGTTTGTATAAAGTTAAATATTGTTATCTGCAAAGTGTGTGTGTTTATTATTTCCTAGGGGATTCCTCTGAGGTAAGTTCCTCAGTGCTCCCTAGGTGGAGGCACTGCGCTGTGATTTCCCAGTTCCCAGTACTTTTCGACTTGCAAAAGGGACTCAGGGCCCCTGAATTGCCAAGGAAGCTATTATTTAAAGGGACAGTAACCAAATTAGCGTTACACTATTATATTACAAAACTTGCAAACTAGATCCAAATCAGTACTCCAAATTAGGGATGCACCGAATTCAGGATTTGGTTCGGGATTCGGCCACGAGTCGACCTTTTACAGCAGGATTCAGATTCGGCTGCCCGGCCAAACGGAATCCGATTCCTAATTTGCATATGCAAATTAGGGACAGGGAGGGAAATCAGTAAGTAAAAATGTTTTCACCTTCCCACCCTTAATTTGCATATGTAAATTAGGATTTGATTAGTTATTTGGCCAAATCATTCCAGAAGGATTCGGAGGTCCAGTTGAATCCAAAATAGTGGATTTTGTGCATCCCTATTCCAAATTATCATAATAAAATTAGTGAAGCGCCTGATAATTAGATACAAGAGATGCAGCCACACAGAAGATGAATGGTATATACGGAACATTAAAAATGTATTTCCGTAGAGACTGACAGCAGACCACAACCAGTTCCATCAGAGTTATCAATTTAACTTGCATGATGGCTTTCTTCATTTAAATAGGCCAGTATAGTGCAGTCTCTGAGTAGGCAAGTTCTTACACTAGCGCTGTAACAGCAGATTGTGATGGGTAAGAATTGTTCCTTGTGTGCCAGGTCCAACTTCTGGTAAGTGTGTCAAGAGAGGCAGCTAGGCAAGGATAGCAGTAAGGATAGAATTATATCTCATGCAGCATTATGATGCCATATAAATATTTATAATTGATGTCACTCAATTCCTACACTTGAACCCATATATACATATGTATATACATATAAACACAATACAAACTGTTGCACACAATTATAGAAAGCAATACTGTGGGAAATCCTGTCATTTCTAATAATTTGAAGATGTAACTTGGAGAATATTGTTTAACTTTTAACCTCCTGATAAGATTTTGATTGCCCCTTAATGTTATTCCCTCAGGCTGTGCCTTAGAAAGCAGGTCTCTCCTACATGACTTTGCACTTAAGTAACAGGACTGATTCTGCTGAAGGTACACAGTTCACGTCAGGGAACCACATTATGTCTCCTGACAGAAAACAAACACATTTAGCCTTTTTTGTCTCTAAATTTGCCATTACCTGTGTTGTTGCAAGTATTACCCATATTTTGCTATTTCTGCTTCTCAAATTCACAGTAGGGAATATGTTTAAGGTTAAAATAATAACATATTACATATTGATATCACATAAAGTCAATTCTCTTTTTCCTATAGAAATATAAGCCTGACTGAATTTATGCTTTTCAGGAACCAGAACTGTGTGCAGCACACTGCTAAGGATATTCCCAGAATGTTATTACTCACTATGCTCAGGCTGACAGCAGTGTACCAAGAAAACATGGCTGGTTTACTAAAGTACATTTCTTCAGTGCTCCAGGGGTTAAGTCACCTCACCTGTGACATCACATGATAAATTGAAAGCCATCCCATGATACCCTGCTTTGTCTTTTCATTTACTTTAATAAACGGGGTTATCCTGCTTAGTTAACTGTGCACTAGGTAATGTCTCGGCACTCTTTCAGAATGTAACGCTCTACAAATACAGTGCGGATCAGTTATTAACACTGGCCAAATTTGCCCATAGGCAGTAACCCATGGCAACCAAATTGCTGCATTCATTGTTCTTCTTACAGTTGGTTTTAAAAAGCTAATCACTGATTGTTTGCTATAGGTAACTGCCCATGGGCAAATTTGCCCAGTGTCTATAAATGAGCCCACCAGATTATAATGCATAATACATTTCCCTTGTTAATAGTGTAACAAAAAAACATTTGCTAACTATAAATCTTTACTATTTAGAGCTGATTTAGAAATTAAAATGTAACCGTGTTTGCAGCTTAATAAACCAAGTAGAAAAGGTTAAAGTGGACATGTCACCGAGACATAAAAAGATGTATAATAAAAGTCCTTTTTAAATTAAACATGAAATCCATGTTCTCTTTTTTATTAAAGCATTCATAGTTGTAAACTCATTTAAAAATCTCAGCTGTCAATTAAATATTACCCCTCCTCTATGACGAAGGGCAGGCAATTACTTTCACTTTCCATTCAGCACTTATAGATGTCACTGCTCTCCACACATTCCCCTGTCTCTTCACCTTTTCATTGTGAAATCAGGGCATGGGAATGGACATAGGGTCCCCCATTCTGGTGCACAAATTTGAGATGATGCAATGCTTGTCTTAATAACAGTGTCCACTGCCTGCTTGCTGTAATTTTGAATTTCCAGGCTGAAAGAAATAAGTTTCAAATAATTTATATAATGAAATTAAAGTTTATTTTGCTTGACTTACATGGTAAAATTGGATTTGGAATTATTTTTAGGGTGACATGTCCCCTTTAAGTGCATAAAGCAGGCAGAATTCTTATTTGAGAATTGTCTTGAATCAAATTTGGCTTCTGAACCTGCACGATTTAGGCACATTTTTATTGTGCAATGTATTCAAACCACTGCTTAGTTGCTATAATAAATAGAGCCCTAGCAACCACATATCTAAATACATTTTTTCTATAACATAAACAACAGATGGAACAAAGGGGTTTTCACATGAGTTTACCTAAATTGATTTATTTTCATATTCACTGACCACAAAATTTGTGCAAGAGACTTGCTGGAACAAAAGGTTAGAATTTACAGGTGCTGTATTGATTCGGCTTCTCATTCTGAGATGGGCCAGCGGTTTAACATCTATAAAGTTGTGCAGAAATTCTGTGATATCAGCTGACTGGCTTCCTCCTGGGACCTTCCATATTGTCACCGAAGCTATTCATGCACCACATCTGCATCTGGAGCCCAACCATAAGAGAGGGGAAAATATGTTTGCAATATAAAACTAATCATATTTGGGTCCCGCAGGCTAAATAAACCTGTCCCTTCTTTATAAAAAATGTAAGCATTTAAGGCTTTATGTAATAATAGATTTTCACAGAAATTTCTCTGGCTATTTGGCATTGGAAAAGTAATCATGCTTTGAGTAATAAAACTGAAAGAAAAACCATGTGCTCAAGTTGGAAATGTATGCTTGGCATGCAATTAATATTTTAAAAAGAGAAGGCTTTAATTTGGACATTAATATGGCACAGAAGCAAAGCAAGTGAGGGATCAATGATTTGAATTGGGCTGTAAGAATATACCTGTGGCAGTGTGAACGTGGAAGGATTTTTGCTCAAGCAGAACATTGCTACACACTGCTATAAATGTGTATATATTAACTCGGCAAGTTAGTCATTAGTATTTTATCTTACGTCACGTAACATCACACTTTACTTTTCTTTTACGTATTACGTAAGGCTACACATGTATTGTTGTTGTTTCTTTTTATATTTAGGCCCTCTTCTATTCATAGTACAGTCTCTTTTTCAAATCAATGCATGGTTGTTAGGTTATTTGGACTCTAGAAACCGGACTGTTGAAATGTTGCCGCCCAATACATTTTGGCGGATTTTTGCTGTTACAAAAATTTTCGCCGAAACAGGTCCGATTCGCCCATCGCTAATTTTGACATTTGTAGCAATGTGACATTGACATTATCCCATAATGTACCTTGTATTCTTGTGTGATAGCCCATATTTTAATCATCGATAACCTGTTTTGCTTTTAATTTCAGAGTTGACTTGCCAAAATATATTTCTGTTATTTCATTAGCTTCTACATAAAATAAGAGAGAGGCATATAAATATTGCTTTCTGATGGCGACTCCATGTATTTCTAAGGTTCCACAAGTACAATTACAATGAAGGAAGTTGACGATATTTGAACATGCTTTCAGACCCTTTACACATTCAGATCCTGCACATAGGCTATTGTTATACTTCAGGTTCTAAAGAAGCAATACACAAAGTAATGCATGGAACTTAGTCCAGAATTTAAAGTGGACCTGTCACCAAGAAGTATAAAGTTGTATAATAACAGTCCTTTACAAATTAATCATGAAACCCAAATTATCTTTTTCATTAAAACATCCATACCTGTTATAAATATACTTAAAGATTTCAGCTCTCAATCATATATTGCCTGTCCCTCCTCTATGCTTTAGGCATAGAGGCGAGGCAGGCAATTACTTTCACTTTCCATTTTGCATTTCCTACATGTCACTGCCCTGCTCACAATCCATAATTGTGTTGTTAGTAGGCATGGGCATCTAGTCTCACATTCTGGAACATCAACAAGGTTTTAAAGGTGTTACAAAACTTATCTCGATAACAGTTTCGACAAAATGGCTGCCGCCTGCTTGCTGTGGTTGTGAATTCCAAGGCAGGTGGCAACAAAGATTTAAATAATTTATATAATGTAAGAAAAGTTTATTTTGCTTAACAAACACAATAGATAATAGTTTGGCATTATTTCTTAGGATGACAAGTCCCCTTTAAACAACTGCTTCGCAGGATTTTGCCTTTGTATACCACACTAGAAATTATTATGATTGTAATATATATGGAATTTTTTATGAATTTGACCAGTAGACCACTGCTTATGCGTTACATGTGTTAACCAGAAAAGTGCTGTTATATAGAGACAATCTTCACTGATAGACAGTTGCACTAACCCCTAATATCAATACCTAGTAGCTGTAGACGGAGCAAAGAATTGAAGTCCTATCAATCAGAAAGCAGTTTCTTTAGCTGCTGTGGCAAACCAAAGTCCCAGAGAGACAAGCAAGCTGTCATGATGTAATTAAAGAGAACCAGAGTACTCTAAAGACTTTCAGGGTTTTATACACATCTGTTAATGTTAAAGGATGATCTTTCATTAAAACACTGCCATTTTTTAAGAATAATTAGTCCTTAAGAGGATAGCAGTGGGGAAATGAAATGACAAATAACAATTTTGGCGTATAAGTTTGATCTCTTCCCTCCCAACTGTTCTGTTTAAACATTTATGTATTTCATTAATCCCCTTTCCTTAAATTCATCTGTTACATTTTTCAGTCATTACTATCCCATAATGAGGTATAGTGGTAAAATTTGCAAGGTTTGCATCAGGTCTGGTAGCCAGGCCCGGATTTGTGGAAAGGCCACCTAGGCCCGGGCCTAGGGCGGCAGGATTTTAGGGGGGCGGCATGCTGCCCAACCACACCCACATTGGTTCAAAAACACTAGGGATGCACTGGAGATACAATAATTTTTTAAATTTCATGTGCGCCAATCCCCATTGCTCCTGTCCCCCTGGAGGGGACAGGGGCGACGAACGGCAGTGGGCCTAGGGGCGCCCACTATGTAAATCGGGCCCTGCTGGTAGCCCATATCTTTCTGACTTTTCTTAAACTTTGAAACAGATGACTAGTAAGTGCTATCTGCATAATTGGTTACTACGCCTTGTTCAAACATGGTGACTTTTATTACATTGCTCCTGCTCTGTTTTTGCATCAAAGAAAACTCCTTTCATTTTCCTTATTAGAAACCATCAAAAACAACACAGATACTGGTCCTAAATGCTGGAGGTGTAAGTTAAGTTCCATAACCCATATTTGAAAGGGACAAGGCTAAAACCCAAACTGGAACCAGACTGCAAAACTATAGATTCAAGGCAAGTGTAATACAAACAGCAACAAAACATACTGTATATGTGATGTCCATCTCAGAGAGACACATATCATATATCCAACTCCCTATTTAAATACTCTAGATGGAAAATACGATCTTTATCCACAAAAGCTGGATTTTTTTCCCAATAAATTACTTTTGACATTTGTTTGGAATGCTGCTAATTTAACCAGATGTTTACATCAAGGTGCTTGCTGCACAGCCTTTGAGCAAGCCTTTGCACCTGGTGTTGCAGTTGGATCAGCTACAATGACATTACTGATGATGCTGCTAATTAATGAAGATGCTGAAAAGATTCCATGTATGCATAAGCAAACACTTAAGTTTCTTTGGCATCTCCCCAGTTGGGTCTCAAGCCTGACAAACCAGGATACAGTTTCAAAAACAAGCCAATTGTGGACAGTCCACTAAGCCGTACTGTGAAAAAGAAATGCTACAATCTGTTTTATGTGAAGACAGAGGGCTAGAGAAGGGGAAAAAAGAGAAAATAACATGTCCTTTAGTTTTCATTCACAATGTAATGAAGAGTGAAAAATGACAGGCAATAAAAGTGCCATCAGTTTAAGAGGAAGATGCTGCTTTCACTTTGCTTCTAAGCTGCCTATTGTATATGGAGTTAAACAGTCAGTTTTCCAGTAATGGAGACATGTCTCTGCTGCAAAGGTTAAAATTCTGATCTAATTTTATACTGATTATAAACTCATTTGGTAAAAAATCCTCAGACTGAAAATAACTTTGGCCAACATTTGTCAAAAGAACATTGTTTAAAATGACACCTTCAAAACAACTATGCAAATGTGACATTTCCACGTTCCATTGTAGTTCTTTTGTAGCACCTTGAAATGAACCACACACAAATTACTGCTAATCGTTTCTATTTGACCATATCACTAATTACCCAAGCCTTATCATGCTGAGCTTTCTGGATTATAGAAAAATACTGATAAACTGAATCATAACATACAGCTTCCAGCTTATTAAAATTACATCTTAATATGACAGAAAAAACACAATACACATTTTCTGATGACCACGATGAACCCTTTAAGAGCTCTTATCCCAAAAAAATGTACCTTATACATTATTTTTAATATCAAAGTTTAAACATAACGTTAAAGTTATGTAGGTGCAAGTCCCTTTGTGAACAGTATCAAAGTAAGCACAATTTAAACTAAATAACATTGTTTCATATTGTTCATTGCTCATTAACATGACTCCTCAGAGCAAGTATCCATTTTGTATTGTCAATTAGCCCATATACCTCCCTTGTCTGTTTCTTACTGGCTAACTAATAGTGATGTGCGGGTCGGGTAAAATCCGACCCGCGCCCGATAACCTAACCCACCCTCCCTCCACCCGTAGCTGACTTCCGGGTTCCTTTTATAGTGACATCACAAAAGGGGCAGGGCGAACAGGCTCGCAGCTATAAAAGCGGAAGTCAGAAGCCATCAGTGTAAGTTGGCGGGCAAGGAGAGCAGGAAGAAGAGCTCGACCCGGACCTGCCCACCACCTGCAAATAGGGGGTCCCGTGGGTATTGGGCTGGCCCGCACATCACTACTATATAATGCAGATTCTCCACTGGTGACATATGGTTCTTTTTATTATACATATCTGTTTGGTTGAACCTCTAATAACCTCTACAAGCACAGTAACATATTTTGCTTTGCACATCTAATTTTTTCTATTTTTGTATTCTCCTTCTTGCATTTTGAAGATTAGACATTAGAATATAAAATTCTAAACTATGTCTACATCCCAAAATAATGAAGAAAAGAACAAAATACACAAGTACCATCATCTTTATTATAAAATCCTTTAGTACAACATGTTATATGCATTTAATCAGCCAATGCATACATACAGAAGCAAAGAAAAGAATGTAACAAAATTATATAATCAATAATCCGAGTTATCCTCTTGTAGACAGTTTAATAATAATAAGGTATTCATGAAATTAAATAATTTATACACTCTTTCAGCTTTTCCTGAATCCTAAAACATTAAGTCTTGCCAATCCCTTGTAGTGCTCTCATACTGAGGAAGCAGGGAAAATAGAAGGCTGATTTGATCAATAATTCACCATTCAGCCATATTTACAGACTCCTCTAAATATATACTCCAAGCCTGCTAAATTACCTTTGCTTTGCTGGGCAAGGAGCCAAATGTTCCCATATTGCAAATGGTGTTCAAGAAATTTATTTTCATTTTGTAAAAAAAAAAGAAAGAAAAAAAAAGCAATAGAATGTGTCACACAATGTCCCATTACAGCATAGAATGCAAATTCACCTAGTCATCTGTCTTTACTGCTCAATACCGACAGGAATTTAATAGGATTAATTGTTTCTGTACAAATTCCCGGTACATCACAGCATTTTCACATTTGTTCCTCACTCCAGCAATCCTTTGTTCCCATGTTTTTACACCTTAGTAAGAACGCAAATGTCTTCCTGCCTGCCTATTAGAGTAAAGACTTCTGTGATTACAAATGCTCTGAAGCAAGTTGTGGCTTGCTGTGCTATGCCAAGTGTAAGTGACATATTTGGGACATGCCTCTGTCGTTAAATTATTACTATGGTTTGGTTCAATATAATGGTTTCAGAGAAATGCAACAACAGGCATCTTAAGTTTTATGTGCCAGTAATATATCCACTGTATATAAGTCTATGGTACCCATGTTCCTCTCCAGAAGATAAGACTGAAAGGTACCTGGCAACCTCAACTGATTTACTCAACTACTTTGCAAGTTCGGGGTCCCATCACAGGTGGTGACAAATTCTCAAGTTCTTAACAAGTTTACTCACTACAGGTGGGGTGTTGGGAGAGGATGGCACATGGGACGATGGGGAATGGGGGAGACAATGACAAATAAAAATACAATAGAGCAAGTGAATTGCCTGTAAAAATGGTGGGGAGATGAGGATAGAATGATGGATGGAGTGTGCAGGAAGAAAAGTAAATGACACAAAGAAATGAATGGAAAGATTTGAGAATCATAAATATGAAAAAATGTACGTAACATTTGGTAATTATGGACATAGAATAAAAGGAGGCGAAAGAGATAAAAAGGTATATGCAGTTAAAGGAATAGCATCACCAAAGACATAGACCTTAAAAGAACAAGGAAAGACTATAAACAGGTAGATCATCTAATTAACGACCCCCTTCCCCTCTTCCCAAACGTTATGTGCATTCCTGAAAAAATGTTCCATGACCAAATAATCAGACCACAAATTTGCTTTGTGACTGCATTACTCCCACAATACTCGCATTGCTCGCACAGTTAATACTACCTGCTGCCCCTGCAGAAAACACTAATATCTTTTTAGGAATGCACAAGCCTTACTGTATGTTATGAGCAAGCGTTTGGACTTGGTCTGAGACACACAGAGAGTGACAGAGCAGAAGTTCAGTAGCCCAACTAACATTAATGAAAACAATTACATTCAAGCTGCTGCTTTACACAGACACTGAATAACAGTTTTGCCAGTGATGATAATTTTCATAAATCCCTACTAGAATATTGCCATGTATTTTTTTTTCACCTGGAAAAAACGCAGCCTTTGGTGCTGTAAATAAATGAAGACATCATTACTATGCTCCCATTGCCTTCCACGTCAATCAGTCAGATCAGAACCCTACTCCATCTATCTAAGGAACTGTCTGGTCACCATGTTTGGAAGAAATCGACAATATCCCTATTTTTCCTTGAAGAACATTATATATATATATATATATATATATATATATATATATATATATATATATATATATATATATATATATATATATATATATATATATATATATATACACAACACAACACAACACAGATCGATTCCCCAACATTCGTCGAAGACATAAGCCTAGGACCAGTCCACAGATTCGGATTCTGGTCCTCCCACCCAGTCCGCACAGGGTTCTTTTTTAGGGGTCAGCATGAGGTCACGCCAGGACAGAACAAAAGGAGAAGGAACCACACTAGACGGGGGAGATACAAGGGTAAAAAACAAACCACCGAGGGGGAGACGAATGTGATCTTCAATTTAAGTAAACATATACTGTCCCCTGGAGAACTATCCCTTCTGAACAAGGGCCTATCCTTCATCCCTAGCAGGACCCCTGAACCAATTGAAATATTAAGTGATATACACAAATTCCAACGGAAACTGAAACTACGTGAGCACTTTAAACACAAACCCAGGGAGACCATTCCCTTATTCAGACCTACCAGTACATTTGACCCACCTAACACCCCGGCATCAATCCGAACTTTTAGCAACATATTGTCTAAAGAGGCACTATCCACTCTGCACAGCATTAAACCACATCGGAACCTTTCGGCGGATGAGAGACAAGCTATTTCAACTCTGAAACAAGATAAAGATTTGGTGATACGCCCAGCTGATAAGGGTGGGGGCATAGTTCTCCTTAGCTATGAATATTACAAACAAGAACTTCTTGACCAACTTTCAGTGACATCCACTTATATTGCCCTCCCTGGGGACCCCACGAGGATATTTAAAAGGGAGTTGGACTCGAAACTCCAAAATGCCCTCTTGGCTGGCTGGGTGGACCAGGGGACCTTCCAATTTTTGACGTCTGAGTTCCCTAGAGTGCCCATCATTTACATGCTCCCAAAGATTCACAAGTCCCAGTCTGCACCCCCAGGGAGACCTATTATATCAGCGGTGGGTTCCTTATTCCAACCAATAGCTACCTTTGTGGACTCCTTCCTACAACCACTTGTCACCAAAATGCCCTCCTACACACGTGATGCCACCCATGTCATTCAGATCCTGAACGGACTCGAGGGACTACCAGAACATTGTATACTAGCAACCATGGATGTCAGCAGCCTGTATACTGTGATACCCCATGATCAAGGGATAATGGCCTGCAGGGAAGCATTGGAAACACGATCAGACAAATCTGTCCCAACTGAATTTCTCGTTGACCTCCTGGAGCTGGCCTTGACCAAGAACTATTTTCGATTCGAGAACTCTTTTTATTTACAGATATCTGGCACAGCGATGGGCAGTGCCCTGGCACCGTCTTATGCAAACCTTTTTATGTTACGATACGAACAGAACTATATTATAAGGGGAGCTGCAGAAAAGTTGGTTGCTTATCTTAGATATATCGATGACCTGCTATTGATATGGGATGGGGACGCTACCTCATTGACCGAATTTTGTAACACGCTCAACTCCATGGACACCCCAATTAGATTTACCATGAAGTATGACACAGAGAGTATTGAGTTTCTTGATTTGTTGATCTACAAGACAAAAGATGGCTTGGGAACAAGTCTCTACAGGAAACCGACTGATCAAAATACCATCTTACACGCAGCTAGCGATCACCCACCCTCCACTATTTGGGCGATTCCATACTCGCAGTTTCTACGCACGATTCGCAACAACAGTGACCCTGAGAACTCGCAGCAACAGCTAATGGAAACTTTCACAAGATTCCTTGATAGAGGCTATAAGAAGGAAGTTCTGATACAACAACTGCAGAGAGCCTTACAATTCAAACAAACTGATCTGATAACCAGGAGAAATAAAGACACGCCTCAGACATCACGGATGATCTTTACATCTAAGTATTCACATGTCACTAAACATCTAAGGAGCAGCATACAAAAGAACTGGCCAATCATCGCCATGGATGATGGCCTATCCTTATTTGAAGCCCCTCCACCCACCTTTGGTCATGGTAAAAACCACAACCTTAAGGATATCCTGGTGAAAACTGATTTCATGGACAAATCCAGGACAACCCCCAATTGGCTAAGTGGGCAACAGAAGTTGGGCTGTTATCGGTGCCCAGATTGCACAACCTGCAGGTCTTTACTTATAGGGAAGGATTTCCCTCACCCACACACGGGCAAGCGCTTTAAGATTCAGCACAGACTTTCTTGTACAACGCCTTTTGTGGTTTACATTGTGACTTGCCCTTGTGGCCTTTATTATGTAGGGAAAACCACCACCCCCCTTCGCGAAAGGATTGCTAATCATAGATCAGCAATCAGCAAGGCACTTAAAGAACATTCAGCCAAACAACCGGTAGCCCGGCATTTCCTACAGATGGGACACGGCTTACCCACCTTCCGATGTATGGCGATTGACCATCAACCACCACTGACTCGTGGTGGAAACAGGGACTTGGCCCTCCTCAGAAGGGAAGCGAGATGGATCCAACGTTTGGACACAGTCACTCCCCGTGGACTCAACAAAACATTACCTTTGGGCTGCTTCTTGTGAAGATCCAAGGACTTTTTCCTAACTTATTATATTTTGGGTTAAGCATCCCTTTTCACTTTGCAGGACCATACACTTAGATGTTCTGTCCTTACAATAACATTGATAAACTGAGATTTGTTTATGTTGTCCTACTTGTTGTGAGCTGCCCCTTTGTTTAGATATAAGTCACAGGGTAGGGGCCCCAGAGATATTGAGTATGGCCCCCCCACTGTTTTACAGACCAGTTCTATTTCAGATTTGTCCTCCTTTCCTCCTCTCCTATAACTTGCTTTTAACCAACTCTCCTTATTCCCCTTTTCTATGCTCTCCCTCCTTCTCCCTGTGCCCCGTATGTGTCAGCAGCTCTTTGACCGCAGCCTACATGGGAAGGTGAAAGTGCCATGATGCAGTGTTATGTGGGCAAGGACGAAAATACCCGTGTCAAATTTGCTATATGCTAATCGTGTCAGCCAAGATGGATGGGTAATGTTGGCCTCTATGAGTGGTGAAGCGTGAGATCACCTCTTTAGCGTTCCTTTGGCATTTGCAGCAAGTCTATAAAGTAACCTGTAGCTGGCTATTCCCAGCGTCACTTTGAAATAATGTCTGCTGGCCGCTAACAAGGAAACCCGCACGGCTCCCTCTGTCAGACCTGCACGTAACAGCGTCATCCGGTTGCCCCGGTAACGCCAGCTAGTGAGCGGATCGGTGTATAGCAGTCCGGGTGCGTCTACGCGCACGCCCACCTCTACACTGCGCGATGATTGGACGATTCACATAGAGACGTGTTGCGATTGACTGGTGGCTATTTCTTGAAGCTTAGCCTTAAACTGACACAGTGGCACTTTTCCCTACTTGCAACTCTCTTACTTTATCTTTGTTTCACATGGCTACACTTGCCAACACTGTTAATACTCTGTATGATGTTCTCACGTCCCACACCGATCTATGCAGATCCCCACACTTCCCCACACTGTTTGGTGGTTGCTTAGCAACGGTTTTGGCGCCAATAAACGGCCAGGGGGTTTAAATTTTGGGTTGGGACAGGCTCTGGCTGTTTGTTTGTAATCTCCTGATGAAGATCCCTGTGGGGGATCGAAACGTTGAGTGGAATAAATACACTATTATTTTGCATCAAAAACTTCCTGTGAGTGTCGCTTTCTTCTGCAAATATATATATATATATATATATATATATATATATATATATATATATATATATATATATATATATATATATATATATAATCCAAAAGTCTTACCAGCACTCCAAGAGGGGTAAATTGACCAAGGTGCTGCATACAAAAAAAATCCAAAAACGTAGGTGCACACCAAGTACCTTTTCAAAGAACATCCACAGACCGGTAAGATTACTGGTCTGTAAGCTTACCAGATTTTTATATGTGTGTATATATATATATATATATATATATATATATATATATATATATATATATATATATATATATATATATATATATATATATATAGAAATGCAAAGTGACAGCACTCCAAGGAATTTGCGCTTTGTATGGAAACAGATGTTGCGATGTTGTCCTGTCTGTGTTATCTCTGCCTAGCACCTACTAAACTAGGTGCTATACGTTGCTAGGTGCAATAGCGCATAACAATTGGGGGCGTGTACTGAAACTGAGTACCTGCCGGTCCGCCCACTGAAGCCCGGGTCATAGTTACCGCCCACCTCTACAGCACCATGGACGGGGCGTTGGACACGCCCACCCAGCAGCGCTGCTGTAAAGATTAAATTTTGCACTATGATACTTGCGGTTGCGTATACCTAGGAATGTGGGCAGAGTGCGCATCAGGAATAGGTCTCTAATGGGGAACACTGCACTATAACTTCCCCACACGTACCTTGTTGTTATTTTGGTTGCCAAAGCTGTTGGTGCCAAAATGGCGTTTTAAAAACCCCCCTGGACACTATGCTCTGTTTCTTTCCCTGATGAAAGCTCCAAAATGGAGCTGAAACGTCGGATTTAATAAAACCTCCTTTGCATCAAAAAAAATAAAAAAAATCAAAAAAAAATCATAATTCCTTGGAGTGCTGTCACTTTGCATTTCTATATTTTGACTTTTCGACTGGCACCCAGGTTCTATTTTTTAGCAAAAGGTGTGCGTCCATTTGAACTGTCTATATATATATATATATATATATATATATATATATATATATATATATATATATACCAATGCTTCACAGACCAGCACTCCCTTTGATATGATACAAACAATCTTTTTATTGCATCTTTATCCAACGTTTCGGTCCCTTTTGGGACCTTTTTCAAGGATCATCCTTGAAAAAGGTCCATTTGAACTGTCTATATATATATATATATATATATATATATATATATATATATATATATATATATATATATATATATATATATATATATATATATATATATATATATATATATATATATATATACCAATGCTTCACAGACCAGCACTCCCTTTGATATGATACAAACAATCTTTTTATTGCATCTTTATCCAACGTTTCGGTCCCTTTTGGGACCTTTTTCAAGGATCATCCTTGAAAAAGGTCCCAAAAGGGACCGAAACGTTGGATAAAGATGCAATAAAAAGATTGTTTGTATCATATCAAAGGGAGTGCTGGTCTGTGAAGCATTGGTGTATACAAAATTTACCGTGCACCCCTGCTTTTATCAAGATTGATTTTGGAGTGCGGATACTCATTTGGAAATTTGCATATCCCTTAACACTTGTTTTAACAGTCTCAAGATGCTGCTTTTACCAGTAATTTATTATGTTATTCTATTTGACATTTCATTTGCTATTCACAGTGACAGTCCTTGACATACTTAAACCTTAATGCTTTCTGAGATGCATAAGCTGCCAAAACAGTGATCATTTTTGGTATTTTATTTATAGTTCAATTTATTCTATTCCTTAACAATTGAGTTACACTTACAAGCAATATTTGCATCTGGCCTATACTGCAACTGTTCATAATTCAATTCATTTAGATACTGTAGGGCATTTTTATCGGTTTTTGCAGAGGGATTTGTATTTAACATTTGCCCTTCAATGTTATACAAGTAACTTTGCTCAAACTTATGCTCAATTTTCTTTTTGTTTCAACAGATATTGTGTCAAAGGTACATAGTCATGCTAAACAAATGAATGGTATTTACATGTTTGTTTGTCTGTTCTAAGTTTCATGTAGGTAAAACATACTGTAGTACAGTTACTCTTTGCTCCACCTGGTGATAGCAGTCAACCAGAGATAGAAGAGTCCATCATTAATAGTGGCACTGGGCTGGTGTTAGGTACCAGGTGTATGTTGCACTGGGTTGGCCATGGATGCTACATAAAAATACAACTAGCCATGATGATTTTTTAACTTATATTTTTGCAGAGCTGACCAGTGCAGTCAACAGCTTGTCAAAATCTTGAGGATTCTTTATATTGCTTACCCTGCCCATGTGTCTTCCCCTTAACCTCAACCCCTGTCTGGATTCTGAAATTTTAGTGGAATTATAAGAACACTTACCCATGACTGACTCCTGCACAGTTGCCTCCATTTCTCTGCATTTTTAACATAATGAGATTCTCAGCTCATTTGCCCAGTTTATGATAGATATATTCATGACAATTCAATGTTTTAAACATATCCAAATTATTTTTTAATAAAGGTCAGTGCAATTTCTTATTTGGTTGACAGACAGCTTTTCAATAGAACCAACATCTTAGAATCCTATTTTATATACATATGTGACTTATCTTACTGTAGCATCTCCCAGTACCTCTACAACATCACTTGGCTAAGCATGAGATTAAAATGCATATGTGCCTATGTTATTTAAGTAAACAAAAAGAAAAAAGCATCAAGCAATCGCATTTCTTTTAAATGTAGGGATGTGAAAATGTAGACACCCTTACACATTATTGACAGGCACATCCCTGGTAATATGTACACCTAAGTGGGTCCTTATGGGGACCTTGTGCTTATGTAACCCTTGTAGTTCTCACAGTGTACACCAGATGGCACTGTGCAGTAGTATAAAGGTCTTGGGAACCATGAAGTCTGGGTCCATTACTTTAGCCCAACCAAGCAGGCTGGAAGGGAATGGGTAGTGTGATCCTAGGAGCATTGGCCCTAGTAAAGTAGCATACTCTTTTATAGATCACTCTAGGAGTGATAGAGAGGTTATATAGTTGAGCAGCTCAAGGCTCCAACGAGGATATTAGAGGGATTAAGATCCCAGGGTATTACTGACCCAGAGTAGGGACCAAAGTGTTGAGGCTACGGATGATAGGAATTCCCCTAGACTGCCACTCAAATAGATCCTGAAAACTGGGCAATACCTCTCACAAGCTACAACTCTCTCTCTGCTGTGTATTCCCTGACCTGCGGGGATTCAGCATATACTGGTACTGTGAGTATATGCTACCTTTGTACTATCTGATTGTTCTATGCTCCATTGTGGATAAGTGCTATATTGTTGAATAAATATTCAGTTCTGGTTAAGCATTAAAGAACTACTGGCGCCCATTATGTGTGCTATTGCACCTGGTTACAGTTGCACTACACCCTGCCTCCACCCCGCTGCAAGGGCTTACCCATGAGAGAGCCTCATTTGTGGTATTACCCCACACGGAAAGTAGCTAAAACTGATCACAATAAAGTCAGTTTACTATAGCGCTACATAAACAATGCATTGTCAACTTGCTGCATTTCGGACATTGCTTAATGCAGATTTTATGAACAATTCTTCTATATTTGAAAAAGCAATGACACAAGAAAGGCACTCAAAATACCTCTTTAATTTGTTCGTTCTGAATAACACAGTAAATGTTTCTGCTGAAATTGCGCTACGGAATATTTCTACTATGATTAACCAAAGAACCAAATAGTTCAATGAAAGCCAGATATAAAAGGCATCAGGTTGTTTCTACTGGGAAAGCAAATGACCCTTTCCTTATGCTTCCAGTTGTTAACATTTGAAGTATTTTTGGTTTAAAAGATGCAAGAGCAGTATTAATATTGCTACCCATGATATCAAGTACCAAAGCAGACTTTCTCAAGGTAACACACATTCCAACAGATGGACAAGCCCTAAAAGATTCCATGAGGTTTCCTTCTGCCAATTTGACTGTCTCAAAGGAAAGCCAGCTTTACACCTGATGCATCTGTGCCCAAGGACCCCCTGCCTTTAAAATGACTTTCCTAACTGTTATCAGGAAAAAAACAACATTAAGATAATGGAAAGAGTGACAGTTAGCATCTCACTGGGGATGCAAAATAAATGAAATCAATTAGTATCATAAATACTGGTTAAGCGTCCCGCATCTCACACATTTAAGACTTATAGGGACAAAATATTCACTGGAAATCTTTGCTAAAAAAACGAAGTTCATTCTGAACAGAGCTGCAATGGTTCTTATTATGCTTGTTAAAAATAAATCTGTCTAGGAATGCCTGTGCAACGGAGACCAAATTAGTTCTTTAACCATTTCATCTCTGTAATGCCAAAAAGGGTTAAATGGGTGCAAGGAAAAAGGCATATTCTGCTCTTGCTAAAATCTCCATAAGCAATTGCTCTGTTTGAACACGCCCGTTAATAGAATGAATCATTTTAAGGTCAGCTGTCATTCCTTTAAAATTAGTCCCTAAACAGATCATACAGCAGATGGAAAAGGCCAATCTGACATGACTCTTTGGCTTAATTATAGCAATACTAAGGCAACATATGGACTTTGCAAGCACTGCCAAACAGTACTCTCTGAATACAGTCTCATGCAATATCACAGCTTTGTATCTTTTGTCTTCACACTCAATTTTGTTGTTGAGCATTTTGTCTCAAGACACTGCATATTTCCATGCAAATGCATCTACGTTTCCAGGAACTGTAGATGCCAAGATAGTGCAACCTTTAGCTGGAAGACACTGAACTCTTTTTTTTAAGTACTAAATAATTATTTTTGGCATAAATAGGAGGCATAATGAATTCTCACTGTTTTATAAACGTGTAAATAGCTAAGAATGTGTGTCTAAATTGACTGCTAAGTATCAGCTTAATAAATGAATACATTGCATTTGAATAAACAACAAAAACAAAGGCACAGTAACCCATTTCTAAAGATAAAATAATACATAATACTTATATTTCCAGGGCCATGATAGATATTTAGCTTTAGATTTCAAATAGATCATGGAGGATTTTAGCAAGGCTGCAGTTTTCTTTGTACAGTTATGGGATCTCTTATACAGAAAATATCCAGCAAGCTCAGAAAACAGGTCAACTTCCACAGTCCACTTTAAGTAATAGTTAAAAATGATTTCCCTTTTCTCAAATAATACAATGGTACCTTGAACTTGATGGTAACTAAGCTGCATATTGGTGGCAAAACAATCCAACTGGGTTTATTTAATGTTTTAATGTTATTTTAGACTTACATGTATGGTGATCCATATTATGGCAACAGCCTGTTTTGAAAAAAAACCCCGTATTCCTTAAGCCATTATTGAAGTAATATTTATAATTACTACCATTTATTTGTTATTCATATATTGATATACATTACCATTTACGTAAGCGTAAAAACTACCTTTCAATAAATATAGATTATGAAGGGTTATGATGTAACAATTGCATAATAGTTTTTTTTAACACATAGCAAAGAATGTACATTACTAGTATTTCAAGTGTAAAATATGGTTTTAAGTTGTAAAATATGGTCGTTCACCCTGTTACAAAGCAAAACCAATTGTTATTGACAATACATCTTCAACACAAAAACAAGAGTATTTATTTTACGATTTATCTTTAAACATATTTTATAGTCTACGGAACTGAATGAAAGACTTTTTCTATCTTATGTATAGACCTTATAAGATACAGGATTCCTAAAACAACGTCTGTTTTCTGCCACAACAAAATCACTGTCATCTTCCAAATTCTATATTTTTCAACAGTTTTTATATACGGATTTAAAAAATGACAAGGCCTCATACCTCCCAATATTTTAAAAAATCACGCAGCACGGCAACATTTTTGCCACACCCAATTTATGATCATACCCCCTAAATACCACATCCGCTTTACAAAATTTGTCAGGTTATGGAAAGTTTGAACACATTTCTGGGGGTTTTTGGTTCAGATTTTATGTGTTATTATAGTTTTGCTAATGAAGGTAAATTGTCCTTTAAGCTGCATGTCACAGTTTCCTCCACGAGACTTGCTTATCTTAAATAATTACACATGTGTCCAGTGGGGGAACTACTGTGGCAGCAGGGGGTGCAAATGGGCCAGGGCCCGCACCCCCCTCAGGGCCCCCCGGCAGCTCGCGACGGCCGATTACCGGGCCCGGCTGCACGTTTCGCACCAGGACCCGCCCCCCTCTAGTTACATTACTGAATGTGTCCTAAGTGCAGGCGCTAAGTATTCTGGGCTCTCTGCCAAAAAGCCTCTTATTTAATTACATTTCAGAAACATTTACAAAGTTTTGTTCATTACAAACAAGGAAACTTGTATCTTACTAAAATAAAATCACCCTGAAATATTAGCAGTATGTTTTATTAAAAATTGATATCTTGAATCTATATTTCCAATAATTTTGTCTAAATATGTGACATAAATGAAATTCAAAATGAGTACACGTTTATATATTACATTAAGTAAAATGTATTAAATGCTATCTTAGCAACCAAAAAAAATTCCTACTAATTATAATTTTAAAATTTGATTTATGTCACTTGAATAGTGTGAAATGTTATACTACAAAGTCACAAGTATCACATCAGCAACATTCTAGAAGTCTCTTAAAATTTGTTACATTTAATTGGACACTTGAAGACCCTTAAAGATGCTCTGGCGCTAATTGAATAATGACATGAAGGTTGTTAAGACAAGTACATTTTGATAACTTCTTTACTACAAATTGGAAACCGTTTACATTTAAAAGCAATTTACTTTTGTTACCTCGTGGTATAAAAACTCTGCTGCCAGTGTTAAATAAGAATTGCAAAGCCAGCAACTCCTCAGCACCTCTGACTCAAATTGCACGTGAAAAGCATTCTGATGTTGACATGTTAATAACTACAATGAAAAGTTTATTCTTGGCCCTTTGAACTTGATGAATTTATAAACCTTTACAACAAGCAGTTGAAAAATAAATGATTCTGTGTGGTGAAGTCTTAAGCAGTAAAACCGGCTGTGGATTTACACCGAGCCAAATAAAAATCGGAAAGAAATAGAATTTTATTTTTTTTTGGGTGTGCAGTCAGGAGAAACAACTGCAAAACTAAAACCATGTAAAAGAATAGGATCAATAAAATAAGAACCTTTGAGTACACACTTAATCCCCTTTCTGTAGCAATTTTATATAAAATAATATTTTTTTTAAAGACTGGAAGCTGCTCTAAAATTAAGATACAGTAATAGTGTTTACAATAAAGGTCTAAGATTTAGTTTATGGTCAGTAGAAGAGTATAGCAGGGGACTAGAATAGAATAAAAACATTCTTGCTAAGCAAGACTCACCTTAAGACATGATCTAAATCTTTATTACAGATTTAATATTAATATATAAGGTATGGGATCCGTTATCAGGAAACCCAATATCCCGAAAGCTGCAAATTATGGAAAGGCCGTCTCCCATAGACTCCATTTTATGCAAATAATCCAAATTTGTTAAAATGATTTCCTTTCCCCTCTATAATAATATAACAGTTCATTGTACTTACATAATTAATCCTTATTGGAAGCAAAACAATTCTATTGGGTTTATTTAATGATTTTATAGGTATGAAGATCCAAATTACAGAAAGACCTGTTAACTGAAAAACCCCAGGTCCCAAGCATTCTAGATAACAGGTCCCATGCCTGTAGCTCTTTTATTAATATGAATGAGTAAAGTCCCCATAAATTAAATGAAGTTAAAGGAACTGTATTGTATTTCTACATCTATAACCACACCTCGAAAAAGGTGACCAAATAAGCAGAAAGTCTTGAAGCTGGACCGGAAAAACGTTTTACTTGTGTGCCTCTAATAAATGAAGAAAACAATATTATGTTTATAATACGCAAAAAAAAGTTAGACACAAATAAATAATAGGGCCTGGAGTGGACAATGCTGCAGCCGATGTCAAATACATTGTTAAATTCAATTATAAACACATTTTTGCACCTTTTCAGACAGAAACTCCATTGCATCGTTGAGGCTTAACACCGGATACAATCAATCTCAATGTGGTTTTGCTTCCAAGGCAACATTTCTGTTAACGGTGTCATAGGAGAAAGCCATGAATGGAATTATAAATATACTTTACATTCTCTTATAAAAATTATTTTTTTCTGTGGTAGCTGCATGCTCTTTATTGCTTGTTTTACTAGCTAAATACTAGCAGCCTACCAAAAGGAGGATAGGAAATATTATATGTAAAGGGGAACTCCACAAAAACATAACTTAAGCCAGGGGTGCCCAAAAGATAGATTGGGATCTACCAGTAGACCTTTAGCTGTTGATCAGTAGATCTAAAGACACTGTCAACAAGCAGCTTGTCTAAATCACCCTCCTGTTTCATGCTTTTCATTCAAATATGTATTACATTAAGGTTACATAAGGAATAGTTGTTTGTTAAATATAACAATATACATTTTCTCATAAATCAATATTTAAGTAATATTTTCCATGGAACAGAATCCTAATAATACTTTTATGGATGTAGATCCTCAGGGGACAACGTTACTAAAAGTAGACCTCGCATTAGAAAAGTATGGACACTCCTGACTTAAGCTTTTTGAAAAGTAAACATAATTTCAAGCAACTTTGCAATATACATCAATTAAAAAACATGGAGACTTTTCATGATCTTTAATGGTTTGGAATAGTTTCCTTAGCCTAGCCCCAGCTCTCCTGCTGATCTGTCAGACTTTGCTGAGCTGTCTGATTACTGTTACTTTGTATCAGCAGCAATCTGTCCTCAGCCTGTATCCTCCAAACCCCACAATTCCCGGCACACATGATTTCAATAAGGAACAGAACATCACAGTGCAATGCATTGTGGGTTATGTAGTTCCTGCATGCGGTCTGTAAGCTGTGGAGAAGTTGTTACTATTTGTTACATTAGTGTTCTAGCCCCTCCTTCCCTGACAGGACTGTTAAACAGATGGATTTCACCATAGAAAATAGCTTTTATTCATACTTTTTGAAGAAACAGGTAACATTAATACGTATATTAGGGGTTTCTTTGTTATGTGGGCCTCTTTATAAAATTTTAGTTTGGAAGCCGGAGTTCCCCTTTAACTAATATCTATTGAAGACAGTCAGCAAAGTGCACTAAACATGACTGGAAAATGCAGGCAACATCACAAGATCCCAAGTTGTCTGCAGTTCTAGCTTCAACCTATTGGTGTTAGGGTGGCCTATTTGTATCTCCTTTTTCAATCATATGTCAAGAGTTATCAATGCTCCTGACTTGAAGAAAATATTTTCTTAAGGAGGCAAAGTCATGTTACATTTTTTTAACAAAAATAATTGTACTATGAAATGTATTTGCTTAGGAGAAAACAACTGTGCAGTTAAATATAACAACAAAATGATAAGTCAGATGGTAGAATATTAGATCTTCTAGGTGCAGTTAATCTATATATCCATGCAAATCATTAAAATGTCAAATGCATTTCATGGAATTGGCTTGCTTGATAAATTGTTAAAGATTTATTACTAAGCAGTAGAGGTCATACAGTATATATATATTTGTGTGGTTTAATATTAGTGATGATCACATATTTTAGCCACACATTTTGCCATTGGTAAATTCTTCAGCGAAACTGTGGCAAAAATTTGCAGTGAAAAAAATTCACCAAAAAAACACAAGAAAACACACCAATTCAGTGGAGTATTGCGTATTGCTTTAGACCTGTAGCAAACTTTGCACCTTTTATGTCATAACCGCAAAACAGTCCAAAGTTGCTCCTTGAAATGCAACTCAAAATTTATTATGTTTAACTATTTCAGATGCACCCATGGGCAACGTTTCAGTTTAATAATCTCAAATCCCAATTACTGTGTTGCTCTGTTCATGCCTTTTGGGCTTGAGAAATAGTGATTTGAAAGTTTTTTCAGAATATAGTGATTTGAGTTTTTTTCCCCATGTTAAATACTGATTAGTAGTAACTCCTGGTTTCGATGTTAAGGTATATTGGAGTATTCCCAGCTGCTGCTTTATTCATTCTATGCCTATGAATGAAAAAATAAACCTGCAGCTTTATAGAGCTTTATGACTATAAGTAAATCAAGGTGTACTGATGTCTTGGAAATGCTGTGTCCAGATATACAAGTTGGGTTATGATACAGGGGCACTCTACTATACAGTCCCTGTATAAGTCTATTGATTAGCTTTAATGCACTTGTGAGTAAATAGGACAGTTCCATTGAGGTAACCATAGAGGAACCAGGCTCCCACAGCTGTGGGGGCCTGGACCACAGGGTCGGCTTCCTCTATAGTTGTAGAAATTCCTTCTCACCATATGCTCAGATGTGGGTGAGGGGCGGGGGGGGGGGGGGGGGGCTGGCACAGGGTACTTTCACTACTGAACAGTTCCCACTCATAAATACAAATAAACATGCATTGCAGATGCCTGTTTGTTTGTATGTATGTTTTACTGAACATACATTTCATTGACATGAAAAGTTATCAGCCCTTCTCATCATCTCAGAACTGGCCCCTGCTCACAGAGGTAGTAGCCAACCCTCTCTTGATAGGAATGTCAAATGATACTAATTGGTATTGTATTTCCTATAATTAGCATTCATTATCTCCTCTGATAACTAATTATTGGCTGAATTAACTGAACTCTACAGACTACACTATGTTCAACGTATTCCTGCTACTGACATCTTAATATAATCTAACGATTTGTATTGAGGGAGATGGTAGGCAGTGTGCTGAGCTTTTCTATCCATTGTAAAATACTTTCGATTATATAGGTATGATTAGAGCTCCCAGGTAATAAAATCTACATAGCCTATATGACTTTTTTATACTACAGACTAACTTATAGCATATGTCAAAGTCCAAGAAAAGCCTATAAAGTTGGGGTTCATAAACATTCTATATAATAAACTCTGCAATTTATTACTAGTGAGACAAAATAACATGGAAGTTAAAAATAGATTAGCTTTATATTAAAAGGTTTTTCGCATTGGACAAAATTACCAGTCATATAAAACAACACATAGGCACATTGGTAATTTGCATATAATTATGGTTCTCCTGCCAACTGGAAGTTCACTGAATTTGAAATCCAGTCTAACAATTTCTTGGACCATCTTTAATAAATCCACTGGGAATACTCCATTAAAATATCACACCATGTGTCATTTTTGGCATTAGTTCCTGTTTTAAAATGTGCACTCAACCTCTAAATCATTATTATCTTGTAGTAGGAACTGCTTATTACAAGGTTTAAACTGATGTAATGACAAGGCATTTGAGGGATTTCTTCTACCACAAATCAATGGGGAAGCTAATTACTCTAGATTAATCCATGGCCACAATTCTTTAACAATCTAAAGTTGATACTTGATACTTGAGCTGCTGTATGCTTGCACAAAAATGTCTGTCCAATCAGAACTGGGGAAAAGCTATACAAATTAGAGAAAAACTATGAAAAAATGCAATATAAAATTAGAAAGTTACCTCTCTTCTTAAGTGACTGTGGCAGAAATGGATGTACTTGAATGGGGTAATGTCAAAGCAGCTAGAACATTCCCTGTGGGTTTTAGAAGCTGGTCTTTGCTTTTAAAATAATAAATGCCACATACTTATTAGTTGCTATGGGTAACAAACCTTTAACTTATTATAGCATTAACCTCCCAGAGTGTTTCAGGTCACTTGGGAAACAGGTCTCCTGAGGATAAAAATGTATAAGGTGCACCATCGACACAAAGACCTTTTATATATCTCATATAGAATTATTTAAAATAGTCATCCTTGGAACATGTAAAATGATATTTCTTATCAAGCAACTAGTTTAAAACGTAGAATATCTATCAAGCCCAAGGGTAATTTAAATTCATAAAATACTAGACCATATCTCTTACTTAAGTGAAGAATTAAAGTATATCATGCTGGGATCTATTCTTTTCCAATTCAAAATTAAATTAGATGAAGCATTAAGATCAAACTTTTATCGGTCCCGCTAGTAAAACACGAGTCTACCTGTGCATTCTATCTTAATTAAGGTCTTAGGTAATTTCTAATTGTGTTCTGCAACAACTCACGTGGGATTGCTGAGTTAATTTATTAAATGAGTCATTCAATTGAATCGATCTTTAAAACCACTTTAAGACTGTGTTGTACATATATTAAAGGGCCGAGGGTTAACACTGAATTAAACAGTTTGCTTGACCATAGATAAACATGATTCTAAAAATACCATCGGAATGAATAGAATGTGATTTTTTTTGCGGCAGCAACTTTACCTGTATTTATGTGTTAAATATACATTTTGACAGATACTACATGGTCTTTCTATGAAGTTACACTTTGGCCCTCCAATGTCTTATATGGATAAAATACAGGGCTATCCTGATGGCAGACAGATCTGAGAGCTCTAAAATGTTCTTCCCTTGCTAGGAAGAGTTTCAATATAGTTAATATTAATCAAAATAAAAGAACAAAGTATTATTGAAATATAGACAAGCATTCAAATCAAATGTGACTCAAACTCAAATCAGGAGTGGTAGAAACTGTAATTCATTCTGTCACTCTAATTAATTATCACACAGATTGCTTATTGATTTCTTTGTATGCACTCGGCTGCATTATGAGACTTGGCTATCCAAGTACAATGTACTGATAGTCAGAGAAGTCCTGGCAGCTCCAAAAATAGATTAACACACAGAACAGTATTTAAGCATTTTCTTTTTAATAATCTCCAGTTACAGTATATATTTCATCACATTCATTGTTTCACTAAGGTCTTCTACACTAAGCCTTCATAAGGAATTTCAAATTACTTTTTTCTCCTAAGTGCGTTTGCCTGCTTCAGGTTAGTGCAAAACATTATAGCAAAAAAAAAAAAAGGAAGATCTCCTAGTATTTTTATTATATTGATTTAAATAGTTGCTGGACATTTGAGTTGAGTTATTGTTCTTATAATGGGGATCTATGGCAAAGTCTTGCTAGCAAATAATGTTTTTTTCACAGTGAAAACCCAGGAAAGGGTCAAAGGCTGATTTATGAAATACTGGACTTGGGAATCCTTTGGGCCTACCATCAGTTTAATATTTTTCCCATTTATGAAAACTTACCCCATGACAGAAACATTTCCTGACAGTCTGGAAAGTTTTAATAAAATGACACATTTATCAAATTTAATACCTGTGTCAATTCATCAGAATGGGGAGATAGCACACACAGGGGCTGATTCACAAAAGGTTGATATTCCTTAAGGCACAGTTTTGTGCGTTATTTAAGACCCGTTATTTGAGGAACGATTCATCAAAGTATTTTCGCATGCTTTAATAGACATATTGCAAGCGTTAATTCTACACATTTCGTTAATTCGAATCACATTGCGATATTTATTGAATAGAATTTATCCTAACACATTATTCACTAACATCTTTTAAGCGATAAAAGCATGAAATAGTGTGATAATTACTGTGAAATTTAACACCTCCCAGGAGTAGGCGTTACTAAGCAACATCAGATGGATTAATAGAAGAAGATGTTAGAGGAAGATGTAGTGAGGTTTTTTAGGGCAGAAATTAAAGACCTTTATGAGGAACTGAAGACTCACCTACAGCCACCAACACACTTTTTCATGATACCTTAGGCAGATCCAGAATGCACTTCGTTCTGTGTCATGGAATTATATTAAGTTTCCTTGGGAAAGGAATGACTAGAATACTGTAAAAAGAGACTTAGGGGCAAATGTAATAGCCTCCGAAAATTCGCCAGTGGCAGCTTCGCTCACAGCACAACACTTCAGCAGGCGTAGATTCGCTAGGACAAGGCTAATTCACTAAAATCTGAATGCTGGCGAAGTTGCACTAGCGTTACTGCTCCAAGTGAAGCGAAGTTGCGCTAGCATTGCCTTATTTGCATACGGCGGGAAGTTAAAGTTCAATGGACCTATATGTTGCAGCAAATACATTACACTACACAAGCCCGGGAAACTTTAATAAAAAAAATAAAGTTGTTGTATTGCCCTACACATGTGCCTAGTATATAGTTTATGTGCCATATGTTAGGAAATGTAGGGGGGGTGGCGGTTACCACAAAAATATTTTACACTCTTTTTCAGCCTATCACCCTGAAAAAGAAAAAGACGCTAGCGTTTTTTGGGACTTAGAAAAAATGTAAACAATTTTTTAGGAAGTCCTATCTAATCTATTGCACTTTGCCTGGTCTGATGAGTCTGATGCAAGAGGGAACGTTCAGTAAAATCCGCATCTTGCAGGCGTTAGGAAGCAAAGTACCGCTAGAGTCTATCTCCTTCGCTAGCGAAATTACACCGGCGTCCGTTAGTAAATCGGCGAAGTACCAAAATTATGTCACGCTTGCGAATTTTTGCCCACGTTAGTCACTTCACCCTTTAGTAAATTTGTACCTTATACTCTGCCAGTGGCATGCTATAGATTGCACCAATTACATTTTAGACAATTCTTTTTCCACACTGGAACTGATAAATTATATTTTACCCAGCAATTAATATTGTTAATGTTTGGTAAAAGTTAGTAAATCAGCAGAATCTTCAAATGCTAAAAATGGACCAGTTTAGTGCTCCAGTCTTGTATTTTTAAAATTAGTTATTGCAGCATCCAATGGGGCTGCATTGGTTATTAATGTTGCTTTGCGACACCATTCATCAGAATCTGTTCTTTCCAATAATGTGTCATTTTCTAGGGTAAACCTTCTGTGGAATATTTGGCCTTGAAATCATAAGTATGCAGTTTTGTGGAGTGGTGCTTTGGAAATTTGGTAGTTTACTGCTTGGACTTTTTGATCTATACAAGTGAGAAATGTCCATATATATATAATTGGTATTGGGCATTCAGGAGACATAGAACTTCCGAAATCTGCTGTATTCTCATGCATAAAATAAATTATGTTTCTTATATATGTGTTTGTATTATGGGAAACATAAAATTTTAATTTACACCGGCCCTCAGCCTCCATCATAAAATGAATAATATTGTGTCCCGCCAGCATAGTGCGATCATGAATCGCATAGCCGTAGCAGTAATATTTGGTGTTAAGTGTTAGCAAAGCGCCGCTCTCGAATACTTCTTTAGGGCTGAAGGTGTCAATAGACATACTGACGTGCCAGTACAGTAAACTAAAGAAGTATGCGAGAAAGGTGCGTCACTACGTGCCAGTACGTGTCTATTGCTAACACCTTCAGCACACAGGCAGCAGTATAGACCAAATGGCAGATCATTTCACTAATGTGCCCAAATATTACTGCTACGGTTATGCGATTCTTGTAATTTAATGTTAATGGTTTAAAGAATGTCGGGCTGAATGGTTGGCCCCCACACATTTTCACCTCACCAAATCTGGCCCTCATTGCAAAAAGTTTGGACACCCCTGGTCTAGAGGGATCTGCACCACCAAGCAGGGAACATAGGAGAGGCAAGGAGGCGTGGCAATCCACAATATTGAACCTGTGTAGCAATTCATCATTAACTTCTTCTTATGTGCAGGAGACTCTATAGCAAACCACTGTTGAAGGCACAACATATAGATGGGTTCTTTAGCTGTACCAAGAGAAACAAAAAGGAGCACATAATAAATAGGATTGGGGAAAACTATGTCAACCTTCTTTAAGTAAGTCAGGTATATCTATACTGCTTAATACTGCTTTAGCAACTTAAAAGGGTGGGTCACCTAAAAAAAACTCAGTATGGTGGAGACAGCAGTATTCAACTGATCATTATTTATCATTTTCTTTGTAGTATGTGAATAGTTTAATTTTTACTCTCTAGTGGTTTGGAAGTCAGAAAAGAAAATGAATGAGAGAACCTCAGTACACAATGCTTCTGCATTGCTCCTTGGTTCTCACATGTGGTGTCTCGCTACCCACTTTGCATCTTCAAATAACATAGTGGGTCTGAGTAAACCCTTAATGATTTGTGTGTGTATGTAGAATTCCATGCAATTCACAGGTCATTGGAACATTGGCAAATCAGAACAGCCGGCAGCATTTACTGGTCTTACTATCTTAGTGGCTGCTATAAGTGTTGCAAATGTTGTAACTTTTATTGCATTACCCCCAAGCTTTCTTAGCATAGTTTCAAGTCACAGTTCCTGAAAGCTACCGTGATGAACACAATATTTTATACTGGTTTTTTTTTAACGTTAAAGCCTGCAGTAAAACACACATCCGTGGACGAACTTAGTCCAGATGTTCTGACCCTATGGTCCGCTGAACTCTGGAGGTCCCCAAGGCTTATACAGATGGCTCATTGAACAGAAGGTAAAATTACATTTTCCAAATGTCATTTATAATGTATGTTAACTTTGTATTTTCATCCTCCACATAGAAATCTAAGTTAGTGTTCAGTTTATATAGATATATATTTCTAGATATAGTGGATTTGCTTATTCGGGTGTTGCTTAACTTTTTATATCTTATCTATTCCTACTTAATGTTATTGCCACCTTTTTCCCTCTCTAGAATGATTTAAATAATACAGTTCTTGTGCCATTTAGAAAAAAAAGGATAATTAATTATGCCTTAAATACTCTGTTACTCTGTCTCACGCATTTTAGAAATGAGGAATATTTTAGGATAGGAGATAAATTTGCTGACCGGCTTCAATAACAAGCAGGAAAATATTATCTACTAATGTTATTTGTAATTGTGGTACTGTACAACTTTTTTTTAATGAGGACTCTTCATATACCCTGTGTAACATGAAGGTTTATACAATTATAACCCCTTTTTATTAAGTTAAACTTCCTTTTTTGTATGTCAGAAAGGGGCTCACAGAACCTTTTTATTTTACACAACAGGTCTAATTCTATACATACAATTCTACTGTAACATTAAAGAAGTTTAGCAGTGCTATGACAGTAATGATCCAGGTATTGAAAGCTATGCACAGGAGCTCAATATCTTGCATTTTCATAGGCCGTTGCATGATACATACTCAGTAAGCTGTGGAGACAGTGTATAGTGCATTTTAGTTTAATTCTTTGGTTTAATTCCTTTAAGAAGTGGGTAGTGGACATTTTTTACCATCATATTGCTAACTTAAAACTGGCTTTGTCAAGCAAAATTGATGTTATAATTTCTTTAAGCCATTCTTCTTGCAGTCTTCTTGCACCCCACCCCCTTCAACCACCACTTTGAAACTTGTAAAACATCACCCAAAATGCAAAGAATCCTTTTGAAATGCAATTTGTCATGTTTTTATTTTTGTAGTTTCCCTTTAATTCTGCCAGAATTATATTTTTGAAACGTGAAGGATCACAGTGTAGCCCTGTAGGATCATTGTTAATACAGTTTCTTAAATTCAGGCATTTGTTTTGGCATTGTGCCTGGAACCTTTAAAGATGTGCGGTGACATTACCCCATCCATGGATGCACCTGAGCAATCGCAGCTATCCCTTTAGAAAACCAGACAGCAAATAATAAAAAGGTTATAGTAAAATGTTTTTTAAAAAATCCATTTCTTTTACTGACTATAAGGCATTTGTTAACTGTTTGTAGGTGCCTAATATTATTTAAACCGGCAGGATTTTATTGCTAAATATAACAAAAATACTATTTATAAATGGTTTTGAAATATGCCTGGTAGTGATTTAACAATGTATTATAGTGGCACAACAAACCTTAAAAGTGTTAGCCATGCAGAAGTTTTGCCATTTCCGATAATCCGTTCTCCTCCAGATAGGCAATAATTATATTTGTGTGAATGGACCAGTGCTAGAAGTTTTGAGAAACTTGGGAGAAGCAGGGGCTGCTGTTCCGTGTGCTATCTACCATAGATCCTGAAGCCTTGAGAAAGTCTGCTAGACGAAACGCTTCGGGTGTGACGTCATCCAGGGGAGCCCAGCATCGCACGCTTACAACGCCGGCTATTACCAACTACAGCAAGCGAAAAATTGGAGCTGCAAACACCTACGGACTGAAGTGCTACTTTAGGCTAGGGCCACACGGCGCGATTTTGCCGCGATTCTGCGCTGGGCGAGTTGCGAGTTACGAGTCGCTGCGGTTTTTAAGCCGAAATAGCTTTGTTAACTTTGGCGCTGGCGTCAATGCAAATCGCGGCGAAATCGCTGCGCTAATTCACACGCGGCGATTCTTTTTCTACTGTCGCCCGGAAACGCCCAGCGAGGCAACTTCGGGCGACAATAGAAAACGAATCGCCGCGTGTGAATTAGCGCAGCGATTTCGCCGCGATTTGCATTGACGCCAGCGCCAAAGTTAACAAAGCTATTTCGGCTTAAAAACCGCAGCGACTCGCAACTCGCCCAGCGCAGAATCGCGGCAAAATCGCGCCGTGTGGCCCTAGCCTAAGTGTACGCATGTGAGTGCAATTTATTTAGTATACGATTATTTATTAAAGGTTTTTACACAATGTTGAGCACATCTTTTTAGAACCAACGGAAGTCTATAACATCTAGAGGGGGAACAACTATTCTTTTTAATGCCAATTACTACTCCTAAACGTCTGTGAGTATAAAATCTGTACACATAGAAGGTGCCACTGTCTCTGAAAAAAACACTGGCAAGCTAGTCCTGCAGGTGATGGATAATAGGCACACTGCTTAAAAAATATAAGTTAACTGCACAAAATGGTGCAATTGTCGAATTAAGAAATACTATACTATATACTACTATTTTTCTATTCTTGTCTACCCTGAGTTTCTAGCTCTGGTCCATTCACACAAATATAATTATTGCCCTAATTAAAAAACACAAACCGGGGAGGCACATTTATCAAGGGTCGCATTTCAAATTCATGAGAGCTCCTTTTAAACTCCCCTCGACCAATCGAAATGTATTAAAAAAGTCAAATTTTTTAAAGTCAAAAACTTGAATTTGAATCTAATTCAATCAAACTCGATTCGTATTTCTTCTCTGAAAAAAAATTGAATGTCAAGCAGGCAGCAAACACCCCCAAATTGATCCCTGGACCTCTTCAATTGACTTAAGCAGGTTTTAGGTGAAGAATAGTTAAATTCGAATTCTTAAAGGGCCAGTGTATGATAAATCTCAAAAATCAAATCAGATTTTTTTTTTAAAAAAAAACTCGAATCAAATTTGGATAACTCACTAGTCGAATCTGAGAATTTGGACCATAAAAAAAATTGAAAATTCAAATTTTCATTCGACCCTTGATAAATCTGCCCCAAGTGTCAGTAAAGTGTCAGTAACAGAGGTGTGTAAGGTGCTCATCCCTGCACGTTACAGACTAGCATGAAAAAATGGAAAAAGATAAAACATGGAAAGCAAAAAAAAAAGTTTTGGAAGGGGAAAACCCTTTTAATACATTACTCGTGTTGACATAAATATAGATTATTGCATTCTCTGACAAGGAAACATTGTCCTGTGATAGAGTCTCATGTCTCCCAGATGGGTGGCAGCATATATAATAGTGTTTATCTCTAGGGTAGTTACAGGTTTTGTCCAGCAGAGCATCTGTGAGCTGACACAAATTTATTTACCACTCACAGTGCTGCCAATTAAATTAAGATTGTGTGCTATAAGTATAAGCTTGAAACAGCGAGTGCTTTTAAACTCAGAATTTACTGTAGTCATACAATTATAAACAGTCAATAGCTTGTGTATAATTTGTAGATCAATTTTTCCCTCAGAGCATTCTGCTTTACACTTAAATATATGAGCCGCAGATTTATTATCTTGGTCCAAATTGTGGTATATGTTTTCCAATTACCTCTCTCTCTTCCTCCTCTGTGGTTATAAATTGTTTTTAATCTGTGATTTTCTTTCATGCAGGTTTCTTCCATTGGGCCAGTAGGAACTGGGAGACAACCCATTGGGCACCATCCTTAGTAGGCTGTGCCACCCCAGGCATAGTTCCCATGCTGAGTGCAGGTTTAGTCATCAGGGTGCCAGAGGTAAAGAGGGCTCAGGTGTGTCCCCCTAGTAAAATACCCCTGTCTATTTATATATACCTTTTGTAATGGAAAGCCTAAATACTGGATAATGGTAATGTGAAGCTCTCAAATGTTTACCAGGGGTTGTTAGATAATATTTAGGCAAACAAGTGGAGAAAGAAATGCTATCACTTCAGTGAGGAATGTTGTTTGCATAATGCTGAGCTAAATGCACCATTGAAGCCAACTCCATCTGTATTATGCCTAAACTGTAAAAGCTACAATCCATTTTTTTTTATGAAAAACCCATCCTCACAGCTCTGCCAAGTTTAATTGTTCAAATGCAGAAGGATTAATTATCCTGCTGTGTAAAACACATACAGTGAGACATCGAGCAGATAGCCCTGTATAATCCACTGTCTCGTTTTTATTGTAGCAATGCCTTGCTTATATTACCTACAGCAATACAAATGATGTACAACATGTTTGTATTATAAAAATGTAAACACTGCAATTAATCATATACTAACTAATTTGTCCTGACAGTAAGGAATTTCTGTTAGGACCAAATTTTAATTAAAACAGTTAGCCTATCTGCATAATGCACCTTCTGTATAAACCTTCATATTTATAACATTTCTTTCTGGCTTATGGAAATTTTTCTTTTTAAATGAATGCAACAATAGTACATCAGCATTTGACATCCCTGTAAAATAATCATTATGAAGAAAAAGGGTCAGCAGCAACTATTCTTTTAAATGTAAGCAATGTACATGGAAAGCTTGCTAGCAGTATCCCCATAATTATATAAAGAATGATGCGATCCGCATCGGAGCTCACCCAGTAGCGCTGTGCTTTCCTGGTCGCAGCCCGTACGAGACGCCGGCCACTTCCCGCCGGTATTCAGTGTAGAGTAGACAGTATTCTCGTCACTATCGGCGCTGATCCAGGACACGGCACACAGACAACAGCGTCAATGAAAAAAGGTTGGCTTTATTTGAACACACACATGCGGTTGTGGATTACAGCGGTGGATACACAAGGCTGTCTGACTTACGCGTTTCTTGCCGGATCCCCCGGCACTTCCTCAGAGTCAGAGGAAGTGCCGGGGGATCCGGCAAGAAACGCGTAAGTCAGACAGCCTTGTGTATCCACCGCTGTAATCCACAACCGCATGTGTGTGTTCAAATAAAGCCAACCTTTTTTCATTGACGCTGTTGTCTGTGTGCCGTGTCCTGGATCAGCGCCGATAGTGACGAGAATACTGTCTACTCTAGCAGTATCCCCATGCACACCTCCTGTTGCTTGGTTTTTATTTTGTTTGCATACCCACAAGGTAGAGGGGGAACCCCAAACTCATTATATGTCTTCTCACACATTTAAATGGGGATCTAAAAATGTTTTCTTAACCATAGTTAACTTAAATTTTCCTGAACAATACGTTCAATATTACAACAAATTATGAAGGGTTTAGCATGTTGGGAGCTGGAGACCAGCAGGATTATACACTCTATAAGCAATGTCACATAACAAAACATTTTCACCACACTGGCCAAATGACCTAATGAATTGACTTCTCCAATAAGAAATACACCTGGTGCATGTAAGTAGTTATTTGTTCCTCCAGCTGGAGCTAAAAGGATTAATTACAGGGGAACTTGTAAGGAAGGCTTACCTTCCAAAGCATGGCAGCGTCCCGTCCTCCAAAGATGGCGGCTCGGTTCTTCCTGGGCACAGTTCTGTGACGTCATCATCTGGACGCCAGCGCTGATATGCCAGTGATGGATTGGACCAGCGCAAAAACGCCTTCGGATTGGACGCCGGCGCAAAAACAACAGCACAGAAACGACAGCATGATGACGTCACCACGTACGTTTTTGGCGCCAATGAGGGCTATTTAAGGCGCCAGAGCACTCCAGACTTTGCCCTACAATAGGTTCCACATGGTGAGTTCCTGGGTGCGCATTACTACTTTCTACAATTGATTCTGATCTTAACCTTGCCTGGAAAATCGTGTATTGAACATTTGCCGTATCAGAACTAACCCTTTTTGCCTGGACCTGACTTTGCCTCTCTCTTAACCCCTTGGATACCTCAAACTGGTCGGACTTTGCTTCCTCCTTGGTCTGCTACTGGCTGAGCCGTTAAAGAAGTAGGACAGAAATGTTGCACTTTAGCAGAGAAGATCTGTGCCTCCCAAAATGTCCCCCGTAGCCCCCATCTTTCTTCTGCTGATTCGATGCACATGCCCTGTGCTGCTGTCAGTTACTGAGCTTTTAAGCCGATGCACAAGATACTGAATATATATAATTTAAATGTCACAATATAAGGCTGAGATTGATTAGTAAATAATTATTGGAACATGGCAGCTCAGAAACCAGCACAAAATTTAACATTTAGCAAGATTTAATAAGCTTCCCTGTAGCATTAGTTTATATGATAGGCAAACCTCATTTTCTGCTTGATGATTTGTGACGGCCCCTAAACTTAGCTTCCCAGCAGCTGCTCACAGCACACTAAGCATGTGCGTGTCAGACATTCCTAACAAAATCCAAGATGGAAAACTTCTTTGACAACTTTGAAGGCCTGGATGATTACTACTATATAGATACTGAACCTTTAGGCTGGTTCAATAAGTTTGGACCTCCTATTACTGCTAGAGGCTGCTCCAGGACCACATGTTGCCCAGCAATAATCTGGAACTTTTTTGCCAGTGACTAAAGCATTTGCTCACAAACAATGCCTATATAAGACACTGGAGCTTTTTAGTCATGGGTGAAATTTTTCCCAGGTTTTGTTGTGAAAAAAAATGCTACAAAAAAAAGTCACCCAATTTGGAAAAAGTAGCACGAAAAACCACCCATTGACTTTAATGCATTGACTAGATTTTTTGTCACTTGAGGATATCTAGCAACAGAGGGTGAAAAAGTATTTGTATGTACCTAGCCTTATAATGCACAGCAAATAGGCAGAACAATAAAAACAGAACATAGAAGGTTATATAAAGGCACCAAACCAGTTCAAGGTATCACTTAACTTTGTTATTTTTAGTCCAGTATTGGCCGAGTCAATGCATTGAAGTCAATGGGTGTTTTTTTCTGCCAGTGTAACTACATAACTCTCAAAATCTTGATTCCTTGCAATCTTGGTGACCTGGTTCCTTTATCTCTAAACTACTCAAGCATATCCAACTGACTGACCTTCTTCCTTTCTGATCATCGCTTCCTGGACTTCCTGCAATCTGGCTTTTATCACAACCATGGGCAATTTTAGCCCCAAAACCACCTGAGGCAGATTTCCATATAAACTGCTCTACCATGACTTAACAATGACCTGTGATCCCTCAAAAAACACTTCTATTTGCTAATAATTCTAAATCTCTAAACAACTTTTGATATTGTTGATCACCCTCATATATTTCCCCACTTTCACCCTCGACCAACTAAAAAATGCATACGATTTCTAATGCCACCTTTATACTGATGATACTTAAATGTATTTGCGCCACACATCTAATACCCATAACATTCCAGAAGTGTCTATTGCCATATCCTTCAATATCTAATATTTCCATAACATGATCATCCGTCACGCAAGACGCCACTACATTTTTTACTCTTGCATCATATCACATATTGAAAACTGTAACTTTCTATTAATTGGCTTTCCCCTCCAGAGACTGTCAACATTCCAATCCATAATAAATGTTGCTGCCAGGCTCATACACCCTGTGCCACTACCAATACCTTTCAGGATAAAATTAAAATGAATGACCCTGACATTCAAAGCAGTTCATAGCTCTGCTCCACCCTAAATCACTAAATGTTTGTCCAAATACTCACAAACGCCCCGAACTGCTCCTCAACTCCTCACTCATTACCTCTCTACACACACACTCCAGGCTTAGGGTAGGGACGCTTCCCTTTTCTGGAATTACCTTCAACATTCTGTGTTTTTTTTCTCCCTTATCTCCATTTTCTTTAGAAAACTGTATCCTCCTCCAGCTTAGCATTCCTTCATTATACACTATATGTCACTGCTGCTTCCTCCATGCTGCATAGTACAATGTTTAATGCCACATCACATTGCTGACTCCTGATGTTGCCTGTGTCTCATACCCACTTCTTTTAGATTGTAAGCTCTATTGAGCAGGGTCCTATTACCTTTCGTAATGATACATATCTGCATGTAATTCTATTTTGGATGCATCTACACCCATTGTACCATGCTGGGCAATATGTATAAATGCATGATAATGATAAAACAACTCTCAAAAAATGTAGGAACAGTATACTGGACTAATAGTTGCAACAAAGACAAGCACAACTCTAGCAAAATATCCATAATAATAATAATCATAATAATTGAGCTCTCTGAACTAGAAGAGCCAAATCTCCAGTTTATTATCCGATAATGCGGCTCTTAAAGTTACCAGCAGTGGCTTTTTTGCCACCCTTGGTAACTTGCTAGGCAGTGCCGCTTGAGGCAAGGTTTTCACCTAGCCTCATGGCAGTTGCTCCCTAGAACTTCACTATACATATTTTATCAATCTGCGTTTCCACAATTTGCTTTTATTTTGTGTTCAAATAAGCAGATGCAGCCATGACTGATCTGATCACTACATAGACAAATTCTAACGAAAAGTCCATTTCAGGAGCAAATTATAACAAAGTAAATGTGGGCACAAACACGATACTAGGGATGCACCAAATTCTGGATTCAGTTTGGTATTCAGCCAAATTCTTATTGTTAGCCAAACTGAAACTGGTCTCCTAAACTGACCACAGTGTTTCCTACAGGTAAATTGTGCTTAAGCTCTTAACAAGTGAATCTGGCCCAGACCTCTAATATTGGCCAATATTGGTGCAGGCAAAATCCAAGCAACTACTGCATCACATTAAAATTTACAGGAGGAATCAACTAGATAAATGTGTAATTGATTAAATTAATGAAGGTTATAGCCTAACAGGGATGTCAACAGAAAAGCCTTCCAGCTGTTGTAAATGATACTGTGGTAGTTCAGTCATCAAATGGTTAGGGATACTGGGAGCTGTATTTGGCATTAGATAAAGAGCCATATGTTTGACACTTGTAGATCAGTCTAAACAGTGATTGTTATAGGCAGGGGCAAATGGAGGTATCCAGTATTTAAAAATGATTACAGGTTTACATAAACTCCAAACACTTAGGTACGGATTTGTAGAAAAAGTTAATTAAACTAAGAATACACTGTGCATTTTTACAATGAAAGGTTAATTTTAGGCTCTGCAATGAAGGAAGCTGCAGTGCCATCTGTCATGATATTTTAATAGACTGTTTTGATGCTCGCAGCATGGTCAAGTTTTACCATGACACAAAATTGATTGAAGGTCAACCTGATAATGATATTGTACAGTGATGGATGATGCTGACAAACACTTTAGCAGTCTGTACAAATGCTCAGCTGCTTTTCGCATTACCGCACAATGGGCAAGATCTTTGCTCGGAACAGAGTTCACATATGCAATTTCCTTTTTTTACCCTTTTTAATTAAGATTTTGCTATTTCACATAAATAGACATGACATTACTTTTTCCTTTATCACTGAGCAGACTATTGTGCATTAAGCTCAAATATCCATTCTGTTAATTTACAGGTGATCTGACTTTATCTTAATGAGACAAATTTTAAACTGAACTACTGCGTCAAAGAGAATAAATTAAAAACATAAACAATGATGTCTGCTCGCTGTCTGCCACCGTCAGCCTTTTTGGGATAGTTTTAGCTACATATGCTGCTTTCACTGGGATACATTCTGTGCAAAATATAGACGTGGGTCAGAGACATTCACCTGTAGAGCAACTATACCATGTCCAGTTCTATCATCAGCCTTAGGAGAGACAACATCAACAATGCAGGGTTGATATAATAACACAAGGGCATAGGTGCCCTTGGCAACCAAAAAGATATTTGTTATGAAAATTGTAGTAAACTGTTCACTTGTTGATTGTTTGCTATGGCCAAATGCACTTTTGTAATGTAGCACATATACCTGCTTCTCAATGAGCCTTGTTGTCTTATGACTCAAGGAAATGGTTTATCTAAACACAACAGGGGTTAATCTATCACCATTGGGCACATTTTCCTGTGGGCAGTTACCCATGGCAACTAGTAAAATTATTGCATTCATTGTTCTACCTACAGCTGCCTGAAAACAGCCAAACAATGATTGGAAGCTATGGGTTACTGCCCATAATCAAATTTGCCCAACCAACCTCTATCATTACACAGTGCAGAAGACTCTATAACCTGCAGAACTGATCTTTACAGGGAGTTGACATTAAAATAGTATAATACTTCTCATAAGCACTAACAAGCACCCCCTTTCTTTCACACTACTACAAAAGATTGTCTGTAAAGAAATAAATCAATAAAAAATAAAATGTATGAGATATGACTGTATGGCCCAATCCATGACAAATATGTGAGCTTTCTTATCTAGTTGGCTTTATAATTCATTTTTCCCCTGAAAGTATCTACATTACAAATCAATAACAATTATTTTTTTCTACCATGTTCCTTGGGGAAAGAAGCATGACAGTTCAACAGATTGAGCATGGAAATATGGAACATAAGAACAGTTCAGTATAACTTATGCACTGGTGTAGCTGTCTAGATAAGTCCTTGTGGGGCCAATGAATTTTAACTCTTTAAAATTACATTTTCCTCTTAACAACTTTGCCGTATATGTGTGTAATATTTGACAATCAACAGCTGTAAAAATGTTCTTGTTGAGCAACACTGCACCTTAATAAATATGCCCTTTGGTTCTGCCCCTCCAGCTTAGCTGCTGGGATTCTTTTGAACCCTCTGGAGAGAGATTACTATATTCCCATCCAGTGAACAAGTCAGTCAGTAAACACTTTCTCAAGATGTTAAACACAAATATCCAGAGATTTAGAACTTTTTGAGGCTTTTCTTTATGTGCCATTGCCTGAGATCCTACGGCTGGCTATAATAACTATTTTCAATCTGTATGGTCTTTCTCAGGATAATAACGCTAAACAGCTGTAAATCAAGAAGCTTTTCCTTGGCAAAGCAAGATCTGACTTGCTATGGTAGCCAGAGAATATATTGATCATTATTTCACACAGCATGCAATTTCACAACAGTTGTACAGTCATAGGACAATTCTACCCTTTTTAAGGTAGCAGTGCATGCATTGGTCTTAAGAAGAACTAATCCCTACAAATGAATATGGTTAGAAATGCCATATTTTATACACTGAACTTATTGAACAATTCTAATGGTTCAGCATCTCTATACATGGATCAACAATGGCCCACACCATCAAACTTGTTAAAGGAGTTTGTCCAACCACAAACTTTGAGATTCCGGATCGGTGTGTTCCAAGTCCAGCAAATTTTTGGGCTCTCCTCTGCCCGTGTAAACAAATACAGTCAAAGATTAAATTGCTGTGTCCCTCAAATAACGTTTATCGAGGGGGAAACAAAAACAGAAAAATTAGATAATATAGTGCAGTATTTTCAGCTGCTTAATTGACACACCCTTGGTGTTGTATAAAAATAAAAATAGATATTTTTATTTTTTTTATCTATTTTTTATTTTTATTAATTCTAACCTTTTACACACTTTTCACTTTGTAAAATATTTAAATTCACTTTTTGTCACTGGCTATATGAGAATTGAATTGGTTCACAGTAACACGTATTCCATTTGAGGTCACTTTCATCACTGAAAAACAATAATTAAACTAACACCAAGGGTTTGTCAATTAAGCAGCTGAAAATACTGCACTTTATTATCTCATTTTTCTGGTTTTGTTTCCCCCTCAATAAACTCACGTTATTTGAGGGACAGAGCAATTTAATCTTTGACTGTATTTGTTAAAGGAGTTCCCCATCTTGCATTTTGAGTCCACTATATGCACATGCTCAGTGGGCTTTAAGCAGCTGTTGAGAAGCTAAGCTTAGAGGTTGTCACAAATCATCAAGCAGAAAATGAGGTTTGTCTGTCACATTAGATGATGCTACAGGGCTGATTATTAAATTCTGATGCTATTTGTGTTGGTTTCTGAGTTGCCATGTACAAATCTGAATTATTTACAAATCAACCCTATATTGTGACATGTATGTTATTAATATTCAGTATATTGTGCATCAGTCCCACAGCTCAGTAAGTGACAGCAGCACAGAAAATGTGTAGTGAATCAGCAGAAAGGAAGATGGGGAGCTACTGGGGCAACTGTGGAGGCACAGAACTTCCCTGCTAAAGGACTGTGGTTGCCTTGGGTTGGTACAGAAGCCCAAAATATTTCAGCTCTACTTCTTTAGCTAAACTTTAGTTCTCTTCTAACATCTATGTCTACATGTCAACATCTAACATCTATGTCTACATGTCAACATCTATGTTATTATTACAGCAATTATCTCTACAAAACTGCCACCATACTGTACTGTATATGCTGCTTCTTTAATGTGATATTATTTATAACAACACAACAAGCAGAAAGGATGCTCTGACCACAGTGGTGTAACGACTTGTTAAGCAGAGGGCGGCCACACCTATAACTGCCCCCAAATAGTTCAGAAATTGTGATGTTATGGATCAACAGAACGTGAGTCTGCTCAGTTTAGGGAATGCCTAAGTACTGAGTATAGTTATTCAATGTTTTTCTTTTAGATTAATTACATTAAATAAAAAACAATACTAAGCCTTTTATCTGCAATTTATCCATAATCTTATCAGTAATCTCCCTTTTAAGCACAGAGTACAGTAGAATCACTGGTAGATTAAGAACCCCTTTCGTTTCTGCATAAACCTGCTATATAAAGGTCAAGTTGAATTATCAATGGTAGGAACCATGGGGATTGTAATACATAAAGTAAGGGCATAGGCTGGAAGGCCTAGGGAGGAATACTGCAGCAGCATGTAACTTATGCATCCTAGTGTTCTTTTTTATAGACTGCAGCCAAAAGTTAATATTTATTGTTTTTTTCTGCTAAAGAATGATTTCTAGGTTAGGCTTTAACATAAGCATTAATCCATTAAACACTGGTATCTAGAAAGGGAAATGTAGCTTATGTATGTTGGCAATCTTTTCTCTGGGGTTTGTTCCGTTTGCTATCTGATGTATTTATCTTTGAAATGCATTGCATCTGCCAAGTGCATCCATCTATCATATCTGCTGGAGCTATCATACCCATTTAAAGTCAGTATCTACCTGAGCACATGTTCTGTATGCAAAAGAAAAATTTCTATCAAGCCAATACATAAGATCCAAACCTACAGTGCTCTCTTAGTCATTTGTTCCACTGTGGAAGCAGTTAAGTCAGCTGGAGGCCATTTACTTTTCTAATTACAATAAAACAATAAATCAATAGGCATGGTGCTGCAAATACGGGGATAAATAAATCACTTCTGAGCGCCCATAAAGAAACTCACTAAAGAAGATGCATCAATGTCACTTGTGCTACAGGTCAAAATGTTAACTACTTTAGTGATCATTTCTGAAGACTGGTTTGCAGTGTCATACAGGGAATCTGCAGTTAATAGGGAGGCACAATGTAACGTGACAAGTTCTTGACATCCTATCTCATAATTCTACAGCCAAAATTGTCTGATGAAGTCTATTAATTTGATACAACATAGTAAAAAGAAGTATTAAGGTAATGTACAGTATATACCTATAAGTAATATAATGTGACCTTAGCCCCTTTTTTGATTCCTTACTATAATTTTAGCATCTACTACCTCTACCTTTTTAAATACTAATGTTAAATAGATTTGAAAGTATCTGTGTGAACAAATTAAGATCACCAATTTTATCACATGAGAACTATCACAGGCAGAAAGGATCCTGAAAGGACAATGATCTGGGACACGCTACGCTGTTAGACAACTAGCTGCATGCTTAGAAATGGTAAATAAGAGGGCAACATCTTATGCTAACATGGATTTGCATTAATTTTGCCCCCTGGCTCATAGAGCTTGATACTGTTGCTGAATACATAACAAGGCTCAGTGTATAATAATACACATAGACACAGATAGTAGCGACAAGCAATTTTTTTCATGGATTTGCAGTAAAATTCCACATTTTGCCATCTGCATATTTTTTCACAAAAATGCGGCAAAAAAATTCCTTGGAAAAAGCCAGCATGACAAAAAAGTCACTGACCATAGACTTATGGAGTGATAAAAGAACTTGAGAAAAAATGTCCATTGGCTTTAAATCATTTGGACAAAAGCCACAGAGACCAAAAATGACCATTGACTTTATTGGATTTGGAGTAAGAAAAAAAAAGTTTAGTGTAAAAAAATAAAAATTTGTTGCCTACTGACTTCAATAAGTTTTCATAAAATTTTTTTCACTGTTTAGCAAATTTCTCAGCAGTTTCCAAAGTTTTTTGGTGAAGTAAAATGGGATAGATTTGCTCATCACTAACAGATAGTAAACTATGAGAATATAGCTTATTATTAATATAGTCAATTCCTACATTACAAACATGCATAGTAAATTCCATACTGGCTCATTAAGCCATGTTCTATAGTTTTCAATAATAAATGCTAGGGGCTAAAATATATAATGCATGTAAAAAGTATACAACCCTTGTAAAAAAAACACGAAATTATGTCCACTGAAAATCAATGTTTTATGCCATTTTATAGGCACTGTACCACGCTAACTATTAGCACAATGGAGCTGTTCTCTAAAGAGAAAGAGACACATGGAGAAAAGTGACAATTTAAAGAACGTTCTAGCTTTCACATACATGTCAACCTTGGTCAATGGGTTGGAGATATAATGCCAACAAGGACTTTTCTTTTGTGTATGTTAGCCTGAGACTAGATTATTCCATAATGTTCTTTCATGGAGATATACCCTTTTTTTCTAGCTGAAGGTGAACTTTTCCTTTCTTTAGTCCTCGGGGATTACTTTTTGTTCTTTCTGTTTACTTGTGCAGGTTATTCTTTGAAGTGACCTTTAATTTTTCATATAGTTTTATCCAGTTATCATATCCACTTATAAGCCCCTTTTTTCCACCGATGAAAACCTTTATTTTGACAATTATTTTTCCTTAACTAGAAAATCTCCTTCTAGTTATAAATTCAACAGCTTCCCTCTGATCTTTCTCCTATTCTGTCACTTATTTATGTTAACACCTGCTTAATACTGCACTGCATATTTAAGTAAGGGCTTACCAATGTCAGGACCAAGATTCAAGGTTCTTCATTTCCATCCTTCTATAGGGAATGTTCTCTTAGTTACAGCTCTCAGTAGATGAAATTCTACTCACATTCCATTATATTCCCTCCTAATTACCCAACAGCCTCCTCTGTTACATAGTGCTATATTATATCACAAAGAAGCCTCTCAGTTATATGTAGACCTCCAGCTCTACATTTGGCTATTTTCATCAAACTGCCTCCTACAGTCTGTTACTTTGTTTTTTACTTTTAACCTCTCTTCATCACTGGTGAGCTTGTTTTCTACAAAAGAAGCACCTGCCCAGTTGTTTTACAATAAAGTGCAGTGTTACCCCTTGCCAAACGCAGCATATAGAACACTGGTAGTAATGTATAGATGTTGTTGCCATAGTTTAATTTAGAAAAACAAGACAAGAGGTGCATTTTTATGAAGAGGCTTGGGAGATGAGGTTATCATTTAAGGAACCTTACAAATTAGCACCCACGGTTTTTCTCCATTAAATAATTCAGGGGCCGATTTATCTATGTCTGAATGGGAAACCTGATTACATTGAATATTCTTAACTATTTGATCTTTGATTAAATAACTCAGTTTGGTCTTTCTGATAGGCCAGTTTCATCATAAGCAATATTTAATATAACCTCAACATAAATACCTGACGAAAATCATGTATTACACTAATTACTCTAAAGCACAACAAATATATAATTTATTAAACTGAAAAAAAAACCATGAAAAGCACTCATACAAAACTTCACCATGTAAAAGCTGTTAAGGTCATGTAGAATTCAATAGGGATTTGTCCTATCCAATTGCAGAATCTTTCTTTATTTCAAACTTTTAGAGGAGTTTGGTTTTTTTCATTTGTATTTGCACAAAAAAATTGAGGTTTCATATTAGAATTTGTATTAGTTCTGCATTTATATTTGTTTGTGCTTTTTATATTATGATGTTTCCTTGGCATTCATGGTTTTACAGAAAGGGGCAGATTTATCAAGGGTCGAAGTGGATTTGAGTGAATTTTCGAAGTTCAAAAAGTTCGAATTTCTAAATAAATTTTTGGGTACTTCGACCATCGAATAGGCTACTACTACTTTGACTAAAAGTAAAATCGTTCGAATATTCGATAATCAAAGTACTGTCTCTTTAAAAAAACTTCGATTTCAATATTTCGCCAAATTAAACCTGCCGAAGTGCTATGTTAGCCTATGGGGATGTTCTAGAGCATTTTTCAAAGTTTTTTAAAGTCAAAGTAAAATCATTCGATTGATCGCTAAAAACCTTCTAATCATTAGATTCGAAGGATTTAATTGTTCGATCAAACGATTTTTCTTCGATCGTAGGACTAACAAATTTTGTAAAAAATCTTTCGACTTCGATATTCGAGGTTGAATTATTTCAATTCGATGGTCGAATTTTGAAGTATATTCCACTTCAGAATTCAACCCTTGATAAATCTGCCCCAAAATGTTGATGTATGGACCTTTAAAATTATCCTTAACCAAAATTGTTCTGTAAGGATTCTTACATTTGTTACTCAATAGTACTAGGGCCACTGATATAACTAGCCTTAAAGGGTAAGTAAAGGCTTCCACAAAGTTCCTTAAACTACGCTATTCCTCATTTATATAACCAGTATTTTATATTTTTAAATGCATTCTCTATATAAATTAGTATATGGCATATACTGCATATATAAAATGTACACGTGTTCTTGTTCCACACACCATCCCTCAATTGTCATGAGTTTGCTAGCCCTAGAAACCCAGATGTTTGCTGTGATGTATCCTGCAGTGATTTCTTGCCAACTTTAGATAGCTACTATCATTATGCCTCAGGCACACCTCACTAACTCCAACTAAAGCACGGATAATGCAATTGAATTCTAACTACCTTCTTAAGACAATATCCTAAATCCAGCTCAGCATTAATGTCGGAATTACAGGTAGAGTTACTGAGATTTTTTTATATTCAGCAATTTTAGCATTTTACCTTATTATATTCCAGCTACACTAAAACAGTAAGCAGGCCCATCTGTGATTGATTGTTTCTCAGTTCTACTGTTTATTTGTATAGTTCTCAAAGTGTAAATGTTTCAAGCAGAAGAAAATAACACAATTACATTATGTTATTTATTTATTTTTTCAATTATAATAATGTAGCCCAAGTAAAAGGACACATGCATTATCTGAGAAAATGAACTGGAATTTCTCATTTCTGCTGGTAGTCTGCTAACACAATGTAATGTAATAATACACACACATATTCTTTTCCCCTCAGTAAATGCATAACCAATAATCATGGGAAACAAATTAGTTGCGAGACAGTATTCTGCCTATTGACTTTTTTGTCATTGCCACTCAATCTGAATGCTAGATAGTTATGAGAAACCACGAATGGAAGGGCAGTGGCTCTGTTAGCTTTGCTCTATAAAAAGACATCTTGTGTTCCATGATTAAATTCTGTAACCTTGGTAATCAGAGCACTCTGCTGTCAAGTAATTAATTTTGAATTTTCTTGGAAAAAAAGCCTTTATTACTACTGAGAAGAAAAATATCACCTTTCGTGCATTTTAATCACTTTGAATTTTGAAAAAAAAAGAAAGCCTTTCTGACCTATTCATACCATCTGTACAATATATGAAAATGTCTTCTGCAAGAGACATTAAAAAATATAATTTTTCTCCTTTATATTCTTAAGTTTAAGTTGAATGTGAAAATTTAGCCAAAGGTGATCTACCTAAGTAGATCACATCCACTCCTACCCCAATATCTAAGCTTATGCTTACCTCATAAATAGAAAGCAATTGCATCACTCCTGGTTACGCGTGACATCATATTTAGCCCTGCAACCGGGACTGACTAATGTCTGACCAGATGGTGAATAGTTGAGAGCTTGAATAGATAAGTAATCATAGATAACAACAGTAATACAACAGTAGTTGTTTAACTGCCAACATCCGTGACTTACATATGAAAACTGGAAAGAGCCAGAAAAAGAGAAAATATTCTAAAACTATTAAAAATAAAAAACAGACCAACTAAAAATTTGTCAAGAATAGTAGATTCTGTAACATACTAAAAGTTTACTCAGAGATAAGCTACCCCATTAACAAAAGAGAACCATGAACCGATGACTTGGTCTATAATCAGAGAACCATGAGATAGCTGAATCATGGTCAGCCAATTGCCCCAGCAAGACCTGAGTCTACAATAAAAATTTCCATCTATCCAACCATCTGAAATCTTTAATGCTATGCTTGATTTTCAAACAAGTTTAAACTTATAAATTTAGCTGAATTATTTTTGACCCTGGAATGAGATTTTAAATTGTTCTAGCAACACAACTGTAAAGGTTGGTCAACAGGACTTAAGCCTATGATGTTTCCCCATGACTTGGTCTATAATCAATAACTTTCTATTACAAGCATGGTCAACAAGTGACATAAATGAATACTTCTTTCTCAGCCACATCCACTCATGTAATTTTAAACCAAAGATCATTAACAGTGTTCAAAGTGGTGACTTAGCTCCAATAAATGCAGCCACCAATTTTGCATCAGTCAAATTTGCAACAGAACTTTAACCTCAAGGATTTGCTATGAACAAATGCATTTTTTTCTGCCATAAAAAGACAACTTGGTGAAATAATGTCATTTTCAGTACCTGGAATTATAACTCTCCAATGGTGCAACTCCTTTCCATACATAAAAAGTACATAAAAAAAGACTAAGAACAACCTAAAATACTGTCTTATGCTCAAAAGCTAAAAAATAAAGCTGTTTATTTTGAAACAGTTATTGTCACTTCAATGCACTGAGAAACACACAGTATTTTTTGTTACTTATAAGATGACTTACCATTCTGACTGCTTTCAGTGTTATCCATCAGTTCTTTTTAATGTAGAGACCATGAGGGTTAAAAGTTTTGCTCAGACAGTTTCCCCTAAATATTTGGACACCTAAGTGGTTCTTCTGATATATAAATAGGAAGCTATTGTCTTCTTTCCTGGGTCCATTGTAATTTGACATAGGTTATTGTTGCCCAGTAGGTGTTTAAAAGTATAAAAGGTAAAACACACATGCTTAGGGCTCTCTTCCTGGATCCCACGTTGCGGGGAAGTGGGTACAGGACAGGATCTGAGCTGGTCAAAGGACCTAGTTAATGTAAGTTTTATTTAGAGTCAGAAGTTCTATAATAGTTGCTTTAAGAGTGAAAGTTAGAGGCAGTGTATTTAGTGAGCAGCTTATAAGGTATTGTTTGGTACTTTTTTTTGTTTGGTATTGTTTTGGTATTGTTACATTTTTTGGATAATCATATAATGCTTTCTATAAATGATAAAGAATTTTTGAAACTGGTAAGTTAACAAGATAACAAATTAGCAAGTTCAGTTGTTACTATAAATTCATGTAGTACTGTACAAATGACTATATATGCTACAAAGAGCCACATTTCATAAGAGACACGTGTTAATTATTCTCTAGCTAATGCAGCTCATTTTACTGTGACAAGGAAGGAAACATATTAAAAGTAATTAATAGTGACTGTCTGTAGCAGCTTGCATTTATTTATTTAGGTTTGACAGGTCTACTCTTCACGCTAGCAGCTTTCCAGTGTCGTGTTACCCTGCAGGCCAGAAACGCAAGTATTATTCAACCCTCAAGTCTCTGTGAGATAATTGGATTTAGACCTTAGATATCGCTCCCAATCCTCCTTTGGAACACACAGCTCGGCCACTTGGGGATTGGGGTGATCCAGACAGCACCAAAACCCCATTCCCTGTCTATGTGAAAAATGACTTATTTACAGTTGATGACTAGAGCCTTTAGAAAGGCGCCATTGAGGAAAGATACAATTAATCACAATGAAACCCCACTGGTTGAATGATGGTGCTCAGCCTTGGCAAGCAGACAAAGCAATAATGGGAAGAAATCAAACAGCTTTCACTAACTCAATGATCTGAGAAAAAAACTAATGTTTTACAGAAAAAACTAATTACTAACTAATTACTTTAACTTTTTAATCAACTAGATAAGAAGCCTAGAAGTGCTTAAAACGAAGCTATGAATTATGATGCATTACAATAACAGTGGGAGTACACCGTTGGACGTCCCTCATGATTACCAAACTACTTCATAGCAGAACTCTACTTCAGTTTGCTGTACCAAAAGCTAGTTAGGTGCCAGTAAGCTTGTGCTGCATGTGTTGTAAAATAAATGCCACTGATGGCAAAGTTGAATGAAGAAAATGTTCTAGTGATTACAATTATCTGATGGAACAGATAAAACATAAAACGTAGCAAGAATTAAAGAATGGGTGAAATAGCTAAATTGAAAGAAGATTTTATCTAAAATGAATTGGCCATTTTAAAAGAAATGTTTTAGAAAGGACGACATAACTGTATAAAATACATATCAGCTCAGATAGAATATCTCTACGGACAGCTCTATATATTTGAAATTGATGAGTCCAAATTTCAACCCCACATACACATACATAATCCAAACCTAAAAGTCATTTCAAATGACTTCATCTTAAAATACAAGAATCTTTATCAGATATGGGATAACTAGGGACTTGGCTGATTTAAAGAAGCAGTGCAAATGTGCAAACTCGACCAGGAGATTCAGATTCACTGAAACTAGAGGAAGGAGGGCCAAGAAGCATGTGTCCATGCCACTACTTACTAGGATAGAAGAATTCTAAGACATTGGTTGCTTCATTATTAGTGCAGAATCTCCCATTGCTCTATGGGCACGGGAATCACATGACATATAACTGGAACAAGAAGACCCAAGCATGCTAAAAATCCCTTCCCTACAGTAACTCTCTTTGAGCATCCAGCATCTGCAGACCAGATGGAAATAATATATTCTTAGTCCTAAAGAATGCACAATGCACACATATATAGAACATGGATGGGTCAAATCTAAGCTTTCCTCTTCAAAAGTTTTATAAGATGACATTTAAGAAACACTAAACAAAATGTAACAATAATTCAAATTCAGAAAGGAATTCTTCATGTTATAATTAGACATTGTTAGAACTGCTCCATAATAGTCGAATCTGCCAGGACAGCTACGAGTTTGAGGTTATGCAAACAGAATGCAAGGTACCAATAATAGGAACTTTGCCCTGGGCCAACAAATGAAGCCCTAAAGGTTGGGCATTGCAATATACTGTACATCAGACAGATTTCTGATCTTCAGCATATTCTTTAGTTTCTGTGCAATATCTCACTACATTACTTAAACAATGGTGAGAAATGTTGAAACAGAATATTCTAAGTTTATCAAGACACTTTGAAGTTCTATTAGCCATCGTCTACTTAGGGGGTTATTTATCAAAGTTCGAGTAGATTTTTACCCCATAAATTTGAGTCTAATATTTCGTTTTTTTAAACACTAGAATTTTTCAGATTAATTATACCCCGAACCTGGAAATAGCTTGAATCTGAAAATACTCCAGCTAAAACCTGTCGAGGTCATGTAGAAGACAATGGCAGAGGTCCCTTTAACCATTTTCAGTGGGTTTTGCTGGAAAACTCGATTAATCAACAGATCCGAGTTTTTTTTCTTCACTGATTTGAGTTTTTTCTTAGATTAGAAAACATTTGAGATGTGAGTTCATTCGAGGTATAAAAAAACCTCACAAACCTCTAAAATTCCATCTTTGATAAATAGATGTATTAATGTTAACAAATAACACACTTTCAAGTTCACTAAGGAATATTCTAAACGCCAGTTTCCCATTATCAGAAAAATTTCCCATTTTCCCAACTCCCAACCAAGTGCTCGCAGTGTCGGACTGGGATGCCACGGGCCCACCAATAAACCTTAGACTGTGGACCCACTTTCCAAACTTTTATTCCTCCCTTCTTCACTCAACCTCATTGTTCTCCTAATCTTTCATATCTACATACTATACTCTATTCTTCCATTATTAAGCCCCTTCCCAAATAGGGAATGACCATGAAATAGGCCAAATGGTTACAAGCAAGAGGGCCCACTGACACCTGGGCCCACCGGGAATTTTCCTGGTATTCTGGTGGCCAGTCCGACACTGAGTGCTAGTGAGCAAAGGATTGCAGTTAGCTTTGGCATGTGTTCATATTCCTGGTGCAGTGCATTTTCCAACCTCTGCAAGATGTTCCTTTTCATGTTGTATAAGATGTGGAATACAGCAAGTGACCGCAAGAGAGCGCCTTAAGTAGGTGTTTATTTATGTATCTGAGGAATGTTGTATAAGTAAATCATCTGTTATGAAGTAAACACATATTTAACACATACATACATATACACAAATGTAACAATTTGAGTAGCACAGGTTGTAGAATATACAGAGAGGGCACTCAAGCTGCCGAATGCCAGCACTGTAGATTCTATGGTTTCGGGTTCCTGTTTTGTAATGTGGGCTGTCCAATATTGGAAAATGGGTCGCACTAACAGGGATCATTTTTAAAAGTGGAAGTTATGTGATGGCTTTAGCTCACTAATATTTTTACAACTGAAATCAGTTTTTGCAGCCCAGTACTAACATGACACATCCAACTAATCATTAGCACTGAGTGGTTTAAAAAAAGCCTGTACAATGAACTGTATCAACGTCCTGGTCCTTATTTAGCTCTGCAACTGTGTAATTTTCAGCATTATAAGTGACCTGTCTAATGATATCTGAGAAATGTACTACCTTCTGAACTTAGCAGCCGGAAAATTACATCACAGCAGGTGGTCCATTGTTAGAGATTTGGCTCCCTTGACTTTATAATTGCTAATTAATGCATAGTATGAACTGTGGAAAAGGCTACCAGCTCTGTTCATGAGAAGTGGTAGCATGTGTCTGTTTATACAACAGCCATAAACATCTCGTAATCGCCCATTAAAACCATAAATGATTAAAGAATGTTGGGCATGCAAAAATTGCACTTATTTTATTAGGTTATAAAGCAGTATACTTTACTATAACTACTTCCTTGATACTGTGGGCATTCACATTCTGCAGGAGAAGATGTTTACTTTCATAATTAAAACTGTGCTAAGCCAATAAATACTAACTGCTGATTGGTTCTAATAGGTTGCTGCACCCAGGCAAACATTGTTACAGCTTTAGGTTAATTCCTCTATCTCTTTGCCATCTGATACAAAGTGGTGCTTAGTGTGAGTGCAAAAATGTATTCACGTATAGATGCATTACACTTTAAAATTTTAAGTAATTTTATGCAAATAGTCCAGACCTGTTGATTATTTTGTTTTTACTTCTTTATGCAAATGAATCTAATACTTTTCACAGAGCTTCCAGAAAGACCTTCATTTATTTTATTTATACGAACAATAATATGCTAAAACATAAGACCCTAGTGCAGAATTATCTGTATCAGTGGGCGTCACTTATAAATACACAGTGTAAAATGTGGGGCACAGTTTTGTTATTTGTCTGCAGTGGGTTGCATACTGCAGCGAGCCCTGCAACTAAATGGCTGCTATGAAGCAACCATCTAAGAATAACTAATGTGTCCTATGATCTGACATTTAAGCAAAACTTGAATAATGTTTTGCTTATGGCACAGCAGACGGGTCTCAACCACCCACAAAGTGCTCAACCACCCACCATGCAAGAGAGAGAGAGGAGAAAAACAGCAAACTGTCCTCTCATGAAGATCCCTGTGGGGGATCGAAACGTTGACTCCAAAAAAGGGCCATATCCTGCTTTATGTTCTATATATCCTATATGCTGGCACCCAGGCAAAAAACCTAGTCAACGGTGTGCACCTTGGATTTGGGAATATATATATATATATATATATATATATATATATATATATATATATATATATACTCTAAAGCTATAACAAAATGTCTCTGTCTTAAATATATTGATAATGGGTTGAGTGTAGAGGACTCTTGTATTTGTCTATATGTATTTTGTGGTCACAGCCTCATTGCACCCCCGCCGAATGGTTTTAAAAATTAGTGGTGAGCACAACTTTCCCTTGTTTGTTATACAGGAGCAGTGACCAGCTCCATGTTGTAGCTCCCACCCTTCCCAGCTATAGTCAAGTGAGCCCACTGGTGTCTAATAAAAGGGCAGCCAAGTTTGGGAGTTTTACTTTGAAAGCAGCTAGTAAGTTGCAGGTAAAACTTAGTCCCTTTGTAAAATGTATAATGAAGCCATAGAATTCTTAATGAATCAGATGAAAATTGAGCGTAGGACTGGCCAGATATGGGATGACTTTGACGTAGTTGGCCAGCTTAAATATATTGCAATATATGGACAAACAATCCCTGTTTTGTTTAAAGGGTAAAGGTGGCCATAGACACGCAGATCCTAACGTACGAATCGAGGATTCGTACGATTTTCGGATCGTGTGTGGCGTGTGCCGACATCTTTCACCCGGCAGAGATCGGTGGTTTGGTCGATCGGTCAGGGTTGATTTTGACCCGACCGATCCCGCTGTTGGAAATGTGTTTAAATATCTGAACTGTCAATCATACATTGCCTGCCACACCTCTATGCCTGAGGCATAGAGATGGGGCAATCAGTTACTTTCACTTTCCTTTCAGCACTGCACTCCTCACATCCCCCCTTCCCTCCTCACTCTCTATAACTGTGTAGGGCACTAGATATAAGGCTAATACACATCTTGCCTTAATAACAGTGTCCACAAAAATGGCACCTGCCTGTTTGCTGTGCTTGTGTAAATTCAGGACTGAAAGAAACCACATTTAAATATTATATATAATGTAAGTAAAGTTTATTTTGCTCAATTAACATGATAGAAAGTGATTTGCAATTAATTCTTATGGTGACAGGTCCCCTTTCATACACAATTTTATCTGCACACATAAGTCAAGAATAAAAGACACACATTGTCCATTCTTGACAATCTGGACACAGATTTGTAACATGCCTGATATCCCTTAAAATCAAATTTTTTTATCACTAAATACAAGCAGGTGAGCAAGTAGATGAACCCAATTGAGTGCAATGTTAGTTCTTTATAAAGAATTGTTGAGATTCAGAGCAGTGGAGCAATTTGTTGAGAGCATCTAACCTAAATTTTATACTTTGCCTTTTCATTTACAAATTTGCTTAGGAAAAACTGAACTTTGTCGGAGCAATCTCACTCTTAATTTGATTTATGATCTAAATTCACATATTACTTTTCCACTGCCACCTGCCTTAGTCTAATAACATACTTTTAATTAATCAATTAATTTTACCATTAGAAAATGATCCTTTGACAACGGCTGAAGACACAACGTTGAACAAAAGAAAAAAAATGTGAGTTCATTGTTTTTGATATATTTTTGATATATTTTCTATATTTTCTTAAAGGACCCCAGAGTAAAACTGATGCAGCGTGTTGATTCCTATGAAACTGAAGGGGAATTGGATTTCAAACCATATTGTATGCAATTATCCCAACCTGACAGAGAAAAAAATATAACCTAGAGACCACAGTGAGCAGTATTAAAATCACACTCCTTATTACCTGGTGACAATCATTCCATTTACTTAGAAACAGAAAACATAATATGAGTTAGTGACGGAAATGACTTGAGTAAAATCTTTATGGCATTTATGCAGACTATCCTTTCTGCCCTATATCAGCAAAAGAAAATATAATATCAGCTTGCCAGCCTCAGACAGAGAATGAAGACATATTTATCATTGAAGGATTTAGGGCAGTTCTCATGCTCCAGCACTGAGAATTATTGAAAAGTGAGACATAAATACTGTACAGCTATCGAGCGCAGTTCTCTCTAGCCTGTGTGTTTGTACAGAGTCAAACTGGCATTTCTGGGCTAATGTTATTCTTGGATAAATTTGGCAGTTCTGCAACTTATTTCTGAATAGCACTCAACAAAACGCTGAAGAGGTAAGTGTGCAATGTCACATTACTGCACGTTTAAAGCTTAATTATACAATGATACAGTTCAACGGCTTACAAAGTTTTCTGCATAATAAACACCACAAAAGTCTCATTACGAATGCAGCTACCTGCTCTGACAAACTGGCATGCCTTTTGTGCCAATGTAAATGATAAATAAAAAAGAAAATCGCAAGAAAGGATAGAACGTAAGAGCATAATATTGAAGGAGGTGATGAGAAATGAAAAGCAGCAGTTTGGGTTTTTTAAGAAGAATAAAGAAAGTTTAACTCAAGAATTGTGACCTACTGTATAAATGTGTTCTGTGCTCTAGTCTAACAAACAGTGCTGTGCAAAGTGCTTACCTGTATATTGATATATCTTCAGCATATGGGGGTGATTTACAAACATGGCATTTAATTGAACTAGTGCAGTTGTCTATAGTAACCAATCAGCCATCAGTTCTGATAAATCTATTACAAGACAGAAAATGAAGGCACAGATCTTACTGGTTGCTATGTTTAATTGCACTTCTATATGTTAAAAAACATTCTAAACACATTTGTGGTAATTGTTCCAACTATTATGCTTCCCTTGCAGGTTATAGAGAATAAAACACTCCTTTTTACAGTGGTATCATTGCCAGTGCAGTTATTGCCTCAGACGCCAAATATTTCAGAGGATTTTCAGGGCAAATTGAGTTTAGCCCTTCTGTTAATAGGAATTTGTTAGAAAGGTGAATTTTGCAAACCCTCTAGCCTTGCACTGTTCCACAGAAGCCCTAGCAGAATGGGTGCCAGCAGAGCAATTTAACCTTGGTCAGTTAGAGCATCATCTAAATTCTTACCTAAGCATGTTTATGACAGCCGTCAATTTCGAAACAGTTTATCAGAAAGGAAAGATGACAGGAAAATGCTGAGTTGATATGACAGTTTGGACAAAAAAACTGTTAAGGCAGGCATCCCCGTAGGAAATGTTTCTGCAGTCTACCAGATGGCCGGTGATCAGGGGAAATGGTTAAAGCTAGCAATGCAGAAACTGGTTAACAGCATGCAGCTACAGTCAAGTAAATAAAATCCAAAAACAAACAAGGAATGTGTTATCTCTTGCCTTCTCAGCAGCGGGTATGTTTTGTGCTTCGGCCATGAGACAAACTCACTACTGTTACAAAAGAGAAAGAGGTGAAGCATTGACTGTGTAGCAGCACATACGGAGAGAGAAAAAGAGAGCAAGAGGCAGGAAGGCAGAATGATTTCCAGAGTTAAAAATGAAAAACAATGGCATAAGAATAGCTGCATGAAAAACAAATAAATCGTATTTGGAAAGGTAGACAATGTGCCTCATAAGCCTTCAAACTTCTTTATCAAAGATAACAAAAACAAAAAGCTTTATAGTCAACTATGTAAACAGAACACTGAATTAGGGCAATTGTCTCTACCAAATATACTTAGTCACGCCCATGTTATTTCCCTAACCCCTCCCCTTTGAAGTAACCCCATTGATTATCATTTTGTAACTCTTTATATTATTTTATGAACAAGTAGAATGGCACCACCAATAACGGTATCTACCATCTGTGTTCTGTCTCTTTTTTATTTATACTAATACTGAACCTACTTCCATTAAAAACGTCCATATTTTGCTCAACATAGTCCCTTTTAAGCTACAAGCAATGTACTGTTAAGTGTTTTACTGTAGTCTGACTCTGTCAATATCAGGCGCATGTCACTTGTAACTTCAGGCACAGAGGAGCTCAGTGGGAATGAAGTATTATATGAGAAAGTGGCCCTTGATAAAATGACTGTAAGGTATGCCACATGCTGTGCATTTCTTCTACTGCAGGTAAAGTATTTACTTACCCTTACAGAAAATCCATCATGTGCCATAGCCCTAAACAAGTGTGAATAATTCTAGCCACATGTGTAAGCTTTTAAAGGGAAAGAAAATCAATTCCTTGGTTTAATCACTGTAGAGTTTCTGCTCCATGATCACCAAGCCTTGGTTACAGCAGGAAAAACTGGTGGGAATCCAAATTACCCCAGTTGTGATAACAGTTTGCAGAAACTGTCAATTGATTACAAATCATTTGACTTTCCTAAAGCCTACAAGACACCCATTTCTAAAATTCCACCCAGAAACAATGATTGATTTCTTGAAGCAACAACAGTATATGAGCTTTCCTCTTCTTGAATACATTTCAGATGTGCTAATGCCCCTCACCTCTGCCATGACCTTCCTTTTAATATAGCGACTCCTGACCCATGTCATAGTTATAATCATAAAAATGTAATACTTTAGGTCAATGCTTCCCATACACAATATCTATACTGCTTGTTGTTATACCCTTTGGCACAGACAATAAATATAAACTGCCCTATTTCTGATACTTTAATAACCACATAATGCTATGAATAAAAATATAGTTTACACATTTGAAATGTTGCTCTTCTTAAGGTTACAGCTTCAAACAGTCTACTAGGTTTTACATACTTAGCCTTAGAAGTTTGGCAAGGACAAATCGTTTAGTAAATCTGTCTAATGATGAGAGATAAACAATGAACACACTCAGAATACATGGAATTAAAAGCACTTGATGAGATAATTTGAATGATAATTAAATTTACATCAGTTCCTTGCCGGGTTGTAAGTCCCGAGGGATGTTCACTGTAAATATGTTACACGTTCATTGTAGCAACTGCAATTAGTAAGTAACATTAAATATTCTTCCAAGCTCGAATCAAGTGTTTGATCATCAGAAAATGAACACCCAGAGATAGATGCATTTCCAAGAGGATATTTTATCTGGCAGTGAAGAGAATACCCAGACAAATTGTATTAATACTGTAGAATACTGTACTCAGACACACTCTATGAGATCAATGTTAGCCATTAGACTACTGTATATTATATGTTTGAAAAGGAAAATAGGTGTAATTGACAATTAGATGGCTTGCATGTTCACAGTACTCAAGTTACTCAAAATCTGATGTTACATGAATAGGTAGCACCAAAGTTCCAAAAATTTACAGAGATCAAGGTGGAGAATACAGAAGGATCCAAACAGTAAAAACAAATTGTCTTTATAAAGCTTTTTGATTTCTTAATTCCACCATGCGAGGTTTAGTTTTATGTTGGATAGATTTATTTCTTAGTACTTTATTTGTCAATTTGATTATCACCCTTGTACAATGCAGTTATTGTGCTTTTATAAGTGTTATACTCCTTTGTTTGTAAGCTACATGTTATAGACTTGCACGATATTTCATCGTGGTTAACATGATCTGTTGGATTGAAAATCTTTTGTGCTTTGGAAAACCTTTGAGGGAAGAAGTCATGTAGGAAAAAAAAATAGCACTCCATTTATAAAAAGCCCTAGTAAATCAAAAAGCTTTTCTTAATATAGGCACATGTTAAGCAAAATATCCAAAAGCACTAAAAAGCTTATTTTGGTCTTATAGCTCCTGCAGCAGTCCCAGATTGCTGTGAGGCCTGCTCTCCCAAGGTTAATTCCCTATGCAGGTTTCTTTTCCGATAGCCTTTCTGTAGTTTGCACTGCCACCCTAGCAGGCACAGGGCAGCTGTTAGTGCTCTGTGCTGGTCTAAGGAATATTTGTCTGCTCCAGTGCCAGCACAGTGACAGAAGAACAGGAGACAAATAGCACCCAACACAGACAAGTTGGGGTACTCACAATTGCAAACAGGAGCTATACCAGCATAGGAGCTTAAGAAAGATACTTTCGCCCTTATTGTAGTAAAATGCGCTAAGTTTGTCCAGGAGCAGTAATCAGTGGCAACCAACAAGATGTTTGCTTTTAAATAGGTGACCAGTAAGCACTACCTTCTTATTGATTACTGTTCCTGAGCAAACGTAATGCCTTTTATTACATAACCCCCATCGTATATTATATCAGTGAACTGCATATTAACTCAACTAAAATAAAAACATTCCTGAAGTCAGTCTTGTAAAAAGATACTTCTTGCACTGAAAAAATAAATGTAACCTTTTGCATGCATGTACGTACTTTATATCTATCGAAAAAACATTCATACGGAGAACACATGGAGGTAGCATTTGCTAGCATTCTTTTCCTCTCAAATATGTGAACACTGAGGATAAACAGAAAACAGCTGTCCATCAACACAAAAAAAGCTCATAATCAAATGAATACCTTGTACAGCAGGTCACTTTGGCACAAAAACTCAAGTACAATTATGAAATGCAATTATTTCTGCTATAGGTTTCCAACCGAGGATCATATGCTCCTGTTATTTCATACAGATTTTTACATAAATGTGGGTGGTGATTGCAAAAGATGATCTGTCTTACCTGGTGGGAGTTTTATGCAAATCGCTAATATATAAAGAGGTTAAACTGAGGGTTTTGGCAGACTATTGTAATTAGGTGATATAAATATAATTGGATCTCTTTGTAAAACTTTTCTTTCATTTTACCCAATTGTTATCTTTTTCTTGTTATATAATTTTGGAAAATATTTCCAACAAATGTAAAAACGTTAAAAAAAAACGATGTCCTGTTTTTATCAAGGGTTAGATGCAAATGATTGTTTTTTTAATAGCCAGTAAAGGACACTGACATAGGTTATTCTGCTCAGTGAGCCAGTCAATACAACATTCAAGCTGTCCACCAAATGAACTTCTACCTGAGACACAGCTTAGCAATATAAAGGTTTTACTTGTCCTTGGCTACTATAGATTCCAATTTCAGACAATACAACGCCATTGACTCCAGAGAAAACCCATTGAGGACTCAAGTGCAATGGTCATTCCACCTTACTCCTCAGTCTTACCTTGGTTCTTACCACGTTATTATATAATATTTAACAATTAAAGCAGAAATTATATAAATTTAGGAAAACATTTTAGAGAACCTCACATATTTCAGTTTACTCATCAGTTTTTTACATGAGTGAATTGTGATCAATTTGCTCATTCTTATACTTACCTCTGAGATAGAAGTCAAGGTAGTACAGGTATGGGACCTGGTATCCAGAATACTTGGGACCTGAGGATTTCCAGATAATCTTTCTGCAATTTGGATCTCCATAACTTAAGTCTACTCTAAATCCAGTCAATATTACATAAACCCAATAGGAATATTTTACATACAATAAGGTTGAATTATATCTTTGTTGGGATCAAATACAAGTGTCACATTCGGTCTCCCAAACCCAGAACAACAGCCAAGTTTCCAGTCACGTTTCTGCCTATAACAGCCCCCTTTCGCGTTGGTAGGAGCCCTTCACTTACCGGATGCCACCAGGTCTTAAAGTGAGAGAACCAAGGAGACCAGTCTGGGCAGCCAAGGGAACCAATAATCATAGTTGTAGAACAGGCTGGGGTCAAAAACAATCAGTAAGTGCAGTACAGTACAGAGTCAGGATCCGGAAGAATAGTCAGTAACAGGCAAAGGTCTGTACAGGCAGAGATTTAGAGACAAGAGGCACAGGTCAAGAAAAGGGACAAAAAGCACACCCAGGAACCTACGTTGGGCAATGAAAAAATGGACAAGGGGCAGTTAAATATTTGAATTTGTCCACGTCAGATGCGGTGCAGTGAATAAAAGGACCTGCGCGTATGGACATGAGTGTGACTAAACGTAAGAATGCATGCGTCCCCGCAAGGAGAGTGGTGGGCTTCACCGCCGCCCCACCAACAAACTGTGGAACACACAAAGAATTTTGTGTGAAAACACAAAATGTTGTAGTAAGTCTGACCTGAGAACACAGTTTTTAAAAATTGTGTACGCAAGTTTAAAATGTGCGCACAAAATAATTATTTTGCACACATAGCTGAGAAGGAAGTAGAGAGAACATTGCTCTCACCCCTTTAAACCACCAGTGCTGGTTGTAGAAAATAGTTTTTTTTTGTTTACACGTTGTCTCACTAACTACTTTCTTTTCAATTATAACTTTTGTTTTGAAAGGCATATTGGTTATTATGGCAGCTAAAAACACAGTAGCACCTCCTTTAATGAGGAAACAATGCACAATGTACATAAGAGAATAATTATAATGTAGCTCATTAGCATTTGCTAATTGCAAGGCACAATACCCCAAATGCTTTACAGGTCCCTTGTTGCAAAAAATGTTCATTATAGACATAGCAGATGAAATTGTACATTTTACCCTAAAAAAACAAAGCCTGTAATAAGTAAATAACATGATTTCCCTCTCTACCTTTAGCCTTGGTTAGAAATATTTTGAAGTAAGCCAATGTTTCAAACGTTTATCACATATGATTATTTATCATCTCAACAAATGTACCATCTCAAAAATATTTCAAAAGTGGCAAGATTATGTTAGCATGGAATAAAAAGCTTGCAAGTCAAAGGACCCAAAGAATGCATAGGGACTTCACACTCATTGTAAAATTAAACATTTCTCTGTACTCTTCACACAGAAATGTTTCATTTTTCTCCACCACACCATCTTAATTAAAGCTAAAGCCATATGGGAAACTGCTTTTATAAGGCACAATGGCTAACCCATGATTCCCATTTCATGGCATATTACCAGGTGACATATGCTACTTAAAAAATAATCTCCCTTTACTCAGGGTGACAGTTGGATTTGAGCAGCACCCATAAAAGATAAAACTGTTTGTCTAACCTGTTCATCACACTGCATGACTGTTGTTCCTGACAATTTTTATCTAAGACAAATATAGTTTTCTTCCAAACATAATGTAAGGAATTTATTTGAGCAAGAAAATTTGGCAATAGCCAAATTTGCCAGATCATTGCTCCGTATATTGGATTTTGAGTTAGAGTCCTGCGCGGGTCCATTTTTTGGAACCCGTACCCAACCCGTACCTGCAATCCGCAACCCAGACCCGCATTCTTACCCACTTGGACCCGGCCCGCAAGTACCTTATCTGCAGCCCGGACCCGCTAGCCGATGACCATCAAGAATCAGGAAGTGCTGTAATCAGAAAAAAGGAGTAAAAACCGCTATTGAGAAGAGCCACGGCCCGACCCGGGTACCAGCGTGTACCCGACCCGCTGCAGGACTCTATTTTGAGTAGCAGTTTTTACAGATGTGTGGGCAGTCTTCATAGCAAGGTCAAACTCTACTCTACAGGTGATCTCCATCAGCTCAGGTGAGAACTTATCTGATCTGGAAGTGAAATAAACCACTGCTTCGCAGCTCACCTCTTTGGCTTGTAGGTTGACTGATGGATCAGTGAAAAGTGCCTTCATAAGGGAATCAACCTATATGCTTCTTCTTTGATTAACTTGTTATACAACCAACTGAACCCTTTTTCTTACACACACTAAAAAAACTGATAACCACAGATCAGAAGCCAATATAGAAACAAAAGGTACTATTGTTATTACTTCTCTCTCTTTATTGTCTCTTCTTTATCTGGATATACTGTAAATTTTGTCACCTGCTACCATTTCTTTATTTCTTTCTTTTTTACTCCTTATGACATTCCACATGAAATGTTTACAAAAAGGTGTACCTACATTTCTTGGTTTTTTTTTCCTAATATGTCTTCCATGTGACACATGTAAAAAACAAATCTCATCCACTAAACTATATAATTCCGCCAACAACTGGCTGATACTGTAAGCTAAGGATCATAACTGGGTGGCCAAGCACCATTACTATGAGGGTTTACTTTTTTTGTGGTACTGACATCTCACTCCTTCCATTTTGGCTGGTTTAACTGGTGCTTTGTGATTTCATCGTAACCGACTTCCAAGTCTATCTTAATAAGCAAATACTTTAAAATCATGAATGTCTGCAGGGGGCAAGAGGGGGCAGTTGTCCCACCCTGACTTCTCTAGCTAGTTCCAAGAAATTGTCTTTAAATTTGATTCAACAACACAACATTTTTTTTAAAATTCCCAAGCCTTAATTAGGTTATCTTCTGCATTGTCATGAATAGGTTCATCTTCAATGGGATGCTTCCCTATGTGATATTAGCTTATTTGCCATACCTGGAAAATTTTCTGCGAACACCCCTTTATACAATATTTTAATACATTTTTACCACCAATAAATGCACTGTATACTCTATGGGGCTGAATTAATAAAACTTTAATCAATCTCAGTTTTTAATGAAAACAAAGTCTACCAAACTCCCTTCCACGAATTGAACTCCTTTATCAACATTTTTTCTCGAAAAAACGGAGCGACAAAAGGTCAAAACAAAATCAAGCATCAATTCACATTGTACGATTGACACTCCGAAAACTTGATTTTATCTAATTTTCGCTGCGAAAAACTCAACTTTTTTTGATTGATTGATGGATGAATTTTTCGGATTATCCAGGGCAGATCACAATGTCAAGAAACAACTTCAGGAACATCTGCCATTGACCTCGGCAGGTTTGAGATGGCGTATTTTGGGTACGAGAGATCTCAGAAAATTTGAGTTTTTAATTTTCCCCCTAAAAACCAGAACCAGAAAAAAAATCAAGGTTCAATAAATTGTCTCCTATATGTCCTGTCATCCACCATCCTAAGAAATAAAGAGGCATAACTGCTCTTTGAATTAATTCTCAAGAGTGAGGATAGAAATATTGATCATTGCTTCAGATTGCTGCAAGCAGCTTTAGAAATGGGTCCTGTGAAAGCATTCTTTCTAAATCTTCAAGCTAAAATGTCAGTGAAACAGGCAGTGGAACATTAATGTCCTGCAAAAGGTAGAAATTTGGTAGCTGAAATATGTAAATGTATGGTATTTGGAGGATCAAGGTGCACTGCCCTTTGTAAGATGTATGTCATGTAGTACTACACTTGCAAATACAACACTGAGCAGAAAGGTGGTTTAGTACACGAGTATATCCAACTTGTACAACTAAACCTTAATTTGCATCAAATTACTAGGGATTTCCATTTGATTTTAGTCACTGCACTTGATGTGGAAAATGTTTTCATGTGTATCCTCCAAATGCTTTGGTCCCCTTCCAAGTCCAAAACACACCAAAATGAAATGCCTCCAAGTGAGCCAATGTGTGTTTGCTTATGGAAGGATATGAAGAGTATATGTAGCAAAATATCTATTTAAGTGCACTAGACCAGCACATTCTTGTAGTAGTGCTGAATGGATATTGGCTGAAGGCAGACTTTTTCCCCTATTAAAGAAGACATTTTATATAACCTTCATATTCAGATATGTTATTCATCCTTCCTCAAAATATGTAATGATGCAGAAAAAAAAAGATTTGAACTCCAGCCAGATCTGCTGACAGTTAAATACAATAAATGTGCACTTTCATATATTATAACCAACATCAACAGTTTTCTGATATAACTGTTTCTGCATTTTTGTTTTGTTAGGCAACTGCATTGTTAGGCAACTTTAGAACACTAGATCAGGCGCTGTGGTTTCGGTTCAACTGTACCTCCCTGCACCTAATGATAATACATACTGATGTGCATGATCATTAGGTGCAGGGAGGTACAGTTAAACCTAAACCACATCTACTGATCTGAAGTTGCCTAGCAATACAGTTGTCTAGCAATAAATACCAAAGTTCAGAAAGAGTAATTTTATTAGGTGTGAAAAGCTACAGTAAACCTAAACCACAGTTTGTGTTCTGGAGTTGCCTAACAATATATACTCTCACAGAAACAGTTAAACAGTAGGTAGGCTTTTTTTTTAAAAAAAAAAAAAAACAATAGTTTTTAGTGTCCAGGATTTTTCCATTTCTATATAGTGTACATCTCTTTTTTCAAAATTTATGGTATACCGGTAAGTTCCTTTAATACTGAAACAATGTAACAAAGCAAATTAAAAAAAAATTGAATTATTTTTAGGAATGCAGAACTAGTCCATAAAACATATTCAATGCACCCAGAATATATATGCATTGCATTCGATAAAATAATATATTTCACCTTCATATGTGTTTGGATTGCATTGTTGTTATATGCACTCAAAAAAAGGAGAAAAAAATTCAGGGTCTGAATTCACTAAAATTGGTGGTGTAAAAGGAGGGCAAACTGTATTTTTAATCTCTGGGTACAACAGCTCATATTCTCAATCAAAGTCCATGTCTACTCATCTTTAAAATGCTAAGGAACCCCTCAGACATAGCAGAAGTAGGCTACAATCCATGAAAAGAGACATTACTTTTTAGGGTGTTTGGTAGCCAGCAAAGTAGGCGACATATCGACAGTACAGGATATTGACAGTACAGTACCCGACTCTCCAATATGACAATTATTCACACTTTATTTTAAAGAACAGCTTTCATCATAAAATGATTTGCAAAGGAATCACATTATTGTGCCCATCAGTTATGATTTCTTTTTTTGAAATGCCCATCATTTACCTGGTCATTGTATTATAGTACACTGCCTGCTTAATATAAGATGATGGGGAATTATGTTCAATTAATACCTAATGTGACTGAAGATATTAAATCAGGAAATCATCTTATTAGGGAGGGACTCCTTGCTCCTATGAATATTTATCATGATCGGCGCATTAGAAATACTGATGACTGAAGTGTCTGTCCACTTTCCAAAGGTAGCGTGGAATTTAATCAAAGATTTAAATAGCAGCTAGAAGACTGATGATTGAATGAGCAGTTGAAATCCTGTATGTCTACAGCCAATTTGTTGACAGCAACTTTTGGTTCCAATTTCAGTCAACTGTCAAATATTAATATGGTAATTAAGCCTACGCTGTCTACCATTATATTTGTGACTCACACCCATGAGCAAGGCTGCATCAGACCTCTGCAGAAGGAAAAATGGGAGTTAAATATGCCCACAAATGTAGGCTTTTGCATCCATGAGTGTGTAAGTATACATGTGTATGTGAATGCATGAATGCAGGGGGATGTATGCACAATAAATGTCTATAATGGGTTTAAGAGGTTCATATATAACAGGATCATTTAATTTCCAAATGCTTAGGGGCAGATTTAAAAATTTTGAAATTCGAAGTAATATCGAAGTACTGTCTCTTTAGAAAAACTTCGACTTCAATACTTCGGCAACTTAAACCTGCCGAAGTGCTATGTTAGCCTATGGAGACCTTTCTAAGTTTTTTATATTCAAAGGAAAATCGTTCGAATCGTACGATCGCACTACGATCGGAATATGATCGTACGATGAATAAAATCCTCCGACTTCGAAATCCATTGTCGGAAGATTCTATTCGATGGCCGAATTTCGAAGTATTTTCCAGAACAGAGTTGTTTGAGTGTTTGCCTTTCTGAGCACAATAGAGCACCATTAAAACATGCTAGTGTACAAATATTGAACCATTCAGTATATTTATATAACACCAAGAAAAAAAGCTGAAGAATTGGAAAATAAATGCGTTATTTGTTTGTTTAATCCCCCTAGTATGGTGCTTTTTGGAGCAAAAATGTCTCTGCAATAAACATGCAAATGGGAAATGTACAAGTTGTACTCCCTGTATACTGTATGCAATGCTAATGGTAATTAATGAATAATTCACTTATTCCTATGACATATTTATCTTAAACTAAATTCAGGGTGTTTTTTTCTCTGACCTCTTGTGTAGTAATATTGACGATACATCAATTTTATTTAAACATCAGCTAGACTTCAGTAATGGGTAGAAACTAGATAAAAAATACACTTATCAGTAGGGGAGGATTGTGAATGGGAAACAGTTTCTACAAATTACTACAAATGCCAGGTCACTATTTTATGGCGTCCCTACAAATATGTACCAGAGACATCATCTCCTGGGGTATATACTGTAAATATCTTCGATTCCAGTAAAAAAAAGGCAGGGTTCAGATATACCATTCAAATAAAAGAAATTCCAACGAAGGGCACCAACAGAGCTTCTGCTCATTCAGCTTTTCTCCCATACATTTATTGAGCAATACACTTGTTTTGTCAGGAACACGGCAGCAAATGAATATAAATTTCAGAGAGCAAAATGGGAAATAAATCAAATCAGCAAATTGCAGGAGCAAATCTTAAATCAACTAATATTTTATCTCCAACTTTAAACATGTCATTTTCTATAACAGACCAGTACAATGTTTTTTTACCCTACTCTTTTTTTACCCCACTCTACACAAGGGAATTGTCTAGCAAGTTGTACTTTTTGGGTTTTATTATTGCTGTAACAGAAAGACCTTATGACACACTCTTTCTTGCAAACTAATGTTTATTTTCTACTGCTTAATTTCATTCAAACACATTGTTTCTCAAATGATATCTACAGTCATGTGAAAAAGTTTAGGAACCCCTCTTAATTCGTTGGAGTTTTGTTTATCATTGGCTGAGCTTTCAACGTAGCAACTTCCTTTTAATATATAACATGCCTTATGGAAACAGTAGTATTTCAGCAGTGACATTAACAGTTGGATTAACAGAAAATATGCAATATTCATCATAACAAAATTACATAGGTGCATAAACGTGGGCACCCCAACAGAGATATTACATTAATACTTAGTTGAGCCTCCTTTTGCAAATATAACAGCCTCTAGATGCCTCCTATATAATTTTATGAGGGTCTGGATTCTGGATGGTGGTATTTTTGACCATTCATCCGTACAAAATCTCTCCAGTTCAGTTAATTTTGATGGACAGCCTGCTTCATAGATTTCCATAGATTTTCGCTGATATACAAGTCTGGGGACTGTGATGGCCATTCGAGAATATTGCACTACTCCTTCAGCATAAATGCCTTTGAAGATTTTCAAGTGTGTTTAGGATCATTGTCTTGTTGGAATATCCAACCTCTGCTTAACTTTGTGACGGATGCTTGAACATTATCCTGTAGAATTTGTTGATATTTGGTTGAATTCATCCGACCCTCAACTTTAACAAGGGCCCCAGTTCCTGAACTAGCCCCACAGCATGATGGAACCTCCCCCAAATTTGACAGCAGGTAGCAAGTGTTTTTCTTGGAATGTGGTGTTCTTCTTCTGCCATGCAAAGCGCTTTTTGTTATAACCAAATAACTCCATTTTTGTCTCATCAGTTCAAAGTACTATGTTCCAAAATGACTGTGGCTTGTCTAAATGAGCTTTTGCATACAACAAGCAAGTGCAGAGTGCAGAAAGTTTCTTTCTTATCACCCTGCCATACAGATGTTCTTTATGCAAATTGAGCTGAATTGTAGCACAATGTACAGATACACCATCTGCAGCAAGATGTTCTTGTAGGTCTTCGGAGGTGATCTTTGGGTTGTCTGTAACCATTTTCACAATCCTGCCGCTCCTGTATTTTTCCTGGCCTGCCAGACCTGGGTTTTATAGCAACTGTGTATTTGGCCTTCCCAGCGCCGGATTTCAATGTCGGGCGCCCCTAGGCCGCGCGGTCCGACCAGGCGGCCGCGCGGTCCGACCAGGCGGCCGCGCGGTCCTAGCGCCCACCTCACCTCCCCTTCCCAGTGCGCCGGCGAAAAAACGCCGGCGCAGCTACTGTAATTGCATGGGGACGTATAATGCGGCTGGGCGGCATGCCGCCCCTATTTTTTTGCCGCCCTAGGCCCGGGCCTATGCGGCCTTGCTGCAAATCCGGGCCTGGGCCTTCCATTTCCTGATAACATTCCTTACAGTTGAAACTGACAGTTTAAACCTCAGAGATAGCTTTTTGTAGCCTTCCCCTAAACCATGATACTGAACTATCTTTGTTTTCAGATCTTTTGAGAGTTGCTTTGAGGATCCCATGCTGTCACTCTATAGAGGAGAGTCAAACAGAAGCACAACTTGCAATTGGCCACCTTAAATACATTTTCTCATGATTGGACACACCTGCCTATGAAGTTCAAGGCTTAAAGGACAAGGAAAGTAAAACTAAATAAGCAGAGTAGAAATGTTGTACATTATGCTTTGTACTTCTGTACCAGCCCAAGGCAACCACAGCCCTTAAGCATTAAAGATCTGTGCCTCCAAAGATGCCCCAGTAGCTTCCCATCTTCTTTTCTGCTGATTCACTGCACATGCTCTGTGCTGCTGTCAGTTACTGAGCTTAGGGACCAACTCAAAATATACATAACACATAGAATATAAATTTCACAATATAAGGCTGATTAGTAATTAATATGAATAATTACTACATGGCAGCACAGAAACCAGTTGTAACGGTCAGCACCCAACACCAGAACAAATGCCAAGCACCCTGGTCACGGCTTGTGCTTCACCTGTAGTGTGACCGCCTTTGGCCCTCAGCTACTTGGATGCCACCAGGACTTAAACGAGAGGTGCAAGGCTATAGGTTCTGGATAGGCAGAGGGGCACAACTGTAAAGCAAAGTCTTTGGACAGAAGATCGTAGTACAAGGTGTTAGGCAATAGAGTAGTCAGATCAGGCCGGGTCGAGGTAGGCAGAGAATAAACGTAGTCAGGCAGGCAAGGGTCTAACCAGGAAGTCAATCAGAGGGTTAAGCAGGAGAGGTAGTCGGTATTCAGACAAGGGTCAGGATCCACAGGTCAGAATAGTGAAAAGCCAGGCAGGGGTCACAACAGGAATCAAACAGGTTTAAAACAGGAATAGCAAAAGCTCAGGAAGCACCAGGAACAAACGCGCGCACTAAGAAGGAGCCGGCACAGGAGTTGAGGAGCAGCATGACGGGAGTCCCTGCCGATGGTGCTACGGGCGTCCTCACCACACCACTAGACCACCAGGGTTAGTGTTTTTCATTACACCAGTGTGATAATGTAATAATCAGCCCTGTAGCATCAGCTTATATTACAGACAAACCTTATTTTCTGCTTGATAATTTGCAACGACCCCTAAGCTTAGCTTCTCAACAGCTGCTCAGAGTCCACAGAGCGTGTGAGTGTCACAGACACTTTCCAAGATGGTGACCCACTGTGACAAATTTGAAGTCCTGGATCATTGATGCTATTGAGAAGCTGAAAGTTTAGGCTGGTGCAATACGTTCAGTGTATAAAACATGGCATTTTAAGCCACTTAGTTGTCCTTTAACAAGCTAATCCAACCAATATGTTGCTAGTAATTAGAATTGAGCAGTTACATGCATTCAAATTAGCAGAATTACACATTTTTGCACAGCCAGTTTTTCACAATTGATTTAATGTTATACAACTCAATACTGCTTCACTAAAAATCTTTGTTTAGAAAACACCCCAATACTCAGATGATCCTGGGAAATTAAAGATATACCACTGTTATCTTTTTAGTTGAAAGTGGAGTCAATTATTATGCAGGCTTGAAGGTGTTTCCAAACTTTTGTTGTAAATATCCTGAAATATGCAGGTATAGGATAAGGGATCCATCTGTCATTTGGATCACCATGTCTGCAAGAAATAATTTAAATAAACCCAAGATGTCTGTTTTACCACCAATATGGATTCATGCAGCTTAGTTAACATCAAGTACAAGATTCTGTTCCATTATTAGAGAGAAATTTTTTTAAAACAAAATAAGAATTATTTGCTTCAAATTAAGTCTATGGGAAAGGGCCTTCCCGCAATGCTGAGCTTTCTAGATAATGGGCTTCCAGATAAGGGATCCTATACCTGTACCAGCAATATTTATTTAGTGTGATCACAGTTTAATGATGTGTATATTGTGTTGATGTGTATGACTGTATATCATGGTAGAGTGACCAAAGAGATGTGTAGAAAGGAGTGTTTTGTCTTCAATTTCTCCTCAGTAGGAGATATAAACTCCAGGAAAGGTGTTAATAAACAGGGAGTGTTTCTCTGTTTAAAGACTTTAGTAGACAGGTTCTGGAAGATAGAATATTCTGGAAGGAACAGGCAGATACTCCATTCTGTAAATTCAGCTCTCATGTTGGAGCTCACTTTCCACAGGCAGGCTGTCCTGTGGAGATATTTAATTGTAGTGAGAGTGTTAGGAAGGTCTCTTTGAGCAGGGCACAGTCAGTGCCAGATTTACATAGTGGGCTCCCCTAGGCCCACTGCAGTTTGTTGACCCTGTCCCCTGCCACTACTTGTAGCTGAATGATTTCAGTTGCAGCTAGGGTTGCCACCTGGCCGGTATTTTACTGGCCTGGCCGGTAAAAATGATGGCTGATCCCAATGTTTTTAATAGGGAAAAAAGATAAATTATAGGAAGGCCGGTATTTTTTTCCAGAAAAGGTGGCAACCCTAGTTGCAGCCTGAGGCAGCCAGACAAATTCACATGCTCCTGGCTGTCCTGTCTGTGCATGTTGCACTAAGTTGCAATGTGCACACCAGTCCATGGCTCACGCGACGCGCTCAGGAGGCAGCTCCCTCTAGTTTTAATCAGGCTGGTGGCGCGCCCGCGCCGGGTGATGTCAATATGTGGGACAATTCTGCTTTTGGAAGGAATTGGGATGTACCGTTTTACTACAAGATATAGAGAAGATGCTAGCCGCCCCTAGAGCCCCTGCTTGCCGCCCCTAACATCTTGCTGCCATATGCCCGGGCCTAGGCGGCCTCTCCCCAAATCCGAGCCTGGGCACAGTAGGAAGGTTACCTGCCTGTGTAAAGAACTCCCAGAGTAGCTGGGGTGCTGCCTGCAACTGCAAGGAGCAGAGGGAGATGTGACCAAGTGACTGAAAGTCTGTCTGAGGGAGAAACTGAGAAAGCCAGGAGGCTGAGCAATCCCCCAAAAGGAAGAATCGTGAGTACAGTGGTGACTCCAAATTATGTGTTTTGCTGGTAGTCAACATGGGGCCCAGTTTAGTTTGGGAACTAATCAAATACGGGAAGGTAGTGCCCAGTGGGCATGGTTTTGTTATGATTTGTGTTTTGTATGCTGAAATGGTCACCCCTGTGTGTAAATAAAGAGAAGAAAGTGTATGTTGTGGATCCTACAAGCTGTAAACACATGCAGGGTTCAGAGGGCATGTTAATTAAAGGGATACTGTCATGGGAAAACATGTTTTTTTTTCAAAAAACATCAGTTAATAGTGCTGCTCCAGCAGAATTCCGCACTGAAATCCATTTCTCAAAAGAGCAAACAGATTTAATTTTGAAATCTGACATAGGGCTAGAATGTCAGTTTCTCAGCTGCCCCAGTCATGTGACTTGTGCTCTGGTAAACTTCAGTCACTTTTTACTGCTGTACTGCAAGTTGGAGTGATATCACCCCCTCCCTTTCCCCCCACAGCATCCCAACAACAGAACAATAGAAAGGTAACCAGATAACAGCTCCCGACACAAGATAACAGCTCCCTGGTAGATATAAGAACAGCATTCAATAGTAAAATCCAGGTCCCGCTGAGACACATTCAGTTACATTGAGTAGGAGAAACAACAGCCTGCCAGAAAGCAGTTACATCCTAAAGTGCTGGCTCTTTCTGAAAGCACATGACCAGGCAAAATGACCTGAGATGGCTGCCTACACACCAATATTATGAATTAAAAAAAATACACTTGCTGGTTCAGGAATGACATTTTACATGGTAGAGTGAATTATTTGCAGTGTAAACAGTGTAATTTAGAGATACAAACTACACCATAAAATCATGACAGAATCCCTTTAAATATAAGTTTGTCTTTACAGTGCAAGTAGCATTTATACCAACAACAAAAAGGTTGAATCCTATTTGCAACTAGCTACAGTAACAGCAACAGTTAGAGCTCTCTCCATGTGACGCACTAGGATGAAGCGAGTGTTCCTACAAGTTATGCTATGTTTTGGATACTTACTGTTGACTGACGTAACACACATTATCATCTAAGTGCTATTTGTTGTTCTTGTAACGGCTGACCTATTTTCTGCATCTGACCTGTTAAGGGTGATTGAAGATAAGAGTTACCTCCAGTGTCAAACTGACAAGAAAGGATTCTTTCATTTAGTAATCCTGTCTCTGCATAAGTCATACTGTACCTTTTTGTCTCTGGAGATTACTACCACACACTATCAGGCTCTGAAACATCCCACTCTTGTGGAAAAACCACTAAATAAATCCAGGAATGCATTATAGCAATAAATATACCCAATATCCAGCGGATCCCATTAAAAGCATGCAAGATTTTCACATCATCATTGTATCCCTTTAATTCATAACTACTCCAGTATTTTTTATCTTGTACTTGTTGTTTTACATAAATCACACACTACTAACCCGTAAGTTCATTGTTTTTAACCTAGAGTAAATATGTAAAAATCATAAAATAAAATATCTGAAATTTCCTAAACAGGGCCTTTCCCCCACTAGAATATGATTTTTCCCTTTTTAACCCAGATGCTATAGATGTTCTTTGTCTCCATTTGAATTTTTTCTAATTTTATATAATTATGTTAAAAAAATGATTGCACATGTATCTAAACCTTTCCCATATAATTTAATTTTTTACAGCTGACCTTTCATGCAACAATAGCACTTATTCCCTTGCCCCCTAATACTGTAAAATATAAAATAGAGGACTCAGGTGTGAAAGCATCATTAATACCATGCTATGCATTAATCATCAGTCGATGAATATGCCATGTACATTTTAGCCCACCTTTAAATCACAAACCATTCATTAAGGCATTAGTTTCAGCCTGACAAGCAGGAAATTGACCTTTTGGCTTTTTTCCTTTGCCGCCATATCAAGTCAACAACATGTGAAAATATAGAAAAAACAAAGTTACTAACTGTAATACTAGCTACAAATGCTGGCTCAAATCCCAGTGTTGGCTGCTTGTTTGTTGGATAAATCAAATGCGTTCCCAATAACTCAACATGCTTAGGACAAAACAATGTCTCCCATGGCTGTTGCAAATACATGTTTAATTTCTCCTTCCACTAAAAAACATTTCCTTATAAATATTGGGATAAATAGACACAATTAAGAAAAATATGTAAACTATAATTTTATTTGGAAGCCAAAGAGGAAGTATTTACATTCACAGCATACACTGAGGTGTTCCGGATAATACCTTATGTCTACTAAAAAAACAATTAAAACATAAATTAAACCTATAAATCTAATAGGATTGTTGTGCATCCAATAAGGATCAATTATATTTTAGTTAGGATCAAGTACAAGGTACAGGTATGGGACCTGTTATCCAGAGTGCACTGGACCTGGGGTTTTTCAGATAACTGATCTTTCTGTAATTTGGATCTTCATACCTTATTAAGTTTAATGTAAACATTAAATAAACCCTAAAATAGGCTGGATTTGCTTCCAATCAGGATTAGTTATATCTTAGTTTGGATCAAGTTCAAGGTACTGTTTTATTACAGAGAAAAGGGAAATCATTTTTTCAAAAATGTTGATTATTTGAATAAAATTAAGTCTATGGGAGACAGCCTTTCCGTAATTTGGAGCTTTCTGGATAACAGATCCCATTGTATTGTTTAATTATTAAAGAGAAAAAGGAAATCATTTTTGAAAAATATTAATTATTTGATTAAAATTGAGTTTATTCAGATCTTTCTGGATAACGGGTTTCCTTAATGTTCACGTAAAGGGGAGCTGTCAGAAAACTTGGATCCAAGAATATGTCCAACCATACTAAAGCACTTATATATTTACATTTGTACAGTATGTTGCTCTAGTGAATACCAACTGTAAATGGTTATTTAAGACATGTTATTAATATAAAATTCAGTTTCTAAAAACAGACTTAATCATATAATCATATAGTCTGGGGATTTCAAAACTAAATCTGCAACTATTACATTTTTTATCTTGCTTGCTGGTCATCTGACATTAAAGTAATTTCCACATAAATTTTAAAACTTCTTCCCAATAACTCACTTTAATCCTGCTGGTTCTGTATTAAATTTTTAATTAACATTTCAGTTCATAGCCTTTTCAGTTTATTTATATATGGGCTGCATCAGAATCGCTCGCTTGAAAAGAGATTAGATCGCAAAGTAGTAAATATATTGCTGAAAGTTTTAACAGCTGTCAGTTATAATTCATAAGCGAATCAAAGCATAAAGGAAATCGCGTGCTTATATATCTAAAAAGCAAAAAGCTATAAGACTAACAACAAAGAAATATGGAGATTAGCTATGGCAATTCATTATATTGCAAACACTTTATCATTGCGGTACCTCTTCTATAGAATACTATGGAAATACAATTGTATTAGAATCTGAAACACTAAAAGGTGCCTCCCTCCCCTCAAGGTCCAAGATTCCCATGGACAATTGCAATTGAAAATAACAGGACATGGCCACGGCAGATAAGGCGCAAAGTGTGAATATTAAATAAATTATACTGCAAAGGTGTCGGCACGCATGTATGTACCCCATAGATGCTTACTAAGAACCTAATATGTATAAGGTGCCCCCTATGGAGTTTCATGAGCCAATAGCACTGCATTTTGAATACAATATGATTTTGGTCAAGGTGAGCTGGATTTGTAGAGGGTTCACTGCTAAAACTAAACATGTCACGAAACAGATTCAATCATTTATAACACATTAATTAAAAAACATCCTAATTAAATTTGAAACCTCAAACATTTATTATAAAGGGATACTGTCATGGGAAAAAAAATTTTTTTTCAAAATGAATCAGTTAATAGTGCTGCTCCAGCAGAACTCTGCACTGAAATCAATTTTGAAATCTGACATGGGGCTAGACATTTTGTCAATTTCCCAGCTGCTCCTGGTCATGTGACTTGTGCCTGCACTGTAAGAGAGAAATGCTTTTTGGCAGGCTGCTGTTTTTCCTTCTCAATGTAACTGAATGTGTCTCAGTGGGACATGGGTTTTTTTTTTTTTAAAAGTTAATTTTTAATGAATTTTGACAACAGAAAATCAGAAAGAAGAAAAGCAAGTTAGAAGAAAAGAAAAGAAGGGGAAAGTGGGGAGAAGGGGTATGGTTGAAAAAGTAACTATCAATGGTTGGTCGAGGTGGCTGGCGAGTCGAGCCAAGGGTTCCAAATATTCTCAAACTTCTTTGGGCATCCTCGTGCCAAGTACGTAAGCTTGTACAGTTCCAGTTGCAAATTAACCAGTCCAATCCATCTACTCAGAGATAGTGGCGATGGGCCCATCCAGTGCAGGGCAACGACTTTCTTTGCATAAAAGAAAAGCAACCGCATCAGGCATCTAGTGTTTACTCTGGGTATCACGGAGTCAAGGAGACCCAGAAGACATGTAGCAGGGTTAAGTATCTGGGGAAATTCCAGTTCGGTAGCCATGAAGTCCAATATTGCCCTCCAATATCGGAGTATCACTGGGCAATCCCACATTAGATGTATGAAATTAGCTACAGGAGCACCACATCTCGGACAGCTGGTTGAAGCTACTTTTCCCATAGTAAATAGTTTCTGAGGGGTGAGGTACGTTTGATGTACTATCTTAAACTATATAAGCCTGTCTCTTACATTTACTAAAGGGATATATAGATTGTCTATAATTTCTTCCCAATCATCTGGGTCGACATGAACCCCACTACTCTCCCACTTATACTTCACTCTGGGTCGGGTATCATATCTATTGGAGATTAAGTGCCTATATGCATTGGATAGAAGCTTGACCTTGGCGGGTTGAGATATCAATTTTTCCATCCCTGTGTATTGCAGGAGGAGGGGTTGGGAATTGCACGGAGCAAAGATGACTGATCTGGTTATAACGGAATTCGGACAAATCAGGCAGAGAGAGGATCTGGCGAAATCCAGGCAGAGTGCGAAGAGTTCCATCAGCGTATACTTGTGATAGCCGCATTAGGCCAAATTTAGTCCATGTTCCCACCTCTGTGAATGTGGATAATTACTATTACCCCATAAAGGTGAATCTGGAGAAAGACTGGTATCAGCTTTAGTGAGTTGCACAATTGCATCCCAGGCTCTCTTAGTGGCATCCATTACAGGCAACAAAGGGCCAAGATCCTTTCGAGTTCTATATAAAGCATTGTGCAGGCTTTCCACAGAAGTAAGATAGAGTGCCTCTATTATGGATGCCGGGTTATCAGCGTCAAACACCTTCCAACCGGCTGCATGCGAGGCCTGGGAGGCAAGATAGTATAGCTCATAATTGGGAGAGGACAGACCCAACTGATCATGAGGAGCATTAAGAATGGCTCTGAACAGAATGGGTGTTTTGTTCCCCCAAATAAATTCAGATTGTGTTCGGTCTAGATCATGTAAGGCTTTCTTGGGTATGTGGCAGGGGGTATTACTCAGTATATAGAGAAATTTAGGAAGATAAATCATTTTACATATATTTATTCTGCCTATTAGCGTGAGAGGGAGTTTGGTCCAGTGTGCAAGTGTGTCCTTGAATTTACGGAGTAAGGAGTGTAAATCATGCTGCAAAAATAATGTTGGATCTTTGTGCACCATTATCCCTAGGTACTTAAAATTATCTGCTACTTTTAGGTTACAGTTTGCGGCCATCCCTGTTGGAAGCTGTCTGTCAAGGGGAAACAGTACGGACTTGTCCCAATTAATTTGAAGGCCTGAAAATATACCAAATTGTTTGACAATCCCAAGTACAGAGGCGAGTGATTCATGTAGGTCTGCTAAGTATAGGAGCGTATCATCTGCATACAATGAGACCTTCTCCTCTATTGTTTTGTAGATGAATCCCCGTACCCCCCGAGATTGCCGAATTGCTATGGCCATGGGTTCAATTGCCAACGCAAATATGAGTGGAGAGAGAGGGCACCCTTGACGAGTACCTCTGGACAGGCGAAATGGTACGGAAGTAATGCCATTAACCCGGATGGATGCCTTTGGTTCACTGTACATCATCCGAAGCCACTTTGTAAAGGAAGGGCCAAAACCCATTCTAGTTTCTACCTCCCATAAGTAAGGCCACTCCACTGAATCAAATGCCTTAGCCGTGTCCAATGAAACCACCAGCCTGGAACCCATATTTTCGTGTTTCAGTTGTAAATTAAGGAACAGTCTTCTCAGGTTAAAGCTAGTTGATTTAGAAGGCATAAAGCCGGTCTGATCAGGTTCCACCACCGTAGAGACAACTTTGACAAGACGTTTAGCCAAAATTTTTGCAAAAATTTTAATTTCCATATTGAATAACGAGATTGGCCTATAAGAGGAGCACAGTGTGGGGTCCCTCCCTGGTTTGGGGATGACCACAATTGTCGCATCCGAGAACGTTTTAGGGAGAGAGAAATTTTCAAAGGCATACATCAGGGTTTCATGCAATTTGGGGACTATTTTGCGTAAATGAATACGGTACCATTCTATAACAAAGCCATCCGGGCCCGGGGATTTGCCGGATGGGAAGGATAGTATGGCTTCGGCAATCTCAAGAGGGGAAATCGGGGAATCCATGTACTTTGCTTGGGACATAGGTTTTTACTATTGAGTGCTGTTCTTAGATCTACCAGGCAGCTGTTATCTTGTGTTAGGGAGCTGCTATCTGGTTACCTTCCCATTGTTCTTTTGTTTGGCTGCTGGGGGAGAAAAGTGAGGGGGTGATATCACTCCAACTTGCAGTACAGCAGTAAAGAGTGATTGAAGTTTATCAGAGCACAAGTCACATGACTTGGGGCAGCTGGGAAATTGACAATATGTCTAGCCCCATATCAGATTTCAAAATTGAATATAAAAAAATCTGTTTGCTCTTTTGAGAAATGGATTTCAGTGCAGAATTCTGCTGGAGCAGCACTTTTAATTGATTCATTTTGAAAAAAGATTTTTTTCCCATGACAGTATCCCTTAAGTTAAATATGGCAAACACCGGGGAGTCATAATGTGCGGAAACCCTCTGCACATTAGTGTTGCACAAGTGCACCAAAGGCAACATGCTGTTGAGGTTTGGGGTTTACTGGGTCAGGTGTGGGCAGGTATAGAAGCCACTATTGCTGGCCCTTAGTGTCTGCAGCTCAGCCTTTAGCCTGTGGCCCCTAACCCTCTTTGATGTCAGCAGTAGGCTCTGGTTGCAGGTAGAAGGGAAGGCTTTTGCCTCAGGTAGATGTATGACTCCTCACACCCCATAACTAGTCACTTTTCTTATTCTTAAAGCTAGACCCAAAATGTGACATACCTTATTATTTCAGCAGTTTCTATCTACTGTCAAGCAATAGGCTACCAAAACAGCGCAATAATAATCAAACAAAATATTACCAACGAACAATGATAAAACAGATTTTATTCTGTTTACCTGCAAATAGTGAAGCTGTATCAAACAGAGCAAAGATACTTGGGAAGGTTAAACTGCATAAGCACTTAAAACAAAATTATAGACAAGCATTTTGTCTTCTCTCCGGGGTCTTATATACTTGAAGGAAAACATCTTCCAATTATCATAAAAAGCCATCTCCAATTTTCACAGTTCAGCTATACCAGACTGACTGAAGATATAAAATGTATGGCTTAGGAATTTATGTATATAATCCTCTGTAACCATTTCCTCTTGAGTAATAGCAAGCAGTTGGAACAGCAATAGTAGGCGATTTACATTCAGATTGCTTGGTATTTATAATCGTATTCCCAGCAGGCACAAGCAATCAAATATTTTGAACAAACAAGCATGTTCCTCTTAATATTCATATCACTTTCTCTTACTGAACAAGATGAAACCCTTTGTTACATTTTGTAACTGTTTTTTCCCAAACAAAACTTTATGTCTAGCTTGAAAGCAATGCACCAAATGTAAATTAAAGTGTTTCAACAAGGTCTTAGAGGACCTCACTAGAGTTAAATAATTTCTGCACTTTGCTACATAGCAGTCATTTGCACCAGAGTAGAAAGAGGAGAATCCTTCAGGCAATAAAGATGCTGTTGTCCTTTCTTGACACTCTGCTCATTACAAAGATTAGACTTGTCTTCTTAAGCAGCACTGTGGCGCTTCCCTGCTGGCCCAGGACAATATATCCAGATGATCAGCGCCGATGGCTATAAAGAATATATAAAACCCAAACACAAAAAGCTAGTGCAGTGCTGTTGGGTAAATTTACACTATCAACATGTTCAAACCCTGACATAAAATGTAGGCTGTGGGCACACAGGCTGGGCCAGCAAGACACCGGGAAAAAACCCGGTGGGCCCCACCGGCCCAGACCCGCTACACATAGCCGGCGCTCATGACCTCCCCTCCCCCAGGGGACATGTGAAGCAGGTAGGCGCTGGCGGGGGGTGGGAGGGACAGAGGGTGTACCCTGTGACTGCGGGGGGCCTTGGGGGGGCGGGGGCCCTGATGTGACAATGCCGGTGTGCCCTGACACAGGCTGACTGGATTCAAATCAAAGGAGCAGGGGCACTGAGCAGATCTGCTTCTCTCAGCTAAGAACTAAACCCCCAACTTCAAAAGTCCCCACTGGCCCCCCTCTGCTGGCCCCCCTCCCTGCCTGCCCTTTGCAAAGTGTTACCCTAGAATTGTGTCCCCTGTAGAAATACTGAACGCACATGCTAAGTCAGCACAGCGGAGCTCACGGGCAACATCTTCCAGTATTCTTCCTTCCCTTCGACAATTTCCGTCACTTCCGACAAATGCTGAGTTGTTGCGAACTGGAAGATTGCTCCAACTGCGCATGCGCCAATACGCTGCTCACTTTACGAAGAGTACTGAAGTGCCAAAGATGGCGTCTATGAGCTCCGCTGAGCTGACTCTGCATGTGCGGTCAGTAATCCTAAAGGGGACACAATTCTGGGGTAACACTGAGCAGACAACACATCCACCATATCATGAGGAAGGTAATGATCTACTCCTGGACTTTTCCGGACTCTATTTCTTGTTATCGTTGTGGAGAAGAATTTAGGCCTTAAAAAAAACAGAACTAGATCATGTCATGGAGCTAGATGACATCTCTGAAGGTGAACTAATCCCTTAAAAACTATACAGCAAACAGCAAGTGTTCATCAGCATAGTACAGGTATAGGATCCCTTATCCGGAAACCCGATATCCAGAAAGCTCCGAATAACGGAATGGCTGTCTCCAATAGACTCCATTTTATCCAAATAATCCAAATTTTTAAAAATGATTTATTTTTTCTTGGTAATAATAAAACAGTAGCTTGTACTTGATCCAAACTAATATATAATTAATCCTTATTGGAAGCAAAACCAGCCTATTGGGTTTATTTAATGTTTAAATTAATTTCTAGTAGACTTAAGGCATGAAGACCCAAATTATGGAAAGATCCGTTATCCGGAAAACCCCAGGTCCCGAGCATTCTGGATAACAGGTCCCATACCTGTAGTGTGATTTTCAAACCGACAATGAGCCCAGGTCTTGCCAGCCATACCAAAAAGAACTTTGTCCTCTCCTCTTATTAGAAATACCTACTTGCTGACCACAAATATTCACAGACCTCTTAATAAAATGTCTTAAGACTTTTTCAAACAACGTTCTGGTGACATGTATGAATATTTCTTGTTTAAGGCAGGAATAGCCTGTGTTTCCAACCCTTTTTTATCTGCTTGTAGTCCACTGGAATTTACATCACACCTGACACGTTTCACTCTAACCATAGTCCTCAGAGGAGCATGGACAAGCCTGAAAAACCTTCCAGTTGTACTATTTAGGCAGAACAGTGCTCATACATGCGGCTAAAAAGGAACAGAGACTTACAGTATTTAGTATGACTATTATTTCAGTTGAGCTCCAGTTTCATAATCATGCATGTGAGCCTGAAAAAACGGTTCTAGGAGCTGTAATTTCAGATTCAAGCTATTGTCAGGGTCAAGGTATAATAAATCTTAAATTTAAATAAAAAAAAAACTTTGATTGATTCAGGTTTTTTTTTAACCCAACATATACCATACCTGTATTACATGTATGGGGATGTCCGATTGCTTAAATGGATACTTACTTCTATCACACTAATTACCCAAATGTCATTATTTATGTTTATGGTAATTTCATGTTTTCACTCATGCTGAATTTGTCATTGCTACCGGAAGTTTATACTGTAGTTAAGAAATATGAAATGGGTTAATCAAGTAGAGCAAGTAATAGTATAAATGGTATATATAGTACATGAAGCTTGCAGTTAGAAGCTTTTATAAAAAGTGATGCTCTAGCAATGAAGACAAGCAGTTTTATTTTTCCAAAGTATGCCTCACTTATCATGAAACATGTTTTTATGGAGCACTATGTAATAATTCCAACATTTTATGCAGGAGTTTCATATTTAGAAACACAGTCCAAGATTTTATTGCAGAATGCAAGGTTTTCCTCCATCAGCAGAGAATTCTGCTGGTGTCTTCATTCATCCAACATCTGATTAATATCCTCCTCTGCAAAACACTTGCGGTGGTGGGACCTGAAATGCTTTCATGTAAATGGCCTCAATTAATTGTGCAAACCATCCGAAGGTAATGTAATTAGCAGGAATGCAGACAACTGTTTACAGATTATGACTAAAATTTTTTTTTTTTTTCAAGAAATGTTATGGTGGTGAAATGTTGGAAATAAGATATTTGTACTTTAGAAATGATTTCACACTACACAACTTTCCAGCTGTGACTAAACACAGGCAGAAGTTCAGAGGACAGCAGCAACCGATTCCCTAACTGATTAACTGTCAGCCACAGCACTCACTTATGAACACCATTGGACTTCAGTGACATTTCTGTTCCATCTGTAATTGCCATTCAGTACAATAAAGTTTGTAACCTTTGTGTTTGGAAACCACACTGTGAGCAAAGAAGATCTGCGATTAGTTGCTGAGGGCACAGCACCTAGACAACTAAAGGTGGCCATACACGGGCCGATAAAAGCTGCTGACAGACCGAGTCAGCAGCTTATTGGCCCATGTATGGGGCCCTCCGACGGGCTTCCCCGATCGATATCTGGCCGAAAGACGGCAAGATGTCGATCGAACAGGACTAGAAATCCCGTTGGATTGAGGACTGCATCTGGTCGTTGATGTGGTCCCGCGATCTGACCACCCATTTACCCATCATTATGATCCGATCGTTGAGCCCTAGGGCCCATGATCAGATCAGTCCGATATGGCCCACCTGAACGAGCGGATCTCTCCGTGTATGGCCACCTTAAGTATGGTAAAGTCATGTCTGATGTCTGTCAGGTAGAGGGACTTGTACACTTATCAGCCAGGCATATCAAACACGTAGTTACTGGATTAAAGATGTTGGCACGAACATTTGCAGTAGGAAGGTTGCCAGGGTTGCCACCTGTCTGGTCTTGACCCAGACAGCCCAGTTTTCCAAATAAGGAAAACTGGGCAGGATTCCCTGAGATTGACATGGTGATTGGCCAATCACCACATCATAGCCCCACCCACCAATGTCACTGATCTGCCCACACAGCATCACCACCTTGCCCTGTGACATCACTGCCTCACTCCTGCAATGTCATTGTCCCGCCTGGAGTTATCAGCGGGGAAAGGTAGCAACCCTAAAGGTTGCCTTTATATATTATACTTATTAATGTCCAATCTTTATATTAACTCAAATAGGACAACTCAGTAACCAAGTGCTTATCCTCTGTAAAACACTTTTTTTTGGATCAGCTGCTGCACAGTATAGTGACCCAACCTGCCAAGGGTCTCTCATATACAGAAATAAGGTAACTGCAGCAAACTCAAAACTTTCAAAATTGCTTTAAAGTTACTTATTGACTTTAAAATAGAAGCAACTTGGTTCCCATAAATTTTTTGGAAAAAAAAGACAGTAATTTAGCACCCAATTTATACTTTAGACTTGCCATTTTGAAGGCAACATTGATCTCACGTCGCTGGTCGCAGAACTAGAGAATTGAGTAAAAGTTTATAAAACTATCTCCATCACAAATTTCAGAAAACAAAAAAAATTTCTTGAAAAATTTTATAGTACACTTTTATTAACATTGTGTGGATCTTGCCTAATGACTCTACAATAATAGAATAAAGGGCTCTGTGTTCATGTGGCTGTGCATGCAGTATAGTTTTGCATGTTAATGGATTGTTATCTTCATCAACAAATCCCTAGTGAAACCAGTACAAACTCTCTTCTTTGGTGCCTTCACATACACAAGGGAATGGTGGCTGTCATGAAATGAACAAACAAGCTCTTTGTTCTGAAACATTAAAGAGATAATGCCATTAAAATAAAAATGGATTAATTGTGCCTGCACACAATGTGCCATGTTTAAATCAAAATACAAAAGTTTTATTTGTGCTTAAAAGCAATATTATTATTATTCTTTGGGATGCACCGAATCCACTATTTTGGATTCGGTTGAACCCTTGAATCCTTTGCGATAGATTCGGACAAATACCGAGCCGAAACTGAATCCTAATGCAAAATGCAAATTAGGGGTGGGAAGGGGAAAATATTTTTAGCTTCCTTGTTTTGTAACAAAAAATCATGCTATTTCCCTCCTGCCCCTAATTTGCACTGCGAAATTCGCGAAACGGCGAAAAATTCACGAAACGGCGCTGGCGTCTCGTTTTTGATGCATATGCAAATTAGGATTCGGTTCGGCCGGGCAGAAGGATTCGGCCGAATCCAAATCCTGCTGAAAAAGCTAGAATCCTGGCCGAATCCCAAACCGAATCCTGGATTCGGTGCATCTCTACTTTATTTATATTACACCAACACATTACACAGCACTCCCAGGAAAATGTATAATAATTCCCAATAGCCTCAATCATACAGGAACTAAAAAAGTTTTTGTGCAGAGCTGTATTCACGTCCAGTGCAACCCTAGGCACCAGACCCTAGCCCTCCCCCTACCCTTACCTATCAGTGCATGTGTATGGGGTACCCTGTGAGAGAGGTTAAACATTAGTTAAACACGAGGATGTGGTTATGTTAATCCAGGGGGAAGTGTAAGGAATGATATAATTTTATTAATATAATAATAATATAATTTTGTATGTAAGTATTAATGGTTTTAATTGGTCACCAAGTGGCGCTGTTGGGTAAGGGGAATGGGGAGAGATATATAAGGAAAAGATCTTTGGCTGATAAGAAGATCAAGGGAATGATCTGCCACCTCTGAGAGCATTAGGTGAGTAATTTATTTATTAAGTTTGGAATGGTAAATGCGAATTAGAATTTTTGCATTTTTTTGTCAAAACTCACAAATTCAAATTTGAAATTTAAAAGCACCAACTCAAATGTAAATTCAAATGTGAGATTTATCACACCTCAACATAGAAACAATTCTAATTTGAATATTCGCCACCTGAGGAGTTCATTTGCAAGTCAATGACAGAGGTCCAGTGAACCATTTCAATATGTCCAGCTCTCACCTCTCCAGTCCATAATGAACAATGCCGCCAGGTTTATACACCTCAGAAACCGCTCCTCCTCTGCCATGCCACTTCTCAATCCTTGCACTGGCTTACACTTAGTGATGGGCGAATTTGCACCGTTTCGCTTCGCCGTAAAATTTGCTTATTTCGTGCGAAATTCGCGAAACGGCGAAAAATTCGCGAAACGGCGCTGGCGCCCGTTTTTTACGCCAGCGCCCGTTTTTGACGCCGGCACCCGTTTTTTTGACGCAAATTTTCGCGGGCGTTTCGCGAATTTATTCGCTGGCGGTGAATCGCGCAAATTCGCCCATCACTACTTACACTCCCTTTCAGAATAAAACGAATGACCCTGACATTCAAAGCACTTCATGACACCATGTTACAACCTCCCCACTCTCCCTTAGATCCATCAACAGATTTAGCCACAAGTGTCCAGCAGCATATTTTAAGCATTTTTTCCTCTGCCCCCTAAAGCTGTTAGCCTATGCACTCGCCCTCAAGTTCCTACAGAGAAAATACAGCCCTAGATTACAGTGTTTTTTTCTGCATTTTTTTTTTTTTCAAGTTTTTACAATTCTCATGTAAAAAACGATTTTACTTTTACAAATTACTCTGCAATTGCACCAAATACTGAGCATTTTAATTGGGTTGATTGCTTGAGTACTAGCAGCTAACAGCAAGTTAGAAGTAAAATAATGTAAGTTACCCTTAAATTAAATATACAAGCCAGCAAAAAGAACTGTGAAGTTTTAAGTTAAAATGTGCCTATCCATTGGACACAATGATTGGAACCTCACCTTCCATGGTGTCCCTTCATTCCTCCTCGAGAGGAGAATTAATTCAATCACTGTTATAAAAATGGAGCACGTCTTGCATAAGCAGATAAATTATTAGAAAGGGTATAAATCATTGGCATGTAATGTGATGCCAACCAGATTCAATGCAATTTACAGATAAATATGAGAAATGACTGTAGGTTTTTACTGAATTAAAAGTGGCAAAAGTTTTCAGAAGATAAATGATTAGCTGTGACTGCAGATTCATTTGCAAACTAAAAAGGTGACTAAACGTATTAAATGGAAGAATATAGCGCGGATTATATTTCCCTTCAGTTTAAAGAAAAAAAAGACTTTGATTTCATTTGTTGCTGCCAAAAATACTTAATTCCACAACATTTTTGCTGTAACGGTTCTGGAGACAAAAACAACAACAACGATTATAGAGATACTAGTCAAACAACATGTGGCTAGACAAATTATAGCTCCTTGTAAACAGATTTTAATTGCCCAGCCTAAATAGGTTATTACCCATTAACCTGTGTAAGAAAGTGTAAATGGATTACATTTATTTTACTTTCATTAACTGTAGATTATTAACAGCATTATTTTGGTTGATCTTTAGGGCAACGCGATAATTCATTTTTTTTTCTTTTGGATATTAAGACTTTGCATTAAATGAGAACAATAAACATGAATACTGTCAAAGTACAGAGAGCCTACCAACACAATCTAATTACACACATTTTTCGCACAAATGACCAGATAAAACAAATATACAGCAAAAATCTACTGTTAAAATTTTAATTTAATCATATATGTAAATAATTAAAGAAACTACAAAACTTTTAAGTGATTTATACAAAAGTTAAATAGGACACTCTCCAGCAGCTAAGCTTCTCCCATCAGGGACTGGACCGGACAGCACCCCCAACTTGCGGAAAGATGCCACTTCTGCGGAAATGTCGCTACAGGCCCTGGGGGGATTTTTGAAATTTTATTTTTAAATAAATCTTCAAATATATAGGCATCTGAGGGCCATCCCCCAAAGCTGCCGTTGCCGTCCTATGCACAAACCTTCGGGTGCCCATATATAAATAAGGCCCTGTCTCCCATCCTAAAGAAGCACTCTCAGTACAAGTTTTATTCTTTTATTTTGTTTTTCTCATCAGTTCCCAATGTCTTGGCACAAGTGGATATAACTCCAATCAAAGCAAATCAGAGGTCAGGAACTTAGCAGTAACAGAACTTTGTTTTTCCTTGTCCAAAGCCAAAAAAAGTATAAAAAATTTTTTTAGACAAAAACCCCTAAATAAGATCTAATTACTCAAACAAATCCATCTCTTATTCTCAAAATATTATACTGCCTTTACATTTATCCTGTGGCTCTCTAGATCACCTTATAGCGATTGTTCACTTTTCAGTTGGACTTAATTTTTTTTATAGTTCCTTAACTTACTTTTTTCTTCTTACACCTTTCAAATTGGGGTCACTGACACATCTAAAATACAAATGCTCTGTAAGGCTACAAATTTATTTTTATTACTACTTTTTATTACTCCTCGATTTAGTCGCTTTCCTATATTCAATGCATGGATGCTAGGGTTATGTGGACCCTAACAACTGAAATTGCAGACTGGAGAGCTTCTGAATTAAAAAAACTAAATAACCCAAAAAACAAATAATACAAAATGAAAAACAAGTGCACATTATCTCAGAATATCACTCTTGACATCATACCAAAAGTTAATTTAAAGATGAACAACCCTTTTAAGATACATATGCTAAGGTGCCATAATGCAGATGGCAGCCTTTACACACTATCGGCAGTCAACCATAAGACAGAGGTACATTAGTTTGCTTACAATCCAAAGAAGCAAAGACACATGTCTAAAAAGATAAATAGATGAATTCATCCAGTAGAACAGATGCCTTTGATGAATGAATGGATGAACAGATGAATGGACCAGTGATCCCACATTATTATGATGGAGTAAATGTAGAAGCAGGACATCAAACAAATAAAACAAGTCCAGATGCAGACAGGGTAGAATATATATATTTAAACAAAGTACAGGATGTTCACATTCCATATCATAGGCTGCCACATAAAACAACATGGCAAACAGAGAGGAATATAGTGATTAGTAGGGAACCTACTGTATACTCTGGTGAGGCCTGGGTACATTCTGAGGTTTGCGTGCATCAAGGTTTTCTCTAAATGGTGATGTACACAGAAAATTATAATGTGTACCAGCAACATGGGAAGTGCTATTGAAATGCATTACAATGTGCAGTGAGTGCAAGCATGATGATACATGTATTATGATACATAATTCAGTATATCCTTAGAACCAATGACTTTGCTGTGCACTCAAAACGCCACATCTAAACTGGGGTTAAAGGGGTACTTCACCTTTTGCTTAACTTTTAGTATGATGTAGACAGTGATATTCTCAGACAATTTGCAGTTTGTTTTGATTTTTTAATTTTTATACAGTTAGTTAGCTTTTTTTTTCTCTAGTTTGGTATTTCAGCAGCTATCTAGTTGCTAGGATCTGCTATTTCCTAACAACCACTCAGTGGTTTAAGTGAGACTGGAATAAGTATTTGAGGGAGGACTGAATGAGGATAAGCAATAAAAAGTAATAAAACAGTTGTAGTCTCAGGGAGCAATAGCTTTTTGGCTGCCAGGTTCAGGGACCCCCATTTAAGAGTTGGAAAAAGGTAGACTAGGAAGGCAAATAACACAAAAGCTATAAAGAATAAATAATGAAGACAAATTTCAAAGTTGCTAGGAAGGGTACATTTTATAACTTACTAAAAGTGAAGTTAAAGGGGGTGTGGCTTAAACACTGACCAAGATGGCAGCGTAACTTGGGAGCTCCGCTCCCCCTCAGCCCCTAAAGCAAGAACCAAGCTATAATAAGCAACAAACGGACATACCGTTTACGGAGATCTCCTCGTAGCAGGATTGGGCAGCAAGGGGTGCCTTACGGGGTGAAACGGAGCTTGGTGTAGCCATCCTCGAAGGTAGGCCCAGGCCCCACGGGAACGCGCTGTGACCGCAGACGTAAACTCTGCACTTCTGCCCTCCCGTCCTGCAGCCGGAACAGCGTGGCCGCCTACGACGGGAGCTGCAGACCCAACTGAGACGGACCGGAGTGCTGGATACGCGTGTATTACAGCGCAAGAAGTGAACGCGTAAGTAAGCGGTCACGTGACTCCATCTTCCCGGCACCTCGATTTCACCGTGCACTGGGTCAGGCCTTCCACGCCGCTGCTCCTTCCTACATAGGGGGTAGCTGCACCCACAAGGCGCACGGTCCTGGGCGCTGGAGACCTATTAACCCTCACTGATCCCCGGGGTAATAAGCAGCCTGTAGAGCTCCGTTGCCCCACCTAAATAAGCCTCACCGCAACGACTGTGGCGCAGCTCCTAAGGCCTCATCTGCCTACTTGCAGCCAGAGTGCCTGGATTAGGGTCCGGTGGCCGATACAAACTGACTCCTCACACCTGCATCAATGTAATTTGTGATGGGACTTCTGTCCAGCAGACACACTGCGCAGCTCTAGGCCCTCACATTACACGCACTGTTCTGCTCCAACGCTCTCATTTACTGCTGCAATTTAAGAGAGTGAAAAGTGACAAAGATTGTTCAGTGGCCATTAGCATTAGCATTAGAATGAACTGACAAGGTTCTTTGGGCTTTACTGCTTCCGGCACTGCACCACTTTGAAGATACCCCTTGTAGCTACATAGCCTGGGCAGGAGCACGTGCAATATCTACTTATAGATCTCTGACCGCCTGATGACTACTAGTCACTTTTCGTAGCTGTCCCTGACTGGACAGGGGGTCGCCCTGCTCTCCACTACGCACACTTACAGAGGAGAATAGACTGTTCCCATCCTTCTGTGGTCAGTTTTTGCACTGTAATCTACAATGACGGGGGGCAAGGGTAGAGCGAGCTCTGCTGAACCAGGTGCGGACTTCTTTAGAAGCAGATCAGCGGCTAAAAAACAGCTTTCAGGATCTCAAGGTGCAGACTCATCAGATCAAGAATCCTCCAGTGCCCCTTGCACAAAAAAAGATATACAAGAACTAAAACAGTTTCTCTGTGGATTTAAAGAGGATATCCAATCGGAGCTTAGAAACTCCCTGGCAGAGATCACCGCTGAACTCTCCTCTGTGGATCAAAAGCTCCAGACAGTCACTCAGGATCAGGGAGATATCCAGGAGAGACTTAGCAATTCCGAAGCCCAGATTCAAGACTTGCAACTGCAACTAAAAGAACTTCAAGACTCACAAGAAGATCTCGAAAATCGCTCCAGACGGAATAATTTACGCATCAGAAGTGTTCCAGAAACAGTGCCACTGGAGTCTTTTCTGAAAAAATATTTTAAACAACTGTTGCCGAACATGCAAGGGAGTGACCTACTGATGGACAGAGCCCACAGAGCACTCAGAGCGAGACCAAGGAACGATGCACCCCCAGAGATATTATCATACGCTTCCACTACTTCCGTACCAAAGAAGCGATACTAAATGCGGCTCGCGAAAATCCGTTAGAAGTTGATGGCATCAAACCTCAAATCTACGCTGATCTTGCTCCATCTACTTTACAGAAGAGGAGAGAGCTGAAACCACTCACAGAGGCTTTACGTCTAAAGGGCATCCCTTACAAGTGGGGCTTCCCCTTTAAACTCATCTACACCTGTAACAAGGTTACCTATACTATGAGAGATCCAGCAGACATCGCAGAGGCTCTTAAACACCTGGAAGGCCAACAAGAGGCGACTGCGGATGAGGAGCAATAGCTATCTTCTCCCGGATTATTGTTGACTGTAGATTAATGGATGTGATGATCAACAGACTGATCTGGACTTTTACCCTGTGCAGCTTCTTAGGTACATGTGTTGGATGAGACCCGAAAGCAAGACGAGATCCTTTAACTCCTGATGGCAGACCTCCAGGTGCCTCATCTCAATAGATCGAGACTAATCCGACAGCTGTGATGACCATTGACTTTTTTGGCTTCCGAACCATGCAATACTCTTGGTACACAGACAGGGGGTACCAACTTCAAGATCGGTCTCAGAGACTTTCAAGAAAGGACTCTATCTGCTCTTTAAGGACATTATCTGAGAAGAAATAGCCTGTTATCCTTCCGTCCGGAGATAAAGTCCAGATACCAGTCGGGATTTCCTGACCCCAGATGACAGCTCTTAAGGTTTTTCATTTGAATCGTTTGTGTTCATTACTTATTTAAATTTCTTTGTCTTTAATAGTTTATTTGATGCATAATTGAATGTTTATGTGTTTGATATGTTTGCATACAACGGGGGCTGGGGGGAGGGCATACCCAATTGATACCTCACTAGCCTCACTCCCACTTTGGGTAATCCCAGTGGATACAACTTACATTGTACCCCGATAGTGGACCCCAGATACCCTGAGATACTGTTTACCCAGGGCCCCCTCCCTTCTCTAAGTTGAAACCTTCCCAGTTTTCCCCTTACCCACACACAATGGCAGAGGAGCCAACCGAGAACCATAGCGGAGACCCTGCACAACATCTCCCATTCAACTTAAAAGTGATAACTCACAATGTTAGAGGGCTCAACTCCCCAAACAAAAGGAAGATGGCACTGACTGATTATACTAAAATGAGTGCGGACGTGGTCTTACTGCAAGAGACCCACTTTTCACGAACTTCATTTCCAAAATACATGAGTAAAGCATATCCGACTTGTTATTTATCCAGCGGGGACACGAAATCGAAAGGAGTGGCAATTCTTATCCACAGACACGTGAAATTCCAATTACAGAGAAAATTCATAGATCAGGAGGGTCGCTATGTTATAGTTACTGGCCTGTTGCAAAACCAGATTGTTACAATAGCCTCAGTTTATGCGCCAAATACAAGAAAGGCGAAGTTTTTCTCTACATTTTTTGAAAAATTAGCAGATGTAAAAGAGGGCAGACTGATAGTTGGGGGCGATTTTAATACAATTTTGCATAACAATTTGGACAGAACCAGGGATACTCTGACGGCAAAACAACCCCTAGAACTCTCATCGGATACCAAACGTCTAACAAAACATCTGAAAAACCTGGCTATGGTGGACATATGGAGAGAGAGACATCCCCTTGACAGAGACTATACCTACTTCTCCTCAGTACACAATTCATACTCACGTATAGATTTCTTATTCACCAATTCGACGCAGGTCGCTGCAGCGGGGAGAGCCGATATACATGATATAACATGGTCGGACCATGGGATGGTAGAGGCTATCTTTGATCGGTGGGATGCCATACGAGGTAGAGGCACCTGGAAACTGAACGATTCGCTGCTTATGGATCAAGAGACTTGCACAACAGTGAGAAAAACCTTGACAGATTACTTCAAAGAAAATGACCCCATGGACACCTCCTTAGCGGTTAGATGGGATGCCCACAAAGCGGTGGTGAGGGGGACTCTGATAAATATAGCCTCTAGGGCAAAAAAAGATCGACTCAAGAAGGTTTCTTCCATAACAGAGGAGTTACACGGTTTGTCTTTACAGCACAAAGTAAACCCCACTCAAGCCATCCTACAACGGATTAACTTACTGAGATCAGAGCTGACGCAACTCCTGGCGGACAAGGCAGCATTTGCCTTAAACAGAACCAAGCAGAAATACTTTGAATATGCCAATAAACCTCACACCATGCTGGCTCGCAAGTTGAGAGACCACACTGCAACACACGCCATTCACGCCATGCGGGACTCAAGGGGACATATTACGAGAGACACAGTCAAGATAGCAGAGTTGTTCCGCACATTTTATGCAGAGCTGTATTCAGATGATAAAGCCCCCTTGGCAACGCAATCCAGGCAGTCCTCCTTTTTATCAGACTGGACCAAACCCTCCCTCTCGCCAACGCATCACGACCAACTACAGGCCCCCATTACACAAGAAGAAATTCAAGAAGCGATCAAAAACGCCAAATCGGGCAAGTCCCCGGGCCCTGATGGTTACTCGGCTAGATACTATAAACAATTTGCGGACATCCTGTCTCCTCAATTGGTCACACTCTACCAATCTTTCCTAGACGGTCGTCCTCCTACACCTCACATGCAGGCGGCGACTATCTGTATGATACACAAAGAGGGTAAGGACCCACTAAACTGCGAGAGCTATCGCCCAATATCCTTGATAAATGTGGACATGAAACTATTTGCAAAAATCCTGGCCACCAGACTAGCCTCTCATCTACCCTTACTAGTACACCCTGATCAAGTGGGATTTATCCCAGGTAGGCAAGCAGGGGACAATGTCAGGAAAGCAATAACTTTAACCTATCTCGCGCAGAAACAATCACCCTCCACTATGTTGCTGTCGTTGGATGCTCAGAAGGCTTTTGATAGGCTGAACTGGAAATATATGATGTCGATATTAGAGGAGATACACTTGCCACTTCCCTTCCTACGTGGTGTACAACAGCTCTACAATGCCCCATCGGCCAGAGTCACAATGATGGGACATCTCTCGGAGGAGATCAGCATACGAGGGGGAACGAGACAGGGGTGCCCACTCTCCCCTCTCCTGTTTGCCCTCTCATTGGAGCCCCTAGCCAACGCCATCAGAAACCATTCGCAAATTACGGGCATCAGGGTAGGTGAGACAGACCATAAAATTAGTTTATACGCTGATGACATTCTTCTTACCTTAAGCTCACCACAAACCTCATTACCACATCTGAACGATCTGTTAGACCAATTTTGCCTCATCTCTGGGTTCAAGATTAATCACTCTAAATCGCAAGCAATCTCGATAAAGTTGCATCCTACGGAGAAAAAACTATTACAGCTCAACTTTGACTTTCATTGGCGAGAACAGGCAATCAAATATCTCGGGATACATCTAACCGCCAAATATGACCTCTTGTATGACAATAATTATGCTCCACTACTGGCCTCCTTAAAATCAAGCTTACAAACTTGGAGCAAATATGGGCTATCTTGGTTTGGCCGTATTTCGGCGGTGAAGATGACACTTCTCCCAAGGATATTATATCTATTTCGAGTTCTCCCAGTATACTTTTCGGAAAGGGCAGCTAACTCATTGCAAAAGGCCATCACGAATTTCATCTGGGATAATAAACGACCTAGAATAAAACTGGACATAATGACAAAACCAAAAAATATAGGAGGAATAGGAGTGCCACACATATTCCGATACTATATGGCAGCAAGATTATCTGAAGTAGTCTTGATGCACAGAACTCCTATCATGCCGTGGTTAGAAATTGAAAACACGAGCCTGACCCCTATGACATTGGATCAGTTTATATGGATACCGGAGAAAGATAGAGACATTCCTAACCACCTTCCCCCCACAACGACGCATTCCTTACAAGTCTGGGATAGATATAGAGACAAACTACATCTATCTTCACGCAACTCATTATTCTGCACATTCTTACGAAATAAAAAATTCCCTCCAGGGTTAGAAACTAAGGATTTTCTCCCCTGGATAGATTATAAAGCACATCTCTGCTCAACTTTGGTAACAGGGCGAGAGATACGTACCTTTTCAGACCTTAAAGACAATCACCAAATCCCAAACAGCCAGTTTTTTTAGATACTTACAGATACGTCATTTTGTAACCCAAACCTTCTTCCAGAGCAACACTCTGGTACCAGCCCCCACTCGATTCGAACTTCTGTGCAACAACTCAGATCAGACTGCTCACTTGATATCCATAATATACGACCGGCTCGCGGAGGATAATACCACTTTGGCACAACCGTATATGAATAAGTGGGAGAGTGATTTACAAGCGTCAATTGACAAGGAACAGTGGCAAACAATTTGGGATAAGGCTGGTAAAACGTCGGTGTGCACCATAGTACTGGAGAAGGCCTATAAACTGATATACAGATGGTACTGCACTCCCTCAAAGCTGGCCCACCTCTCCAGTAACAGCCTTCCCTCACTATGTTTTGGAGGATGCGGTGAGCGGGGTACATTTTACCACATGTGGTGGACCTGCAAGGTTGTTAGGGACTTTTGGGACATGGTGGCTCACACCCTATCTGCCATTTTTAAACTTTCCATAAAACCTGACCCCTTTTCATTCCTTTTGGGTCTACCTCTTACAGCACTGCGGACCTCAGACTCTAATAGGCTAGCAACACATATACTCACGGCAGCGAAGACGCTGAGAGCCGCCAAGTGGAAGAGCACCTACTTACCAAACCAACAGGCCCTTATCTCTAAAGTGCAATGGATACGGAATATGGGAACCATTAGAGCATTTCTGCAAGGTACAGAATACAAAAATGCACTGCTATGGCTCCCCTGGGCTGAATTCGAGACAACCCAATCAGACTCAAACTGACTCAATGGTTTGGCTCCTCTGCTCTCACCCTCTGACCTCCCTCCCTCACTCTCTCCCCCTTTATTTTTCCCACACTATTATCTCTATTGTTCTCATTTTTCTTCCCCTCTTGGAACTACACAAAGCATTGTTAGTGGATTGGCCATTACTTTCCTCATATTACGGGCTGAGCACATGACGACAGCACCAATAAAGGATTCTATGTTCAATAAAGAGGTTTACTGCTCACACACAGTAATGTTTTTAACAATGCCTGCAAAAAATTTTTTGTGCCAATCTAAGATAATGTAAATGCACCACTTATACATGTGGTATTATTATGTTTGTAAGACTTTCTCTCTCTTCTAAGATAATAAAAATTTTCAAATAATAAAAAAAAAAGTGAAGTTAAAGTTAAACCACCCCTTTAAAGCAGCATTGTGACCTTCTGGTAGGCTATACTAGAAAAATTATATATATGCAACTTTCACGTGTATTTTTACCTGTTAAAATTACAGATTTTCAGAGTTCTGACTAAATAAAACTAATGTTACTTTAAGTCAAACTATTATTCTTTCTTATCTATTAATTATCTTATCTAAAACCATAGGTGGAAGGAGAGAGGGTTTGGGGAGGCTTATTAAAGACACTAACTTTGCAGATTCCAATACAGTACAGGTATGGGATCGGTTATCCAGAAAGCTCCGAATTACGGAATGGCTGTCTCCCATAGACTTCATTTTATCCAAATTTTTATAGTAGCTTGTACTTGATCCCAACTAAGATACAATTAATCCTTATAGGAATCAAAACCAGCCTATTGGATTTATTTAAAGAGATACTGTCATGGGAACATTTTTTTTTTTTTCAAAATGAATCAGTTAATAGTGCTGATCCAGCAGAATTCTGCACTGAAATCCATTTCTCAAAAGAGCAAACAGATTTTTTCATATTCAATTTTGAAATCTGACATGGGGCTAGACATTTTGTCAATTTCCCAGCTGCCCCAAGTCATGTGACTTGTGCTCTGATAAACTTCAATCACTCTTTACTGCTGTACTGCAAGTTGGAGTGATATCACCCCCCTTCCTTCCCCCCCCCAGCAACCAAACAAAAGAACAATGGGAAGGTAACCAGATGGCAGCTCCCTAACACAAGATAACAGCATAACAGCTGCCTGGTAGATCTAAGAACAGCACTCAATAGTAAAAACCCATGTCTCACTGAGACACATTCAGTTACATTGAGAAGGAAAAACAGCAGCCTGCCAGAAAGCATTTCTCTCCTAAAGTGCAGACACAAGTCACATGACTGGGGCAGCTGGGAATTGACAAAATGTCTAGCCCCATGCCAGATTTCAAAATTGAATATAAAAAAATCTGTTTGCTCTTTTGAGAAATGGATTTCAGTGCAGAATTCTGCTGGAGCAGCACTATTAATTGGTGCGTTTTGAAAAAAACATGTTTTCTGATGACAGGATACCTTTAATGTTTACCTGATTTCTAATACATTTAGGTATGATCTGTTATCCGGAAAAACCCAGGTCCCGAGCATTCCAGATAACAGGTCCCATACCTGTATACCAATTCTATGTATAATAACAAGAACACATGGCAGGATAAACCAAGTGGAAATTCTATGTAAAATACCTCCCTGAATACTTTGCATGATAAAAAGTGCCAGTTTCAGATATAATACCCCAGATAACATGACAAAAGGTGTTGCAGGCAACCTTATAGCCAGCCATGTAATAAAAGTTGTTACGTTTGTACCAGGTCCTATTTATTTCATGTAGGTAGTGTTTCTATATTTGCCTCCTTAAATCCCCCTGTAATGCTGCATAGTGCTGGGACAGATAATCCGTCTGGGTCACAGCATATGAAAGTTAGCTTGATCTCTGTTAACATTATCACTGCCAGTCTTCCTATCATGCTTTAATTTAAACTGAATTTTCAAAAAGGAAATAGGATCTTGAACAGAACGCTTTCCTTCCTTTTCTTTAATCCAAAGCAGTGAGGGCATCTGTCTTAAAAGATTTCATGAAGCAGCATTTTATAGAGGAGAGAGAGAGAGAATGAAAGTAAACAGAGCAAGTACAAATGAAGGAAAAAGCATGTAGCGGAATTACATGGGTTACTTGAGGGGAGAATAGCACAGGAAAAAGAGGCAGGTTCTCTGACCCCAATTAGGCAGAGGAATAGAACAGACCTGGAGGCAGGGTCTTCAACCTCAGTCAGGCAGAGTAATTGCACAGAACTCAAGGCAAGATCTCTAACCCCATCTAGCAGGGAGATGCACACGACTTGAGGCAGGGTCTATAGTACCAGGCAGGCAGGGCAATCTAAGAAAACTTGACAAAGGTTCAAGGTTCATGGCTGCCTTTAGAGACATGTGCAGTTCCCCGCTCCTCTGTAAGGCAAAAGCACCTGCATATCTACATAGTGACTCACTAGCTGCACCTTCCTGCCCTAAAGGTTCCTTGATACTTTCCTTCTGTACAGACCCATCAATCTGGGTCTATCTTTGAGTTTCCTTTGCAGCACTTTGCTTTTTTATGAAGACAACATGTTGAACAGAAATAGGATTTGGATAGCCTCTTTACAGGAGCCTGTACTGCATTCCTGAGGGAAGTCGAGAAAGATAGAATGACTTTAACCAAAGGCAGCTCTACAGCTAAATGAAAAAAATCTTGCAGGATATGAAGTTAAAACCTACATGTTTTCTTCCCGACCTAGGCTTTACACCATCTTTCATCACTGGCACAGCTGAAGCTAAGAAGAGAGTCGCTGCAGTGAATAATAATTGCTATTTCAGCAGGCCCGCAGAGCTTCTTTCAGCAAGTTAAAGTCTCACAATTTAATCCCTCACCAGTACTATGAGTTCCATTACCTGCTCCCTTTCTTCTCTCGATACATATTTTCCTATTGCAGGAATGAAATAATATTGCCTGAAATTAAGGAAGTTTAAAAAGAGATTTGTGCTCTTACAAGAGCCTAAAGAATACATTTAGTGCAACGTTTCCACATTGTTGGCTTTAGGGAAATGATCTCCAAACTATATGTTGTTAGTATCTGACAAGGCACTTTGCAGCCTGTGTAATTAAACATGTCAGCTTTACTTCATGACCTCGCAGGACTTAAAAAATGGATATTGCTTCCAGAAATAATCTGAGTAAATTGCTTTGCAATTCTGTATTGTCTATTACTATAGTCTACTGTTACAAATGGAGGCTGCTTCACAACTAGGTCAAGCTATTATTATGTGCAACTTCAATTATCCACACATTGACTGGGGTAAAGGGGTTGCCAAGTCAGAAAAAGCTAACGGGTTTGTAAATATTCTTAGTGTCAACTTTTTATTTCCGCTTGTTTAAGAACCTACTAGGAATGATTGTCTTTTAGACCTGGTAATAACTAACAATACTGAACTCATCTCTAGCATTTGTGTGGGTGAGAATTAAGGGAATAGTGATCATAACATGGTCTCCTTTGAGATTATGCTGCAGAAACAACTCTATAAAGGAGTAACTAAAACACTAAACTTTAGACATGCAAATTTTGACAGCATAAGGGCATCTCTACAACATAATAACAGGGAAGGGCTTTTCACAGGGTTAAACACAGACGAAAAATGTGATGTCTTTAAAATGCTGCTTAATAAATATACGTCAGTATATTCCCCTTGTAAGCAAGGAACGTTGTTGTAAAGCAAAACCTTTGTGGTTTGACAGAATTGTTGGTGTCGAGGTTGGTAAGAAAAGACACGCTCTTAAGGTTTTCAAGTTAGCCGGGACAGCTGAAACGTTTGTCAGGTATAAGGAGGCCAATAAATAGACAAGCTAAAATCGATATGGAAAAGGGTATTGCAGCAAGGAGTAAAATTAACCCAAAATTATTTTTTAACTATGTAAATATTAAAAAAATGAAGCAGGATGAAGTGGGACCATTGTTGTCAGAGGGGGGTCCATTGATTGATGAGAACAGAAATAAGGCAGAGATTCTGAACTGTTATTTTTTTATCTTTGTCTACACAAATGAGGAACCAATTAATGAAGGTTTCCTTCTAAATATTACCAATTCTATTAATACAACAAATGATGCATGGTCCATGCAAGCGAACTTTCAAAAGAGACTAGAGTATGTAAAGATAAATAAATGTCTAGGAGAGGATGGTATTCATCCCAGGTTACTAAACAAGCTTACCTCTTTCATTGCCAAACCTCTTTACTTAATTTTTGAGGATTCATTTAGGTCTGCCATGGTGCACAGAGAGAGATTCTTGCAAATCATAATACTAGGAGTCTGTGCCAGTTTGTTTTTATTTGTAAATGATCTTGTCAAACAAAATGAATTGCCTTTTATGTGGAGGTGAGCAGGAACTTCAACTCTGCAATGGCAGTGGATGTAATCTACTTGGGCTTTGCTAACTCTTTTGATATAGTTCCACACAAACATACGTTGCCAAGGAAATGCAGAATTGTTCTACAAACCATGTGCAGAAAAATTCTGCATTGCTTTGGTGACCTATACTCTCTCTCTGTTATAAAGCAACCTCTGCCAGCTGAACATCACTTTCTGGATAACTTTGAACTTGCAGATTTGAATATCAACATGAAAGTGAGGCTTGACATGCAGGAACAAGTGTTACTGGATGGGAGAGGCACACACGAAAGTGATGCTTGACAGACAGGAACGAGGTGATATTTGATAGCAGAAGCGTGCAGTGATGATCCAGTTGGGGAACCAATGCGGAACCAGCCATATACACTGCATCATTGATAGGAGACATAAAGACAGAATTTTTAAAGCCATGTGTTACAGCTTACTTTATACCTATTAAGGAAGCTTGTCGTACCACATGAAAAATGTAGAGGATCGCAGGAGTTTCCAGAATTTTAAAGTCTATTTATATAGTGCTTTTATGAATCTCTGTTTGTGAGAATCCCATTTGGGTTTCTATTTATTCCTTATTAAAAACCCTATTACACTATTTTGGCGCACTTTCCACATAGCATACACAGAAGGTCCCTGATGAGAGATTGATGTTTGGCCTGGCTATACATGCATCTGGTGAGTAGGTGACTCAGCCAGAGTGTGGTATTTGGATCACCTTTTACCTACACGTGTTTATATGTAAAAGATTTACACATACACTCTTCACCAGATACTGTCATGGGAAAACACATTCAAAACACAGCAGTTAATAGTGCTAATCCAGCAGACTTCTGCACTGAAATCAGTTTCTCAAAAGAGCAAACAGATTTTTTGATATTTGATTTTGAAATCTGACATGGGGCTAGACATATTGTCAGTTTCCCAGCTGTCCCAGTCATGTGACTTGTGCTCTGATACTGCTGTACTTCAAGTTGGAGTGATATCAATTCCTCCCTCCCCCCCCCCAGCAGCCTAACAACAGAACAATGGGAAGGTAACCAGATAATTGATTGCAGTTAAATATGCCTCTAAGGGTTCCCTTGAATGCACATAATAATACTGTACTGTGATTGATGTACATGGGGGGGGCTTAAGCAATGTCGGACTGGGGTGTCCAGGGCCTAGGGCTACAACCTCGAGCCCCCCCATTCCAGTTGTGAACTACTCCACCTGCCGGCATGGCTCCAACTTCCCCTCCATCATCCCCGCTGGCACATACCCTGTGTCAGCTGCTCTTTTTACTTGCAGATGTCTTTTACTTGTAGAAGCATTATTGGGTTGCTAGCAGTCTGGGTTGGTGTGGGACACCAGGTTTTTTACCGGTGTCCCACAGTCCTGTCTGACCCTGGTCTTAAGTTAGTAAAGAATATTATTCATGCAAGATGACAGAGAATGTATCTGTCATTTTAAAGGTGCAACCTCTACAGTGGTTAGAATAGTATTAGTATGGTATCTTCTTGTACAGGCTACAAGTAAGCCAAGGGACTGTATAAAAGAGACCCATGTAATTGTAAGGTTTTACACAGCTATTGTGAAGGATATGACAGCTTAGGCAGGGCATTGTGGTCAGTAAGATAATAAAAACAAAATTAAAACACTTCTTAATATTTTCATTAAACTAATCTAAAGAGAAAATAAAGGCACCCTAGGAAATGTGGTCTTTATTCAGCTAATAAAACTAGATCTTCAAGCAGTGAAACACAGCTCTCTCAAGCATATTAAAATGTTTACTGGCTACTCTGCTGAATGGAGTAATACTGCTCAATTGCTACCTAAAGGGAGGTAATGGGAAGTCTAGAAACAACAGCCCGATGTGTACAAGTAGCTGCTCAACGAATCCCCATGGTGTTAATAAGCATTTTAATTATTCCTGAACCACAAGATATTGTCAAGCAGAGTGTTTATGGCAAAGGCAATTCCACTGTTGGACAAAACAAGAATTCAACTGACTTTACATCTGCTGTTCAGAGCAGGGTTATGCATTTTTATGTATTTTTAGCCAGGGCATAGAAATGGTCTCTGCTTGCATCTGCAGTATATTAGTCAGAATACCATTTCTCTTTCCAAAACTTTCAAGGGACCTGTTATTCAGAATGCTCAGGACCTGGGGTTTTCCGCATAATGTATCTTTCCGTAATTAAATATACTAGAAAAACAGGTAAACATGAAATAAACCCAACAGGCTGGTTCTGCTACCAATAAGGATTAATTAGATCTTGTACTTGTTCAAGTACAAAGTACTGTTTTCTTATTACGGAGAAAAACCAAAAAATTTGATTATTTGGTTAAAATTGAGTATATCAGAGACGGCCTTTCTGTAATTTGGAGCTTTCTTAATACGTTTTAAGATAACGTTTCAAGATAACGGATCCAATACCTGTAGTACACTATGCAAAATGAAGGGTTATTAATACATAAGATACTATTTCAAAATTTAATGTGACATTACTACCCATGCATTGTTAATGCTTTGTGCTTTCATTGATGTCAAACAAGGACCCTTCTGCTGGATCTCACATACTTGCTTCTGTAAGCCCCACATCCTAAAATTCTTTTCTTAGAATTCTGTTCTTACAACTGGTTTAATTTTCAAAACAATTTTCACACTAGGCTGTGTTTTATGTCAACTGTATACTGTTATAGTTGGTGGGTGAAAGCAGTTAAGAATGTCCCCCATATCTAGAACATGACTATGCAGTCACACTGGAAACTGAACACGGCTGCATTCGAATATTTGATTTGCCTGCAGGGAAGGAGGCCTATCCTCCACATTTCAGTTGAGGCAGCACTTTAATGGCCATGGATCTACAATATAATCGGACATGCCACATTGCACACTCTGGAGAGAAGTACTGACGTGAACTCTGTTGCTTGAAAACGCTAGGAGTACAAGGGCAATAGGTATAATGTCAACTGGCATTAGGCATGCAGTTTATGCATTTCCACAGGCAATATGATTCCCAGACTTGAATTACTGACCATTTCAGACACACAGCATAAAGTAATTCCATTAACTTGGCAATGTCCCCAGCACCAAGCTGTGGTCACGTCACAACTGCACTTCGAACATTTCCTTTCCTGCTTTAAAATAGCACACAATACTTTTAACTGGATAGAGCAGCTTAGATTTATCAAGCATTTGTTGTTCTGTGTTCTCTGGAAAACTGAATCTGCAGGCCTTGTATAATCTACTTTTCAATTTATTCGAAAAATCTTTTTGTGGCTTTAATAAGGATTGTCCATATTCGATGCAAGACTTATAATTGCTGTAAGATATTTATGATCTGTGCTTGGGGGTAAAGAAAAGAACAGCCAATAGAAGCAAATGGCTTTTAATTAAATACAATGGTAAGCATGTATGACCCCCTGCCAGGATTATTTCTGGAGATGAAATGTCCTCATTTAGTAACATGACTCTTTCTAAAAGCTAAGCTATTTGCCTAAGCAGCAGGGAACTCCCTACTGTGCACTTATTGTGTCAGATCTGGGTAGCATCCAGAGTACAGTTTATATGTATCTTGTATAGGAGCTCCCAGGAAGGCAACCAGTTGCAAAAAAGCATATTTGATACACTAGAGACATCCTATTAAATGTCATGTGTCATGAAAAGTAAATAAAAAGAAAGACGTACTAAATTTTGCCTAGTAGTGTCATCACCTGCATAAAGTTTCTGTACAGGTATGGGAGCTGTTATTCAGGATGCGCAAGACCTGGGGTTTTCTGGATAACGGATCTTTCCGTAATTTGGATCTTCACACCTTAAGGGCAGGATTCCACGGACAATTCTGGCGAGATCCGACGCGCTGCGCAAAAACGCAGGCGTCACATCGGATGCAACGGAAAGAAGGTAAGTAATTCTAGAATAGAATTACTTACCTTATTTCCGGCGCATCAGATGTGACGTCATGTAAACACCATATAAACATCAAATATATATATTGCTTCCAAAAAGGATCTTAGTTTGGATCAAGTACAAGGTATTGTTTTATTACTACAGAGAAAAAGGAAATCATTTTTAAAAATGTGGAGTATTTGGAAGTCTATGGAAGATGGCCTTTCCGTAATTCGCAACTTTCTGGATAACGGGTTTCTGGGTAACAGATCCTATACCTGTATATGTATAAGAACTACATATTGACTTCTATTATTAGGGGGTACATTAACATTATACTCTATATACTGTACACATTCCATTTTTTTTTTTTACTTGGCAATAGTGATGAGCCACATTGGCTGACTGATACAGATTTGCGGCAAGTTTTGTGAGTGGTGAAAATGTTCACAAATCTGTGCAAGAGATTTGCCATGCATTTTGTTTTACCAGAAAAAAAACTGCTGTTTTCCATGTGGGGAGAAAAAAGTGAGAAAAACGGCCCATTGATGCCAATGCATTTGTTAGAAGGAAAAAACACTTTGACGTCAATGCATTTGGCACAACAGAAAATGCCCACTGACTCCATTGGAGAGAAAACAGCCACTGACTACAATGTAACAATGGCAACAAAAACTTTCGACATATCACAAATTTTTCAAATCACAAATTTACATCTACAGATCTGCAAATTTTTTGGAAAAGCGAAACAGTGCAGTTTTACCATCACCACTCGGCAACTCAGCCTGGCATAAAGAAATAAAAATATAGCATCTCCATATACAGTAATTCTCAACCCTAGTGACATCCATTTTGTCCCCCGTTTTTTGTTGTTTTTTTTTTATTTGTCTCTTCCTCCTCCTCCTCATTAAACGTAAGCTCTTTAGACTGGGGCCTAATTCCATTCATGTAGTGAAATTTCTAGCAACCATGTTTTTAATTATTTTCATTATCTTAATTTATGTTTACTGTTGATATGTATATACATATATACAAAATCCCTGCAGGATGCAGCTTGATAAATAAATCCTATTCTTATGAATCACATTTAGGTTTTCATGGGACATGATAAGACCCCCAGTTGTTACTATTCTGTTATGTGCTAGCTAGTCATACATCTAGCAATTGATATGCAATTTTGAATTGGGTTCATAATTAAAGTTTGGGGGAAATAGAGAGATTTAAATGCAAAGTGTGTAAATGTCCTTAAGGTTGCCTGACTAATTATAACTGCGCAGTCTGCAGCAAGAACCAATTAGTAGTCATATTTACAAGTGGATTCCATAGGTGTTTGGAGTAATGAGGCGGCAACCCGAGAGGAGGAAGACTGATGGAAAAAAATAATAGGACATATACATTATAAGGAATGGGACAAATAAGGAGGGTGTTGTAAAATGGACACTATATAAAGGATTTAAAACACAAATAATTTACTTTTTTGAGGGGAACAAAGATTGAGCCAATTGGTTCCTTTCTGATATAATTCTTTGCTTCAATATATTAACTGCTGAAACCACATCTACAACGTTCCTCTTGCAGCTGCATCACCAGTTTTACAATTAAGTAATGTTCAAGTCTGCTGTACCCGCTTAAACAACTTTGTTCTTTTCCAGCTGCTACTTAAAACTTGCTATATATCAATTTGTGTATAATCAATGCTATGTTTAATTCTGCTGAACCCTATTTTAAGCATTCTTTTGGTTCACAGAGCAACTGGGTATTAATCATGTATTGCTACACTGGGCTCTGCAGTCTTAATTACTTAGTTGCTTTGCCTGATGAAATAACCAGGTGTAAATGTGTGTCTCTGGTGCCATTATCATTAAAACATTTAGTGTTCTGCTCTAAATCATGTGCCCCATAGTGCATATCTATAAGTTTGGGGCCGTATGATCGGGGCAGCAAGTAGTTTTAGCAAGTATATGTTCATAAGCTTGAAGACTTATTGAAAAGTAATATTGCAACAATTGGGAAGGAGGTTTACTAAATATCACAGTGAAATGTGACCACAATTTTACAGAAAACTGTGGCAAGTTGCAAGGAAAAAGAGATACATTTAAACATGACTTTATGGAAAAGTAACACTAAAAATGATTAATTTAAAAATCCATTCTACAGTATGTCCCTTGAGCAATACCCTACCCTGTACAATGTTATTGTATTTTAAATGCTTTTTGCAAAAATACCATAATAAAGGTACTCTTGGAGATAAGGCGACATGAGCTTTTCCACACTCTAAGTGAGCGCTCCACAGAGGCTCCCGACATCCCATCTTCAGTCTTTTGCTGCAGCTCTATGGCGGATTTTGAATTGGCAGTATTGGTTCCTCAGCCAAGATTTATTTCTACAAGAGCTGCGAGCAGCAAAGGCAGTACCCAATAGAGCCATAAATTCACACTGTCTGCACTCATTCCTTTGGCTCACTCTTTCGATCCTCACAGCACTTACAATAGTTAATCACAGCAAAGAAAGCTGTTTGGGAGAGCACATGTAGGATCTGGCACAGTTCAGGTCGCCCTATCGCCTTTTTGGTACAGCAGTAAGAGGACTATTATTATGGTATTTTTAGATTATGCACGTAAAATAAAAAAACATTTTGCAGGGTAAAGGTATTGTGTCAAAGGGACATAGAATGGATTTTTAAATAAATAATTTTTAGTGTTACTTTTCCTTTAAGCACGGCTCAACTTTCACTCACTACTTTACTAATCTATCATAAATAAAAATGTAATGATAAGGCTACAGCTTTATTCATACAAAGCACATTGTTATTTAAAGAACACTTAGGGGCACATTTACTTAGCTCGAGTGAAGAATTAGAATAAAAAAATACTTAGAATTTCGAAGTATTTTTTTGGCTACTTTGACCATCGAATTGGCTACTTCGACCTTTGACTACAACTTCGACTTTGAATCGAACGATTCTAACTAAAAATCGTTTGACTATTCGACCATTCGATAGTCGAAGTATTGTCTCTTTAAAAAAACTTCAACCACCTACTTCGCCACCTAAAACCTACCGAGGTACAATGTTAGCCTATAGGGAAGGTCCCCATAGGCTTTCTAAGTATTTTTTTATCGAAGGAAAATCGTTCAATCGATGAATTAAAATCGTTCGAATCGTTCGAACGAATTGCAGTAAATCCTTCGACTTCGATATTCGAAGTCAAAGGATTGTACTTCGATGGTCGAATATCGAGGATTAATTAACCCTCGATATTCGACCCTAAGTAAATGCCCCTTAGCCACTTATACTTAGCTCAGAAGATGTCCATGCCATTGTCCTTTATATCTCCACTGCTATTAACAGAAAACTTCTAAGACTAAGCCCATAATGAAGCCCAAGCACAACTGATCACCACTGGTTACCCATAACTATCGACACCCTCTGTGGCGACACCACAAACCCCAGCAGACTGACAGGGAACTTGCCAAATAAAGCTGTGTCTACAATGAATGTGGGAAGACTACTGCTGCCTATTTAAATATTACCCTAAACTAACTACTATATATGACAATGTATCCCAGCCCTTAAGGTCACATGTGCAAGACTATCAAATTAATACATTAAAATAGCAAACTACTACCCACCAATCTAAGGGAGGGCAGGGTGAACTTTTTTCTTGCACAACAATTTAATAATGGTGGCCAACTTTCCCCCTTTCCCCCTTTAACAAAGATCCCCTCCCCTTTATGCTTTTTTTAAGTAAATAACCCCTTAACAGTTTATCATCAACATGTCTGAAAATGCATGAAAAACTGTCATTTGCCACTTTTTTCATAATCTTTTTGCTACCTGTACAACTTTTACATGATTGTGATTTCTAATTCCATGACACACTTTATTTACTGCAATATTTTAAATGTGCCTCTATGTAACTCCATTATTGCTAAAACAGACACATAGGTAGAAAATAGTTGTAGGATTCACATTCACACTGCCTGCAATTCTGCTCAAAGCTGCACTGAAAATGTAAGGCAGTTCTGAAAACAAAACATAATATATTTTTATATATTTCTCCCAAACATTGTCGGTAGGGTTATAGGTCTAACTGAAAAAAATCCCTGTAGAATGATAACATAACTCCATTATATTATGTGTTTCCTGAAAAGCTATTTTCCTCTAGAGGGCACAAGAAATCTCATCATATCCTTAGCTTAAAGGATAATCCCCCCTTAGCGATACTTTACCACAGGCACAAGAAATGTGAACCCATATTTTCAGCTAGGTTTGTTCACGCTTCAAATACAGGAGCTCCATGACCTGGCTGAACATAATAGGCTACACAACATAGATACGCATTACTCTTATAATAACTAAAGCAGGAGGCAAGCCCAGTCAGTGCATTAAAAAACTCACATAGTTACATACCTTTGTAAAGCTTGGCAAGACTCTGACCCCTGCTCTGTGATCCACTATGTACTGTTCTCACAGAAAGTAATCCCATAGAAGGCAATGGAAAATGAAAAAGGAGATGAATAATATAAAGTGATATCCTTTCAATGCATGGAATTAAAAAAAAAAGTATCCCCTTTACTTTTAAACATAGAGAATCGTGTTATCGTGCAAACATTTGCAATACCTGTATCTAAAGTCATTAAAAACATAGAATGCACATTGTTATATTTTTTATCTATTATGTATCATATCTAGCTATCATGTCCCATCTATCCATCTACCATCCTAATTCATCAGTACTTTTTAATAGAATTTATTTCTAAAGAGAGGGAATATAAGATCACGGGCTTTTCAATCAACATATTTGTTCTGCAAGCAGAAGATAGGCTCAGTCCCTCACTGTGAAACGTTTAGTGTACCCACTCAGTCATATTTATTACAAAATTATACACTGAAGGCTTCCTTTTCTTGTTGTGTTTCCATCTGTGATAAACTTCCATGTCCAAACCATGTCATTAGTGACAGTCCTTGGTCCTGACAGCTTGACTTAATTAATCTATTTAAGTTATTGGTCAAATTCATGGCTGGGAAACATGTAAATCAAATTGCATTTCTATCTTCTGCTCCGACTAAATGTTCTTTATTATCTTAAACCTACTTGAAATGAACTAGGGTCTATGAAACTACAGTACAAATGTATTCCTACCTTGACCTTTCAGTTCTCTGAAACTATATTGCCACACAAAATGACAGTGACTTAGGAAGAAGTATATGAATGATAATTGGAAGAACTTAATGAATTCATTTTTTTTTTTTACAAAAATTTGCTTTACAAATAAAAAGTAACTTTCCCCCACAAGCAATAAAAGGCGCTAAGTTTGCCCAGGACCAGAAAACCATATCAACCAATTAGATGATTGGCCGCTAAATTTTTGTTTCCCACATTTTATTGATGTGTTTCAATAAACATGCAAAATTATTTAGATGTAGGAGAAAGAACACATGTCCCAAATCACAACCTTGCCCTCAAAAAGTGAGGACAGAGTAAAACAAATGATCAAATGAACAAACAGGTAGGTTAACATAATAAACTGAATAAGACAGAGTTAAGCCCAGTGGATGAAAACATAAATGAAAATAGTTAACCATTATTAATAATTATTAATTAACACTATCTTGGTTGGGTTGGATTAGAAAAGAAAAGAAAAGAAAAGAGAGGGCCCTCAAACATATATGTTTAAATATAAAGCATTCTAAAAATCTGATCTTTATTTGTGGAGTCATTAAAATCAAAATAAAGTGACCATGTCTTTCTAAACAACAATTTGAATTTTGCTTCACTTGTTTTTGCTTTGATAGCTTCCTGCCAGCTCAGTTAATAAAGGTAAGAAATTATATCAGTTACCATGCGACAAACTTTTTTTAACCAATTGTAAAATAGAGCTTTTTTGGAGGCAGCCATGAATAAAAACAATTTGTTAATTTGGTTTGCTAAAGAATCTCCCAAGGAGCTAGAGAATACTTCACCATTATTAGTATGCAGTAAAGCAAAATTTGGAGATAGCTAATAATTTGTTTTTAGCTTGAAATTCAAAGAACTTTCCACATCATTCCAGAAATTACCTATCTTAGAACAAGACCAGAAATAATGGAATAAGTTAGCAGTTTTTCACATTTAGGGCAATAAGAATACAATTTAGAGGAATTGTCTCTAACAACATTTTTTCCATAACTCAGATAAACAAGTTTAAATTGTTGAACCCTCCAACTTTCAGAAAGAATCATCTTCTTTAAAGTATGTATAGAACTAACATGTGTGGAAGGAGATAGAAGACACTCCTACTAATGGATGGTAATCATGTCGATAAATATCTAAAAAGTTTTACCAGAAATCTAGGACTTTTAACAGCTGACTGGTTGCTATAGGTTACTGATCATGGGCAAACATAGTGCCTTTTATTATATAATGTAACTGCAGGAAGACAAGAAATACAATAGCGCTACCAATAGGTCCCCAGCAAGGTAGATATGAGCCTGATGGTCTCATCTCATATCTTGGCCAGCGCATGGCATGATTAGATAATCTACCTGGTTTATACATGTCCTAAAGCATTCAGTCTATGATGGTCAAAACTACTTCTCAATATGGTCTCCATCATCAGGTCATTTTATTAGGTTTTAGCTAAGTTCCACCCATTTTTCCACCGGCTTTGTTTCCTTTGGTGTGTGATCATGCCATACAGTTTTGTATAACAATACAATATGGGCCTTTTTAAAGAAGCATTATCACCCTTATCCAAGAGACAACCATCTCTAATATCCCAAAGTGCTAGACATGTTGGGTATGTTTAGTTATTGTGGAATGGATGACATAGTGTACTCATGAGTTTCTCCCAAGTACTGAGTGGGTTTTAAGCATGGGGCTGAGCACAATTCAGATGACAATCTGTCATATTATATTTTTTCTTCATAAGCTTTATATTTACATATACACTATGTCAAACCCAAAGTTCTCAAGAACTGATTTTTTAATTTTGTTTTGCCATCCTTGGGGAAAGTCTGCACTATAAATTTAAATTAAGCAGCACGTATTTTTAACAGTTGTGTATTGTTATTTTTCTTAGCATCTATTCATACAGCAGTCATTTATTATGATACAAAATATCCTTCATTTCATATAAAGCTCCTTCTATATTAGGCTTAATCAAATCTATTTATTAATAGTAACCCTCATGTGGATGTTTGGATATTTGCGGATAAGCAAATGTGTACAGTTTTTCAACAAGATGATTTAAGGACCCAGAGAAGATACCAAATGTGAACTATAATCTTGATTTGTGCTCTGTCATGTATGTTAAATAGCTATTATAGTGATAACAGTCTAGTAAATATGATTTTATTTGAAGGTATATTTATCATAGTTGCAGTAGCTTTAGCAGTAATGTAAAATTCATAGTATTCATAATGTATACTGACAGAATGCATCATTCTAAATCTAGCCACTATTAATGATAATTTAGAATGTTACATCAGAAGATCTTCAATCAAAATATGTGGTTTATTAAACTGAAAAAAACAGCATCCAGCGTGGGCTCTTTGAGCAAGAAATCGGCTGGATATTGAAATGATCCCAATAAGCAATCATCAACGTTAAAGGTTTAAACTCATTTAAGAGTGAGGTCAGCTGTATTGATTAGGTTTTACGTTGGTGGGGTGAGCTAAGTTCATGCAGTCTCTGGTTAGTGTCACTTAAAGGTCAATGTTTGGAAATGAGTCTCAAGAGTGTATCATTTTGGTGGGAGGTAATGGTCATTATTTTTAAAAGTCTACAATATGTGCAGTAAAATGTACAGTATTTAAAGCATATTGGAACAAACACAGAAACATTATTTATCCAGCCAGAGCAAGAACAATTATACATTTATAGAAGACCAACTTTTTTATTTTTGGTGAATTATGACCATTATTATGAGTGGCTTTGGAATGTGGAGATTCCAGATGTATCTTAAGAAGAAAGGTGAGATCAGATACAGGTTGAGAGGACAAGAATAGAGAGAAGAGAATACAGTGAAAGAAGAGGAGGGGAAAGTATGGGGTACAGAGTAAGATGAGGCTGGTTCAAGGTTCTCATAGAGAAAAGAGAAGAGAAGGCAACAATTAAAGGAGAAGGAAAGGTTAAAACTAAGTAAGCCTTATCAGAAAGGTCCATCTAAATATACCAGTAAACCCCCAAAGTAATGTTGCTCTGAGTCCCCTGTCAAAAGAAACACTGCATTTCTTTCCTTCTATTGTGTACACATGGGCTTCTGTATCAGACTTCCTGCCTTCAGCTTAAACCTCAATGCCCTGGGCAAGAGCATGCTCAGTTTGCTCCTCTCCCCCCACCCCTCCCTTCTCTACTGTAATCTGAGCCCAGAGCAGGGAGAGACTCAGGCAGGAAGTGATGTCACACCACATTAATACTGCAGCTCCTATTCTAAACAAACAAGAGTTTCTAGAGCTTTTACTAAGGTATGGTAAAACATAAATAACATAAATATAGCATTCTAGCTTGCACTATTGCAGCTAATCTATTGGCAATAAAATGCCTCTGTAGCTTTCCTTCTCCTTTAAAGCAAAATGAAATAGAGAATGAAGAGGGACAGGACTACATTGGTTTGTAATTTAGGATGTTATATTATTTTAAACCCTGCAACTCATGGGTCCCACTTTTTGTTAAAGGAGAACTATACCCCCCGTGCAAGTTAAGACCCCACTGTTCCCCCTCCATGCCCCCCCTGCACAGTCTTACCCCAGAATTCTGTCCCCTCTTGACCACACATGCAGAGTGAGCGCAGCGGAGCTCACGGGTGTCATCTTATTCTGTTCGGTAATCTTCATGATGTGATAGGTGTAATGGCACATGCACGGTTGGAGCAATCTTCCGGTTCGCGACAACTGCATATGCCCCGAAGGTAATGGAAATTGACGAAGGGGAGGAATAAGACGCGAAGATAGATGGCGCCCATGAGCTCTGCTGTGTTCACTTTGCATGTGGGGTCACTATTTCAAGAGCTGACAGAATTCTGGGGTAAGACTGCACAGGGGGAGGCAGAGAGGGGGGCCAATGGAAGGGGGCCAGTGGGGACTTAATATTGCGGGAGGGGGTTAGTTCTCCTTTAAATAAACTGAGGTTGCTGTTTGCAAGGCAGAAAACCTTCCATAGGCACCATTGCTTAATGGAAGGAGCATATGCTGTTTTCAATCTATTGTGCATGAGCAGTTTGGCTGCGATGAGGATGTGGAAAATAATGCATTTCTAATAAATATATTTAGTTATACATTGACAATGCCTACATAAATCCAAACAGTCCCTAAAAGAGCAGTACTTGCAGGACATTTATGACAGTATTTTATTATAGATGTAATCAATATTTCAGTCAGTTTGCTGACCTTGGCACATACTGAAAGTTGGAAAATCAACATTATGCTGTCATTTTTGTATATATTCTCCAACTGCCTTTGAATTCATATTATATGTATATATAATATAAATACAAGTATAGGATCTGTAATATGGAATGTGTGGGTTCTGAGGTTTTCTTTAATGGATCTTTCCTTACAAAACCTTAAGGGGCAAATTCACTAAGCACCGAAGCGCCGAACGCTAGTGTTACTTCGCACCCTTACGCCAGGCGAATTTTCGCTAGCGACGTAACTACGCAAATTCACTAACGCGCGCAGTGTACTGAACGCTACCTTTTACGCTAGACTTCATCGCCACCTCAGACCTGGCGAGGCGCAATAGAGTAGATAGGGATTGTTTCAAAAAAAGTCAAATTTTTTTCTAAGTCCCAAAAAACACTGGCGTGTTTTCTACATGATGGGTAATAGGCTGAAAAAGATCGAAATTTTTTTTTTTGGGGCTCCCCTCCTTCCCCCCTACATTTCCTGACTCATGGCAACTTACCTAGACAGTGGGCACATGTGTAGGGCAAAATAAAATTTTTATTTGCTGATTTGAAGGTTTTCTAGGCATTTGTAGTGCTGATACATATTCCTCCATTGAATTTCGCGCCGTATGCAAATTAGCCTTCGCTAGCGTAAGTTCGCTTTACATAGCAAATCAACGCTAGAGCAACTTCGCAACCTTACGCTACCCCTGAGCGCAACTTCGGATTTTAGTGAATTTGCGGAGCGCTGGCAAAACTACGCCTGGCGAAGTGCGGCAAAGCGCGGCGCCTGGCGAAACTACGAATGTTAGTGAATTTGCCCCTTTAAGTCTCCAGAAAATTGTGTAAACATTAAATAAACCCAATAGGATTGTTTTGGCACTAATATGAATACATGCAGCCTTGTAAACATCAAGTACAAGGTATCGTTTTGGGACCTGTTACCAAGAATGCTTGGGACCTGGGGTTTTCTGGATAATGGATTTTTCCGTAATTTGGATCTCCATATCTATTAGTCTACTAGAAAAGCATGTAAATATTAAATAAACCCAATAAGTTTGTTTTGCCGCCAATAAGGATTATTTATATTTTAGCTTGGATTAATTACAATGTACAGTGTTATTATTGCAGAGAAAAAGGAAATAATTTTTTAAAAGGGATATGGCCTTTCCATAATTTTGAGCTTTCTGGACAACGGGTTTCTGGATAATGGATCCTATACCTGAAATATTTTAAAAATGAATTTAATTATAAATGGAGCCTATGGGAAATGGCCTTCCTTGAATAATTAGACAGATAGATAAACAGATAGATATAGGGTTAGAACGAGTTTGTTACTCTAAAAACCATTGCATTAAGGGAATATATCTGTTTTTTCTCCAAGTAACATCTAATTGGGATTTAAGCAATAGAATGTCTCAGCAGAGAATGTTTGCTTCAAGTTTTGCATAAAAGAGTTTTGCGGATAGAAAACTCTAGAGAAATCATGTTAAGATCCCTATTTTATTGCAAGTCAAAGAAGGTTTCAAATCTCAGTGTTAAGAATAATTGCCAATGATAATGGAAGTGCATCTTCACTCAAGCTCCTAAATGAAGCACACATTTAATGAAACTGTATAGTTCACAGAACAAGTTACTTCAGCTATTATATGTCTCTGAACCTCTTAAACACATATAAATCAAGGCTAAATTCCCAGGTTGATATCAAACTTCCATAACTGAAGCTTTCTGGAGGTTGATCAGACTTCTTGAAATGCAAACAAAAATAGATGAAATTTGATTTGCATTTATATATGTGTGTGTTTGTTTGTGTATGTATGCATGTTTGTGGGCATGTGCACTCGCCTGATTATTTATTTGAAGCACAACTATTTTTTACTAATATTTTACACTTAAATACATATAGTCCCCTTTATAACATCTTGAATGTATAGAACAGAAAGGTGTATACTGCCCACTAGGTGGAAACTGTATTTCTATCATCTCAGATACTATAAACATACAGGGTAATATGTACTAATTCCATAAACTCTACAAAGTGCCCAAAGACAGTCTGGGGGAAAAGACAATCTGGGGGTCGGGTGGGTTTGCCCCAACCTCAGCACACCCTTTATGGGTTGCGGGCGGGTTCGGGTTCAGCTCTTCCTGCTTTCCATGACCTTCCACTGGTGTCTTCCTACATTCTTTTTTATACCTGTTCGCACTGCCCCCTTTGTGACATCATTAGCAAGTGGGGCAGTGTAGGTCTATAGGTCTATATATAGAGAGTCGGGTGCAGGTCCGGTCACATGATTACTGCTAACGGAATGGATCTCTAATGTACTGTATGATGTGATAATAAACTGATATTTGGATATATCAACTGCAATCACAGGTAAAGATTACCCTCCACCCTTGAAGGTGACATCCATGAGTAAAGTTAGGTTGAAATCCCCAAAATGCAAAAATAAATGAGGGCGACTTTTGCTAGCTCTACATGAACCCGTGATATACAGGATAGTCAAGTTAATCTAAAGCGTAAGAGAATTCAGAACAGGGTGGACTTTAGAGGACAAATAATGGAGAAAAATACTGATAACCAAATAATGGAGATAAATACTGATGACAGATAGCAAAATTCTGGGTATATATATATAATTTACCTTTGCTTTCTGTGTACCTGTAGCGCCCTGGTTTCTGTTCTTAAGCTGCTTTGGTGGTTGACCCACACTCCAGCCTTGTGACCAGAATTTCCTGATTAGAAATAGCAGGACTTTATCTATATCCCTTTTACTCCCTGGACTGCTTGTACATTCTTTACCCAGAGAAAAGACTATATCTATTCTGTGATTTCTTTTCTCAGACTCTTTTGTAAGTTCAGGATCCTTGGAGTTTGTGTCAAACAAACTTTGTCTACCTTTAACCACAAGTGGTCTCTGGTAACTGAATTTCCCCGATGCGGATATGATTTCTCAAAATCCATCACTTTAAGCTGAGTGCTTAGGAATTTGTGACTAATCTTTAAACAATCAATTCAGCCAAATTTGGATGTGATCATTACATATGATTTAAAACTGCATAAATGCCAAAAATGTAAGAGTCTCACAGTTATCAAGCAGTCAAATAAGTACCAGTAAAGTCATGGCTACAATACAACTGCCTAGCAATTCCAGTGCTAACTCTGGATCTGAACCTGGTGATGTGTCTACACATTTAAATAAACAAAGATGGCATGTAATGTACTGTACGTCTGCTTCTATGAAGAAAGTATGTAAAGTTTACCAAAAATATATCACAATGTGGTCTTGTCACAAAAAACCCCAGTCCAAGGGTTGCCAAAAATTGGAAAACTCAAAGTAGGTGAAGAGGATCCACACTTGTCCTAATAAATATTTTTTACATTTTACTACTGCCTTGCTACTGCATTTACTAATTGTGGATCCTCTTACTTTAGTTAGCTTCTTAGTTTTCCAATGTGTCTTCAAATTACCAGATTTAGAGAGCTCTCACCATGCAAGCCTTTTAATTCTGCCCCTCACCATGCAAGCCTTTTACAGTAGTCCACATTAATGACACTCACACAAAGACTGGACATAACAATTAATTAACCTGTCCAAAGATGCACTTCCTTTGTAAAGGGCAGCTATGGCTAACATTAGATTAGGGTCTTGGGTGGGGTCAGGGCTATAGACATATTGCAGAGGGAAGTATATAATTTGACCCTTTTTAACCACATAAAAGAACATAATGAGCAATAAACTATACTTGCAATTCTTTAATAATTAAAAATATATTAATATATTAACAGCGTACCCATTATGTTATCATCAAATGTTAAAATTAAAGGGAAACTGTTATGGGAAAAATGTTTTTTTCAAAATGCACCAGTTAATAGTGCTGCTCCAGCAGAATTGTGCCCTGAAATCCGTTTCTCAAAAGAGCAAATAGATCTTTTTATATTTAATTTTGAAATCGGACATGGGGCTAGACATAGTCAGTTTCCCTGAGTCATGTGACTTGTGCTCTGATAAACTTCAGTCACTCTTTACTGCTGTATTTCAATTTGGAGTAATATCAGGACCTTTTTCCCCCAGCAGTCTAACAACAGAACACTGGGAAGGTTTACAGATCAGCAATTCCTAACACAAGATAACAGCTGCCTGGTAGAAGAATAGCACTCAAAAATCCAGTAAAATCCAGGTCCCACTGCAACACATTCAGTTACATTGAGTAGGAGAAACAACAGCCTGCCAGAAAGCAGTTCCATCCTAAAGTACTGGCTTTTTCTGAAAACACATGACCAGGCAAAATTACCTGAGATGGCCGCCTACACACCAATATTACAACTAAAATTCTTGACTCTTTAGAGTAAAGACTTGTGATCCTATCATCTGATGTGGATTTCATCTGATTAAATAAAGTTAAACTGTACATGTAAAATGGTTCAACACATGGTTCACTGAAAGCTAATCTAAATTTGTATGGTTAAAGTGAGATTGACGGGATCATCATGTCACACCCCACAAAACTTGCATGCAATATAATCAGTTTTTTTCTTCCAAATTCCAAATGCCCTAAAACTAAACTTAAATTAAATGTAACCAATGAGAGTACAAATATATGCAAATGAATGAGCATTTAATATAATTCTCTGGGAGTCGGAACAAGTTGGCCAAGCAAGTTTTATGATGTACGTCAGTGGAAAGCCAATATTTCACATGGGTATTACTGAAAGGGAAAGTTTAACTACAAATGATATTGTTCTAATTGCAAGGATCCAAGTACAGATGGCAGTTTATTATCAGGACTACATTAAATGATGCCTGAGTTGCAATTTCATTTTCTATAAGAAAAGCTGATCTTTAAGATTATTTTGTTGTTGTTTTTTTTTTTTTAAATATTACTGCTTTGCCCATGGGGCTTTATGAAGCTGACCAGGCAGTATCTGATTCCTTCACTGCAAAATGAAAGTTCTCACCAAATTGCAAACATATTTCCTTTCCTACTGCTCTCGGTGTGACAGACTAAAAGAGGAGTTATGGAAAAGTTGTACTTTATCTTAATTTCTATTTAAAGACACACTATCACTTTTCTGTTTCTATTTCCTTGTATTTCATATTATTAAAAAGCTATTTTACTGATCTTGGAGAGAATCAAAGTGGTAAGGGCTCCCTTCACTGTCTGAAGCGGTTTTCCATTCATCGACATGTTGTTGTCGAGTGGGGATCATCTGAAAACACTTACTTCAAGGTTATGGAGCTACCTTAGTCTGGCAGGCAGCATATTTCCTATTCATATCCATGAGAAGTTGCAGGTGGGAAAGCATTGTAATACTGGAGATCCTCTCAAGCATCTGTTTTATAGAATTACCCTTTTAAAATGTCTTTGTCCTGTGAATAACTGTATCCCTTCTCAAAGCACTTGCATATATACATAGAAAATAAAGCCTTTATATGTCCCATAGTCACAAGTTACAATTGATGTTCAAGTCACATTGAATGCAAACAATTTAGTAATGACGATCCAATTTAGCATATATTGGTTACCTTGTATAAGTGTGCAGTTTTAGTGAGAAATTATCTCATGAGTGTCATTGAATGAATGCATTTGTACAAGAAGTTCCATGCATAATGAGAGAGACTTCTTTTGTTTCTCTTCTTCCACCATTGAATAATCACTTCTTGTATCCCAAGTATCAACTCTTATGCCACTCGATACTTTTGTCCCACTAATACTATGCAGAGTAATTTCTTTTGTACTGCCAATGTAATACTCGTTTAATTTCCAATACTGTTTTTATGCTAATTTATAATCATTTCCAATCTATTCATTGAAATGAATTGTAGAATCAGCATTGAGGAGCAAAAACTATCCACATAAAAGTACAAATATGGGGACCAGTTATCCAGAATGTTTTGGATCTGGGGCTTTCTGGATGATGGGTCTTTCCATAATCTGGTTCTTCATACCTTAAATTTACTAGAAAATCATGTGAACATTAAATAAACCCAATAGGCTGGTTTTGCTTCCAATAAGGATTAATTACACTATATCTTAGTTAGGATCAAGTACAAGGTACTGTTCTATTTTTGCAGAGAAAAAGGAAACCATATTTAAAAATTTGGATTATTTGGATAAAATGGAGTCTATGGAAGAGGGCCTTTCATTATTTCAGAGCTTTTTGGATAATGGTTTCCCAGATGACAGATCCCATATCTGTATAACAAAAGCAATCTAACATGTTTAGGTAAGGGGATATGTTTTATTTTGCACATACTCCTACAATGGCTCTTGTAATGATAATGATAATGGTACTATATTGATACTGCATCATATTGATATTGCACACAGTAAAGGCACCTTCATTCAGAATAGGTGCACAAGCAGCCCTCATGAGACTAGGAGAGGAATACATTAAAAAAATAGGCAGCTTGAATTCTTAAGACTTTTTGTTGGCATAGTATTGGTATTGGTATCATATCGGAAGTGGCATCATATAATTATTTGACTAATGGACCAGGGGTGTCTGAAAATGACAGGGGACAGAATAAACAAAATAAACTCACACATGCTGATTGTTCACAACCTGTATTTGCGGAGAACATAAAATATTTATGATACACTGCATTTCACTGTGCTAGGCAAAATGAAGCAATTAAAAATCAGTTTAAGTTCAGTCTAAATGTTGAATGCTATTTTTTATGTCCTGTGTAAAATCCATAATGCCTACCAACAGCTTAAAGGAACAGTTCAGTGTAAAAATAAAAAATGGCTAAATAGATAGATTGTGCAAAATAAAAAATGTATCTAATATAGTTAGTTAGGCAAAAATGTAATGTATAAAGGCTGGAGTGAACAGATTTCTAACATAATAGTAAGACTCCAACTTCCTGCTTTTTACCTCTCTAACTCTAAGTTAGTCTGCGATTTGAAGGGGGGCCAAATGGGGCATAACTGTTCAGTGAGTTTGCAATTGATCCTCAGCATACAGCTCAGATTCAAAGCAAACAGTTATGACCCATGTAACCCCACCCCTCAAGTCACTGATTGGTTACTGCCTGGTAACCAATCAGTGGAAACCAAGAAAGCTGCAAAGCAGGAAGTAGTGTTCTGGCTATTATGTAAGACATCCAGTCACTCCAGGTTTTATACATTACATTTCTGGCTAACTAACTATATTTACATTTTTTATTTTGCACAGCAAAAGCATGCATGTTGCATCTATTTACCCAGTTTTTATTTTTACACTGAACAATTCTTTTAAGGGTTGCTGGTTAGTTATCTCTAATTTATGCAGTAAATTAAACATTTAGCAAAATCCATTTCATACAGCTGTATACTGTATAATCACACCACATAGTGCAACTAGTCCATCTATTACACCCTTAGCTAATTAATGTCTATGTTCAATATCCACCTTATTGATTGGAAAGGTGTAGGGTCATTAACTTCCAGTCATTCAGTCCATTAGAACAGGACGCCTATATGCCTATTTTTCCTGAGGATTGTACAGTGTTGGACTGGCCCACTGGGATACCAGGAAAACTCCCGGTGGGCCCAGGTGTCAGTTTTGCTTCTAACTATGTGGCCAATTTCATGGTCATTCCTTATTTCTATATGGGAAAAAAATGCTTAATAATGGAAGAATAGACTAATTTAATATAATGGACTAGGAGAATAAAGAGGTTGAGTGAGGAGAGGAGGAATAGTAGCTTGGAAAGTGGGAAAGTAGTCCAACACTGGGATTGTATAGCCAGGAACATGGCAATGCCTCTTGAACTAAAAATTAACCAAAACGACATAAAATTAATTCCATAGGGACAATATATATAAATCAACTTTAACACAGAAAAATAATATTTTAAGATGGCCAACTGGCCTGTAGTTACACTTTGTTTTCACACTTTGTTCAGTGATTTTTAAAAGCAATGGAAAGACTGTTACAAACAGATATATATAGCAGTAACTGAAAAGGTCATAACAATCCAGGCAAGTCATATTTAGTTATGGGGCTACAAATAAAACGTATTACTCTGTTTAACTTTCTGGATCAAAGTCACTGTAGGTAGATGAATTGGCAAATAATATTTTATATGATTAAAAATGAACACTGCAATATGCAGTCCAGCAAGGGAGTTATTACGTGCGCAGACAAAGCCCACAGCATGTCCTATGCACATTGTAAAGAAAGCAAATGGGTTTTATAGATTTTTCCCTTAGAACTGGGGCATGCAAAGAACCATAAACGGGAAGCGAACAGCTCACACTGTTTAAGAGTTAGTCACATTCAGAGGTAACATTTTCATCACTAGATATTTAAACGGTATTTTAACGTAATCACCAATATTCTTACAGCTCCAGTAAAATAAGCAGCACAAGCAGCACTGCATATTGAGATCTAATTGTTACTGTGATATAAATACGGGAATAAACTGTTCAGTTAATGAGCAGTAATATTTAACGAGAGCAGTACGCTTTATACCTGAGCATCTGTAAATGTATTTGTTCTAATAATGTGCAATGTAGATTCTATTAGTTGCAGGGGTACATGTAGTTTAGTGCATGATGCCATTACAGGTATAGGTTCTGTTATCTGGAAACCTATTATACAGAAAGCTCCACATTACGGGAAAGCCATCTCCCATAGACTTAATTTTAATCAAATAATTCATATTTTTAAAAATTATTTCCTTTTTCTCTGTAATAATAATAAAAAAAAAAAGCCTATGTTTAATTAATTTATAAAAAGCTTATTAGGTTTAATTAATCTTTAAATGATTTTATAGTAGACTATGGAAATCCAAACTACTGAAAGATCCCTTATCCGGAAAAGCTCAGGTCCCAAACATTCTGTATAACAGTTTTCATACACGTATAAACAGAAGGATAAGAGAGAGTCAGAGGTACTTATTGCAGTATTTGAAAAATAAGGAAGGAGGAAAGTATTCTCGAATTGCAAGGTTAAGGTGCCATTGAATTGTAGAAAATTATTGGTTCTTATGCATTCTAAGATCTAATTTTCTAAAAACTTAAATATTTCAACTGACCAAATTTGTAGTTTTTTTATTTTATTTTAAATAGTCCTAATACATAGGCTGAGATTAAGAAAGGCCCAAAACAGTCATGCATCTCAAAAGAGATAGAAAAGAAACACTTTTGGTGATATCGTTAGTTTTAATATAAAGAGTCTATATAGGCCCCCTCAAACAAACTTGTTGTACAAATTGGTGACTTCTAGCTGTTGTGGAACTGCAAACCCCCCACCGTTTTCCAATAAATCCAGGGAGTTTTAGTTCAAAAATAATAGATGGAGGGTCATGTTTGACAGCCATGTTTTATATAACTAATGGGGCTCTACACAATCTAAACTGCCCTGATCTAAAGATAATGGCCTTTTTAATCTCGCATAGACGAGGTCACTGTGCAAATATGAGCACATTTGTTGCCTAAATCTGTGGTACGCACTGCACCACGTACCTATTTTCACCATAAATACAATGTATAGTATGTCATGTACAACACAGTGCAATATTAATTGTTGTAAGCCATAGCTGCCCATCAGCAGGAAGAAGTTACTGGTCTGAAAGCAAATATTTGCTTTATTTCTACATTCTCACTATTCTGAACAATGGCTGCCAGCACAAAACATAGTACTTTACTAAACATATTGGTCATATGTCTGTGTGCTAGCTGTGAGCTTATCATGCTTAAGCATATTGCTTGGTAGTTATAAAAGACAAATGAGCATACTGGTTCTCCATGCTTGTGTTTTGATCAATAGGGTTCAATAAAATGCTTTCTTTTTGATAATTACTAGCAAGCACCTTATTTTATCTCATACTCACTGCACCCTCACCTGCTGACCATGGAATCATCTTACATTCAAGGGAAATGGATATTAGATACCCAAAGAAGATTCTATACATGTATTCATTGATGGATTAATATTTCCAAAAGATAGTGTTCATTAAATGTTTAGGTTTTTCCCCTTAGTACAAATGTGTATTGTGTTTTGCCTCACCATTTCAAAACTGTTGCCTTGCCATTTTATTGCCAAGAATCAATCAATAAACTACACTGGAGTCCATGTTTTCTAATAATTGGTAAACATCAACTCTGTCGGGCTGAAACCTCTAACAATACAATGCAAATAACACTTCTGAAACATACTTTCTCCTAAAAGTCTATGAAACTATACCTGACCCATTTTCATATTTTTACTTTTTGGTAGTCCTTTTAATATGCACCAAGTTTTACCACACTAATGAATATTATGCTAACGGCGTTGATTGCATAAACATGTGAATCTGTGCCCACAATTGTCAGCTACAAAGTTACATCAGGCAAGCTGACATTTTCCTCTTGCCTTGCAAAGTGTGAATATATTGGATAATACTTCACACCTTTTCTGCCAGAAATTTTGAAAAGCTTTAAGCTCCTGACAAGCAAGAAGTCATGTAGTGAATTAAATTCTGTGGTGAGGTTAAAATTAAACAGAAAAACAAATTATTCCATAAGAGGTGCATCTGCATAAAATATAAAGCTTTAAAAAAAAAACAAGACATAGGAGACAGGCAAATGATCCAAAAAACTAAAAAGGCTCTAATTTTTGGAATGTTACTAGGTATTTTAAAATACTGGGAACATTTGCGTCTGGACAGTAACTCATGAGTGATAAGCCATTTCCATCCAGCTGCAGGAAGAATCATTAATAGAGATACAGAGAAAGGGACAAGAACAAGAGGAAAGTATGACATGGCTTACTAGGGCTGTAGAATAAATGCTCAAGGGATGGCAATGAAAATTGGGAATACCCACTGCAGCATTACAGAGTATATTCTACCTGTAGCAATCAATTTGTTGACAGGGATAACAGCACTGGGGGATATTTGCCAACAAATGCAGATATATGCCAATAGAAGGCACCACATTCTAATTTAAAAACGTTTGGCGAGCGTTTGTTCCTCCGATTCGGGTGTTTTAGAGCAAACAATCGTACCTTAATCCAGTACCTTTCATAATTTATCAAGTGCCATAAGTGTCATAAAACCCACAAGTACGCAAAATAAAAGTTATCGAGGTCACATAGAAGTCAGTGGAAGCTGTCATTCTTTTCTTGCAAAGATCTGTCTTTTGTTCATGGTTTTACAGGTTTTTGTATATCTATAGATATTTTTTTTGGATCCCTTACTTTCATTCATGCTTTTTATAATTGGATCTTTTAATAACTTTCATGGCATTTATGGTTTTTAAAGAAAATGAGTTTAATTGTGGTTTCAAAAAGGTCTAATACCAGTAAAATCTGACCTTTAATAAATGGGCCTCTAATTCAGCAAACCCTGAAAGAGCTTCTTTACTGTATTGTTTATGTTGTTTCTCAGCTTGGGCACCCAGGTAAAGGAACTGTTTACGATGTGCACCTTACTTCTCTCTCTCTCACTTAAAATCAGGAGATGTTAAATTGAGGTTTTCAGTATATATATAAACTTGGATTGAATAACAGAATTGGTCTACCTTGGCTTGGATTTTCCCAAAGACTGCAAACTGTTAAACCTAATCCAGGTCTCTGATATAAACAATGAAACATAAATGATAGCCCCACTATCACTTTTCCTTCTCTTCCCATTTGCAGTTCTGAACTGTCAATACCCTACCCTTACACTCAGAACCCTGCCCCCTAGTACTATAAATCCTTTCCTCCTTTCAAACATTGGACAACAACTTCTTGGACTCAGTAACCCACCAATGATCTCAGGTATGGCCGACAAGGACAACTGTCATAGCAATAACAAGATACATCAATATTGCTGCTTCAAGGCCACAAGCTTTGCTCATATTTCTATCCCCAAAGGAATCAGTGCTATAAATGCTAACTTGTCAACTGATAGATGAATTTGTATAATAACTGTGCCCTAAAATGGCAAACTATATATAACTTCATATGTGCATTTTACTCCCTTTGTCCTTTCGTTCTGGTTAAACTGCCTGAGGAGGATTCTTTTTTCCCACCTACCCACATATGAGAAACACTGTTGGCAATGCACTCTGGGACTTGCATAGTATCTACAACCTTCAGCGGCACCTACCTCTTGGCATGGGACAAACCTGCACAGCAATGCCCTTTAATATAAACATTGCATTAGTAAAACATACATTGTATTAGATTTATTTATCAGCTTAGTCTTAGAGACAAGATCAATTATGCTGATGAAGGGACCAGTAAAACTTCACTATAAATGGTACTTTAGAACTATGGTAATAAAACGTCTGGCACAGATGCTAAAAAGTATATTTTTAAAGAAATCACATTTTTGTTCTCTACATGAAATGACTGCTTAAATTTTCTTCAAATGTAAAATCATTAAAAAATGCAAAGCATCCCTTAAATAAATCTTTGGTGTTATAAAAAAAAAATCTTCTCTTTATCTGTTCTTCCTTAAACCAATTTACCTTTAAAGAGAAAAGTCCTTTTGATCAGAACAGAAGCGGGTCTAAAAAGGGTGTCAAGAATCTGTCTCTTCAAATATTAGAAATGGTTTGTTCAGACTAAATAGCGTGGCTCCGGAATGTCTCAGAATCTCTGTGTCCTTAGCGGTTATAATGAAAAGAGATCAAAATCAGATTACACACAAAACCTTAAATATTAAAAGAATTTTTGATGTTACAAATGTTACTAGGGATAATTGAATTCCTTCGTTTTAGCAGTTTAAGATATTAACAAATATTTCAATTTATAGCTGTCGCAATGCAGCCTTGTCACTTTTAACAATCTTCCTCAAGCTTACTGTAGTTTTACCACAGTTTATAGAAATCTAAGCCCCTTAAAATGAAGGTCTTTAGAGCCACACAGTTAGGTTTCCACATAACCCTTTAAGTGTTTCTACTGCCTGAAGGCTCAGAGCATAACATTGCCAAGCTCATAATCACTTCAGTCCCACCCCAGTAGAGCTTACTATATATGTTCCTATCACATTTACACAACACTCATCTTATCAGAATCCTATTACCTACCTACATTTTTTTTGGAGTGTGGGGGAAATTGGAGGAAACACACAAAGACATGGAGAATTATACCTCCTTGCAGATGGTGTCCAAGTCAAATTCAGTGCAGGTTTGGTACCCATGGAATACCCACAAATCGGTCAGACCTTGGGTGCGAAATTCTTGATGCCCTAACCATGTGGGCAGCCTGCAGGGGCAGTCAGGAGAGCTTCGGTGGTCACATAATCAAACACTTTTGGAAAAGAAATGAAAATGTAATGACACTGCTCACATCACCCTCCCTCCCTCCAGATCTCTCCTCTTCCCCAGTCACAGCTGCATGAAGAGAAGGTACTGCTGGGGGGGCAAAGAGGTTTAGGGTTTGGTGGCCTGTGTGGGTAGCATAAGGGGCCATTGATGCGGCAGCCCTGATGGGCTCAGACTTCCCCCACCCCCAGTCTGGCGCTGTTGACAGTAGTCCTCAAATATTTACTTGGACCAGTGATCCCTAACCAGTAGCTTGCGAGCAACATGTTGCTCTCCAACCCCTTGGATGTTGCTCCCAGTGGCCTCAAAGCAGGTGCTTATTTTTGAATTCCAGGCTTGGATGCAAGTTTTAGTTGCATAAAAAACAGGTGCACTGCCAAACAGAGCCTCAATGTAGGTTGACAATCCACAAAGGGTCTACTAAATGGCCAATCACAGCCCCTATTTGGCACCCCAGGAACATTTTCATGCTATTGTTGCTCCTCAACTTCTTTTACTTTTGAATTTTGCTCACGGGTTCTAAAGGTTGGGGATCCCTGCCTTAGACCATTGAAGCAAGTGATGTTTCAGGACCATTATGGCCTATTATATTATTAAATAATTATAGCAGATTGTGACCAGGAGGACGTGTATCCAGAGAACAAATTAAATTGAGCTGATTTTGAGTAATTTGTTGACTGTAGAAATTGGTTGGTGCAAGAATGCATCTAATTGGGTACAGACTGTCAGCTGTCAGACTGTAGGTATGCAGGAACAGGTCAGGTGCAGATCTGTAGCCCAGAGCTACAAGTAGGGATGCCACCAGGCCGGGATCTTACGGACCTTGCCAGTAAAAATGTTGCTTGATGCCAATGTTATTTATAGAAAAAAACATAAAAATATAGGAAGGCCGGAATTTTTTTCCAGAACAAGCTACAAGATTGCAGGGTTACCCTTTCAGCCACTGTGTTACTCACAATCATACTATTTTACCTACTTTTTTTGTACATCCAATTTAAACTAAAAAATCTTGCCACACTGTGTACCTATGAATTCTGTACTTCTGCAGCAATGTGCCTGCTGCCATACTGTAGATTTGTCACTTTTACACATGATGGAGGGGAAGATATAACCATGGGCAGAAAAATAAAAATAACCCTTCTAGAGTATATGGCCAGTACATATCACCTGTCTGTGCACTGGAAATAGATTTAAAGGATGGTCCTGCAGTGTAACCAGAGAAACATATTATAGTCCAGTCTCCTATACAGAGCCGAACAGTTTTACCAATATACTGCCCCATGCTGGAACTTATTGAGCATTCGTGATGTTACACATTCCTGTTCAAGTTTACAACATACTACTGCATAAAAATTGTTAAACTGCAGGCAGTATTGTAATATAGCTAAATGCTGATGATTCTAAATCTGTATCCAGTTGTTTTACATATAAATATGCAACTTAGCCGGGCACAGTGGGCTGTGGGTAACAAGTGATAATCTTTCCCTTGGAGGCTGATGAAAAATAAGGCTTATCACGGTGTTTTCAATTCGGCATTTAAGATGATTATCTCAATACATACAAATTCCCTGGAGTGATCTGATTGCAATTAAACAAAAGCTTCTTTGTGCACAAAAATGTGTGCTCTGTAGATTAAAACTAGAGGAGGGTCAAAAAAGTAGAAAAACTTCATCTAAGAAAATGTGGTTTATGAATCAGCAAAGGGCATTTTTAAATCTCAGACCAGCATTCCACATGTAGGCTAGTGTATCTACTCCATGAACTAAAAATCATGTAAAGGGTGCAAGGGAGGGCTACTTGGTCTAGCATGGAACATCCTATTTCATTCATTTGCAAATTACTTAGTTGACTTACGATCACATTCATTGTATTTGTTTTATTGTTAGAATTACAAAAATGTTTATTTGGGAATAGTCTGCTGCAGAAAGATGTCATGTAAGGCAAATTCTAGCAACCAATAACAACCAGTTAGCTGGCGGGGGGGGGGATCAAACCAAATTAGGTTACAAGATCCCAAGCAAACCAAATTTTACACAAAAAAAAAACAACTTTCCTTGACACAAGCAGAAAAACACAACTTCTTACAAAAAAAAACTTCACAGTTCTACAGGTTTTTAGTATTAAAGTTGCCCTTTAAACAAGTCAATTTCACCCATATCTGACCATCCTTCTTGTAAAAGATTGAAAAGATTGTAAAATTGATTTCCAGTGCTCAGCTCCTCTGAAAAATATAAGAACATTTTTCTTTCCATTCACTTTAACACTTATTTAAATTACTTTAATGTCACTTCACTTTATTTCTTCCTCCCAGGCAATGTTCTGCTCTATTCCCCAGAGCACTGTGTGTACAATAAAAGCCATCACACAGTATGCGAGTGCTTGCTTAGAAAGACTTTTGTGGGCCAGACTCATAGGGCATCTGGGTTTATTTTAATACTGCAGCCATCTGTTCTTGGCATTAATGGGCAGTGTTTTTAAACCATTTATCAGCATTTCACTGTCTTGTTCATTCTCTTGCCCTCTTAACTCTTCCACTACGGGTCTACCATGTCCAATCTTAGAGCGGAGTTATTGCTTTATCATTTGATTCTCATTTACAGCGTAGAATTTACTTGTAGAATGTACGCTATAGCTCTCTTCAGAAACATGTTTTTGTCTTATTTATTTATAGAAAATAAAACATTATTTTTTCCCTTATACATTAATTTGAGATCAAGATTTACAGCAGATAATATGACTACAAGTAAACAAAAACAAAAGGTCCTCTGCACTCATCCCATTATCAATATATTAAATGGATTCTGTCATGAGTTTTATAGTTTATTTGCACTGTTTACATTGCTAATGATTCACTCTACCATTTAAAATTGTATTCTTGAACCAACAAATGTATTTTTTTAGCTGTTATATTGGCTTGAAGGCAGCCATCTCAGTGCATTGTGCTTCTGAGCTTTGAGAAGGAGCCAGCACTTCATGATGGAGCTGCTTTGAGACAGCTATTGTTTCTCCATTGTATTTTACCACAATCTAGGTAGTGCTCCCTAGTCAGGGTTTTTCCAGCTTTGGTGCTATTCTCATGTCTACCACTAGGTGGGGCTAACAAATCCTTCAGCAGAGGTGTCAGATAGCTGTAATGCCCTCCCCTATAATTAAAATAGGGATTGTTTGTCCATATATTGCCATGTATTCAAGCGGGCCATGTCAACATCATCCCTGGTCTGGCCAGTTCTACGCTCACTTTCATCTGATTCATTAACACACCTCCCAACATTTTGAAAAGAAAAAGAGGGACAAAAAAAATTCCCACGCGTAGCGCAGTGAAAACTTTTTGTGGCCACATCCCCTAATTGCCATGTTTATTTTATAAAATGTGGCAGGTTAGGAAAGTTTGAACATATTTCTGTGTTTTTTTTTTTTAGTTATTACAGTTTTGCTAATGAAGGTGAATTGTCCTTTAAGCTGTAAGTCAAACTTTTCCCAAGGGACCTCCTTATCTAAATTGTTACAATTACTTATTTGCTTATCTCAAAATTGTTACAAAGTATCTTATTTGCACCTGGTGGCTGTTCTGGGCTCTCTGCCAAAAGCCAATTAAGTTAGAAACTTTGTTTTTCTGGCTGTTCAGTGCAGAGAAAGGTGGGACTTTCCAGTACAAATGCGGGACTGCAGGTTGAACAGTCCTGCTCAAAATGGGACAGTTGGGAGGTATGCATTGAGAATTCTACTGCTTCATTATACATTTTACACAGGGACTAAGTTTTACCTGCAACTTAATTGCTTTCAACGTCAACACTCCTAATTGATTGGCATTGTATTTGTCACCATTGGGATCACATGACTGTAGTTGGAAAGGGTGGGAGCTACAACATGGAGTTACGAAGTCAAAATAACCCATGTACAGTAGCAATATAAAAATAATGTTCCAGTCCACTGTGACCCCAATACCCTTTCCCAGTAATGTCTCATGGCTGTCAACTTCAGAACTTGAATCTGGGTTTTACTCATGTTTGAGGTACTTGACTTTGTCAATTCTTAAATGCCACCTTTTTATAACTCATAAATGGACACTTGATACAATTTGACCTTGAGGAGGAGGAGCCTTAGCATTTAAATCAATGGGAGCTTAAAAGAGATTCAAAAGGGGCACTCATCAAGGGCTTAGATCAGGCATGTCCAAAGTCCGGTCCAACTCTGTCATGAAATTAATAATAATGCGGCCCGCCAGCACAGGATGATCAGGATCATTCACTCCCGGGAGTGGAATCGCGTAGCTGACACGTAGTGACGTGCTGCTCTCGATACTTCTTTAGTTCACTGTACTGGCACGTCAGTATGTCTATTGACACCTTCAGCCCTAAAGAAGTATTCGAGAGCGGCGCATCACTACGTCCCAGTATGTGTCTATTGCCAACACCTCCACCACACAGGCAGCAGTTATAGACCAAGTAAATATTACTGCTATGGTACTCAATTCCTTGTTTAAATGAGGATTGGAGAATAAGTCCAAACAGACTCCACTTCTCCACTTCCTAAATGCCATGTACATGTCCATCTACGGAAGTGAATGATCCTGATCACAAGCTAGCTACCTCAGAAGGGATAGCAGTGGCAGGCTGAATGTCAGGCTAAATGGTCGGCCCCCACACATTTTCACCTCACCAAATCTGGCCCTCGTTGCAAAAAGTTTGGACACCCCTGGTATTACCTATCATGTGCAGAATCACAGCCCATCTATAGATTGTATTACTATAAATTGATGGAGGTTAAGATTTATGTCAAGTAAATGTGAGTCCTTTAGGAACCAATTGAATCACTTATGCTTAACAAAAAATCCAATCTCTTGTTTTATGGACTGACACTGGTTTAAATGGTAACTATAAAAATTGTATCTTTAGATGTGAAACATAACTCCTGGAAAATACTGCTGCTTATTAAAAACTACTACAAATCTGCAGGAAAATAATTCCAGCACTAAAATATTACAATATAAAATTATTCCTGTGTAATATTTAGCCTGTAAAGTTACTGTTTGTGATAGAAAGAACCTACATGTCCATTCAATTCTGGCATAAACTGTAGAACCCTGATGCAACCAGCTGTAGTGTATGCTGATCATGTGCAATTAAGTATCTCCTATACATATATATGCTGGAACCATTCTATAGCAACCAGTGTCTCTGGGTGGAAGAAGGAGAGCAGCATTATTCACACAGCTAATCTCAGTTATTCAAACAGCAGTGCACTAACAGAACTTAATAAGTGAAAGTATTTTCCTGCATCACTGGGCAAGCCTGACCCGATAACATTGGAAGCATCGCTCAGCAGGGTGGCCATACAAGCACAGCATGCATCATTCGCTGAACAACTAGCAGGATTCTAATGGGAAAAAAGTAAAAAAAAAAAAATAGAATTGCCAGTAATATTACTTGGTCATAGATTATTATATCCACTGCCTTGATATGCAATAATAGCTTATTAGATGGATACACATGTTCCTGTTGAGAATCTAGCTCTATTAAAACAGCAATATAAAATTTTATATAATTAGGTTCCTTGATTGTGACAATTGTGAGTCTAAGCTCTCAGGGGTGGCATGAAAAAAACATCTGCCGATTGTTTCCCTTAAAACATTTAATTTACTGCACAACTGCCTAACAAGCATAACGAAAGGGTTACATAAAGGGTCTCTAGTCAATTCTCTGGTAAGCATTTCAGAATTAAGGATATCACTTTGCAGAACAAAATGATTGGTTTATCATGGTTCCTTGCAGTTAATGGGCAATACTCTAAGCAAATTTGCTCTAAAACACAATAGCACTAGATATTTATGATAAAAAGACATTTAAGCAATTACCAGTAGTTATGGATGCAGTATGTTCCAGGCATATGTTTATTTTCAGGAGCCTATAATATTGTGTGTGCTTAAATGGAAGGGGGAGAAGGGAAATGTTATACTGACTGATTTGTGACATACAGTATGAAGCACCCACTGTTCTACTGGAAGATTCCACATGTGCAATCATGGTTGTAAGTGCCTTTTAGACTCCAGTAGTCCGTGACCTGCCAGAAAAGAGTTAGATGTGCACATAGGTATGATGGGATTATCAATGCTTAACAGAGGCAATGGCTTGGAACAAGGGTATCGTTCAGTAGCTCTCAAGGCTGCTGCTTGGCTATAGATATGTAGTGAAGGAAAGAAAGTGAAGGAAACCCAAGCACGTCCTCAGCATTCACTCACAGAATTGAGAGAGGGCAGTGGAATTAAAAGGGGTGTTGTACTGATAAATTATGCGCTTACAGCCTATATCCAAGGAGTACTTTCTTCACATAGTTCTTCATGTTATCCTTCATGTGGAACTGTACAGCTCCACTGTCTGCAGACTTCTTTTATCCACTGCATAAGCAAAACCCTCTAAGTCCTCGTGCTCAGAAAGACCAACAAAAAGACTGTGAAATGATTATACTTTTTAGACAATATGTAGAAATTCTGAAAGCGCAGACTAAGTTAACATTCTGTGTTAATGCATACAGAGCATCTTTCAATTTCTAGGAAAGTGGGCCTCTAATGTGCCAGGATAACAATGACAATTGCACAGATCCAAGAAATAGTTTAAAACAAATGTGGTAACTATATGTAAATATATTACAATTATGTGTACTAGATTGTGTCATTTAAAGAATTTGCTAGTTAGTCTTATGGTACTGTCAGATGAGGAAGACAACAGGTTTGTACTGTACAAAGAACCTGCTGTTGCTTTTAGACTTTAATAAGATGATGCATGGACTGGCTGGATAACTGCTACCTTTCCATTAGGCTTAGCTTTAGGCTAATGTCACTCTGGGCGACACAATCAAACACAGAAGTGAGTTTTTCAGTAACTAGTTGCTCCTAACAAAGCAAGGGCACATGCATGTGCAGTTATTAGCTACTAACTGGGTGTTTTCATCAAACCTTGTCCAGCACGCACAATGGAAATTGCAGCCAGTGTATTTCAAGCCGCATCGTCAGATGAAAAAATTAGTTGATGAGAAAATTAGCAGAAAGCCAAAACAAAATAAAAATAGAGGGAGGTCAGCAGTAATGTTCCATGTCTTACTGACAATCTGAAAGCAAAGTGTTCACTATCTATACACAAATTAAAAAGTGTCACAGAGTCAGATTAATTATTATAGATTGATATCTATAATGACATAAATTAATATGAGAAATATGCTGGCACTAACATCCAGATACTTAAATTTAATAATATATTCCAAAAACACCGACAAACACTGCATTATCTCTCTGTATAGGGAAACACGGGTATGGGACCTTTTATCCAGAATGCTCGTGACCTGGGGTTACCTCCTTCCGTCATTTTAATCACCATACTTTAAGTCTACTAAAAATTGTTTAGACATTATATAAACTCAATAGGATTGTTTTGCCTCCAATAAGGATTAATGATATCTAAGACTTGATCCAAGGAGTATCCAAGACAGCATATAAGCATTCCACATAAGTTACAATAACTGATCTGTTAAGAACTGTTTTGTGCTTCCCTGCTTTGTGGCAGGCATCCAGTTTAGGAACCTCAGCTATAAATTGGCAGGCACCTAAGGCTGTTGGTCAGGGGGCTAATCCCTATGTAAAAAAGCAAAACTGCAAATTCTGAGAACAATGGCAGTGATTTGGCAATTAGGTGTTGAGGCTGTCAGCCACAGTTTCTCTGAAATTCAAGATAAATTCTAAAGTTCTTGGAAGTATGACCAACAAAAGTGTTTTTATAAATAATTTGTGATCTGGAAACACTTCTCCTTGTTAATCCTAAAATCAATGCAAACCTGTAATTCCTAGAGCATAAAATCGGAAGCAAGCTGTGGAAGAGTGCTACAGTTGCTCAGATAAGGAAGATATAAATAATCACACAGTCTACACTCTGACACCTTCACCTGTTCCTATTTCATTAGAGAAACCAGAAAGGGCTCCTGTTAAGCGTGAACTAACTTCTTCCAGCCTTTATCAACCTCAAAAAGAGGTCAAATGGATGATTGGAAATCCAAGGTTCTGCTGACAAACACCAGTGTCCCTGTAGAGTCCCAGAGAAGCAAACAGTTCAAAAGCAAACATGCCCTCAATTTCCATGAGCGTTAAGTGATACTGAGCATTTGCTGCTACCAAAGGTATACAGAAGCTTCAAAAAAAAGAAGTTTAAAAAAATAAATAAATAAATAAAGGTATACAGAAGCCTCTTTGAAAAAAACATAGTCACCGGAGACTTAACTAGAAGGTCCAGACATCAATCATCCAATGTACATATTAATGCAGAAATATTGAACATTGAAGTTAAGGAAGGAAAGTGTTCAGTTCATTTTTTAAAGAGATCTCTGAGATAATATGAAAATTCAAAACATGTCCAATATGTCTTTTTAGAAGTCAGATTGAGGGATGTCAGCAGTAGTGTCCCAGGACCTACCTACAAACTGAAACCACATTTATGTGTTCAAAATAACGAAGGCCACATTATGTTCCTATCTGGCTCAAAGAGGATTGTGTCCAGAGATCTGCAATAACGCAATTAAAAAAAAAAAACCACCCCACTTCTTAACTGCAAGTATTGCTATGTATGATTTGTTAAAAAAACAGAACATTTCAAGTGATATGGACCATATTGATGTATCTGGCATAGAAAAACAGTATAGAACATCGCAGCATTCATTTCAATGAGGGGCAGAATAAAATAATAAAGGGCTCCAGCGCAACACCGTTTTTTGGGCAGCTAAAACAAATGAAAAGAAATTATGTATGTATATGACTGGGTCCAAAAAGCTCAGGTTAATTTGCATCTGTTTTACTAATGGTAGTTCTGCAACTGACTTGAAAGGGAAAGGGTGGGTTTGTGTGTGCCAGATGCATTAATCAGTCCTGAGCCATTTGCATGTAGAAGCTTCTATACTCCTAATAACTCCAGCACATATTGAAACATATTTACATTTTGTTCCTTTTGTTCAATACAAGGACACCTATGCTAACAAGAATTTGGCAAACATAATATTTGCATAGGAAAAATATAATGTCCATTAAGCAATCACATACACCCAGGCTGTCCAACTGGAGGCTGGCGGGCCAAATGTTTGACATCATCATTTTATATTGCATCACTTCTATAACATGACCTAATTCTGGCACTTGCAATGCAGTGACAACCACCTATATCCTCCTATTTGTCTCTAGAAGTTACTCACCCACTGAGCTTGTGAGTTCTACGTGGAAGGGAGCTCCCTCCTATTGTCTCTTTAAAGGGGTGGTTCACCTTTAAGGTAACTTTTAGTATGTTATAGAATGGCCCATTCTAAGCAACTTCTTGATTGGTTTTGATTATTTATTTTTTTATAGTTTTAGAATTGCCTTTTTCTTCTGAATCTGGCCCTCTCCTATTCATATTACAGTCTCTTATTCAAATCAGTGCATGGTTGCAAAGGGTAATTTGAACCCTAGCAACCACATTGCTGCATTTGCAAACTAGAAAGCTGCTGAATAAAAAGCTAAATAACTAAAAAACACAAATAATAAAAAATGAAAACCAACTGCAAATTGTCTCAGAATATTACTTTCTACATTATACTATACTATAACATACTAAGTTATTTTATAGGTGAACCACCCTTTAACGATTAGCAAATAATCTTTAATATAGCTGTATTTTGTATTTAATTGTATTTATTATTGTATTGACCCCTGTTGGCATGATACAGATACACATAAACACACACATATGGCTCTCAAACTTGTATAGTAAATTATTTACCCAATATATGGAAACAGAGGGACAACATTGATATAAATCATACTTAAAGGGAAATAGGAAATTTCCCACGAGAGTTGTGATGTAATCAATGTGTTCCTTGAACCAATTTCACATGCTAGGACACTCTATCTTTATGCGCATGCATGTGCCCCAACATGGTCGCCTGTATGGTGAGTTGCCTCCTGGTGCAAACGACAAAGATTGCAAGGGGCATCTTCTTTCAAAAATAGAATTGTTTCCCTCAACCAGAGTTCGAGCTCCTTTAAACCACACCTCTGGTGGGGGAAACAATTTTTCTGTAATAGACATTTTCAATTAACAATAACATTCCAAGAACATTACACTTAGTGGCACTGAATAACACAGATCCATAAAGATTTGTATTAGGGCTGAATATATCTATAATTTTTATTTTAAACAAGCCAGTTTTTCTTTATTTTACACAATATCAAAGCAAATAATATAAGGAGGAAGGATAATTCATTGTAAAACAGTTAACGTTCCCTACTGTGTATGCTTGCAATCAATTAACGTCATAACGTTTTGAGTGTAGAAGTTAATTGGACCTCAAAGTACATCAATAAAATGGAAATGCTCTGATTGCTAATAATACTATTTCTGTCTTGTTGTCATATCTCAGAGACTGAGATACGTAATTGTAATAGATCATAATAAAAGCAATCACTTTTAGTTGAATACTCCAGACCAGTGTGAGCTGGGGTTTTGATGAAAGTTGACCACACGCAGAACTATCAAGAGGGGGTTCAAATTAAATGGCATCTTGAGGAAACGTGAACAACACTTGTGTGACACAGCCCCCCCCCACCCACTGTTTTGCTTATCTCACTTATGCCCTTACCTGACTGCTCAATGTAGGGTTGAACTGGGCTGGCAGGACACTGCAAAAAAAACCAGCAGCCCCCATTGACCCAGACCTGGTCATCGCTGGTACCTATAGGTGCTGCCATCCCCTATCCGGCAAAAGGTACAAGCCACGCGAACACACCATGAGGGGGGCGGCATCAGGTTTGCCATGCAGAGTATTTTGCAGCTGGTGTGGGGGCCCCTGAGGAGGCAGCTTCTGTGGGCCCTAAAAACCCTAGTCTGACACTAGCTCAACGTTTGTTGTTTCTCTGCTCTGCAGGGTCATGGAGGAGATGATGTTGTGCAGTTCTACCAAAAAAGTGGGTTGGGGAAGTTCAAAGAGTATATGACACTTAATACTGTACACAAAGAAGCAGATCCAGAATTTCTGAAACATCAGAGCTCATATGCCACTTACTACAACCTTCCAACTCATCACATTTACCCCCATATCATGTGTTGGCCAATAATTGTTCACATAAGTCAATATTATCTGAGATATGACAGCTCTCTGGTATAATGTTGTAACAAAATCATCATAATAATAATCATCATCATAATTGCATTACATTTCTAATACCTGTTCAATCTCAAGTTGGTTACCTGGTCCCCAAAACTTGTCAGGGCTTACCAGAAAGTGGGCAATGTTGGGGTATAGTCAGGTATAACTGGGTGTTAAAACAAATCATAATTATTATGCAGGCTTTCTGCCCAGAATATTCTGACGCATGTACAGCTTTACAAAAAGCCTTTTGATATATTTGGCATATACAAAAATATTCTATACAGTGCCTACTAAAGTCACAATTTTGTACATTTAATTTTATATTTCTGTTTTGTGGTTGTTGCTGTTAACACATTGAGCAGAGATAGCACAGAAAGAAAGGCAACGCCTGAAAACAAATAGAAAAAACGTATTTTAGAGAAATAAAATCTCTGCTTAATAGCTACAGCTTGCAACACTTCTTAACATATCACAAGTAATAAGGATGCATTGCTGAAATCAGATAAGGGAAAAGCGACGCAGCAAGATGGAACTGCTGAGCTGAAAGAATGCAAACAGTGCGCAGTCGATGGCATTCAGGGTGAAGTAGCTGCAGGGATAAACTGTGAAGAAGCAGTGGCTGGAACCAGTACAAAAGGGAAAGAATAAGGTCAGGTCAGGCAGGTGTTGAGAGAAAAGCAGAAATAGATTGTGTAAAGACTACGCTAATCTAAACTATAAATGTTGTATAATACTGGAACATTTTACATGTATTAGGATTGTGGATGGAACTGAGTTTTTAATGTAAGTGTTAGACAGGCCCCTGTATTAATGAAAACAATTCAAACCAGTTCACAGTCCCAGTTAAAATGACCGGATGTTGATCTATGTATACCCCACTCCAATCCCTTGTTGTGTACCAAGTCCAAAAACAATTATTTCTTTACTCCTATGGAGAGACTCACGTTGCTTCAAGACTACCACAGCAGGTCTTGACAGGGATAAACTGATGGTATGGAGACACAGATATAGAAGATGAAAGGGAAATCCAAAAAAAAACAAAAAACTGGATAATACAGGAAGAAAAACAACAAAAATATATAGTTTAGTATGTTTAACACTTGGTTCAGTGTTCACACTTTTCCTTAGATAGAGAATACTAGTTCCACAACACCTTTCTTATAAGTGTGTATCACTTTAAATTGAAATTAGTGATAAAACCAGTTAAAATGCACTCACAAACATTCACGTATGTATGCGTCAAAATAAGAACAGTCTCTATTATGCTTTCGGTAACCACATTTCCCAGCTGCTCTTTTTCAGTATTGATTCATAGGGCTCCTTGGCAAACTCCAACTAGACAGTGTCTATATTGGCATCCTTGTGACACAGCTGACGCGTTTCGCCTGCTTACAGCTTTTTCCAGAGCTCTGTCTAGCTGGATGTTGCCAAGGAGCTGCGGTCACAATATTGAAAAGGACCGGCTGGGAAATGCGGTAACTGAAAGCACAATAGAGACCCTTCTTATTTTGGCGCATATATAAGTGGAGAATGTTTGTGAGTGCATTTTAATTGGTGTTTCATTTCGATATTAACGTGATTCTTCACGTGCGCATTTACTTTTATTGAACTATTTTACTGAAGGGGGAGAGGAGAAGCAGGTGGTGAAAATAGAAAGGTTCTCATACTAAAAAAAGAAGTGATTTCTGTCTGTGAGTAGATTCACATGGGAGAGAGCACAGTGAGGGGAGAGTGGAATTTAAAGTGTACTCTCTACCTATGAAAAGTGTGAACACTGAACCAATAGTTTGTTGTGATCACTGGGTGATATAAAGAAGTGTGAAAAATACTACAATATATAATTTGTTTGTTGTTGTTTTTCTTCCTGTATTATCCAGTTCTTTTTTTGGATTTCCCTTTCATCTTCTATATCTGTGACGCCATAACTTTAACTTATCCCCGTTGAGACCTGCTTTGGTAGTCTGGAAGCAAAGTGGGGTGCTCCATAGAAGTAAAGAAATAATTACTGCAAACATTAACAGAGTGATGAACACAAAAGTGTTTTAAGCTAATTGTAGATTTTGTTTATAGCTAACTGTAGACTAGCAGCCAAGCAGTGGTAGAGTTTATGTTTGCCCTTCCTACCCCTTCTATCACTGCGCAGTATTTGAAGAAGTTCATTTAATCAGGTTGGGCTGGATTTCTTGGTTGTGTCATATTAGCTCCTCAGTGTGGTTAATCTTCACTTTATTTTACTGTGCGTTGGTTCTCTGCTTATACCTTTTCTTATGGCCTCAATTTTCCTCTCTTTGCCTTAAAGAGATACTGACACCTGAAATTAAACTTTTTTTTACATCTATTATAATATTGGCTTTGCAAACTACTTCTAACCTTGCCATAAAGTATTTGCATGATGCTTTTACATTACCTGTCTGATCCCCCATGTTCCTGTATGAGGTGGCTGCCATATTTGTGCAGCAGGAGTCCGTTAGTATTAGAAACTGTAACTAACAGGCTGAGATGGGACAGTCAGATTGGCAGAGAGTCAGGCTTAGGAACTTCAACTAACAATTATATACAAAAACAAACCTCTCGGCAAAAAATGATCAATATGACCTATAGGTAACATTTAATGTACATTCATATGCTAAAATTCATTTTTTAGTGTCAGTATCACTTTAAGACCTCTCAGTTTTGTGCTGTTTATTCACTTTTCTTGAATCTTTGGTCTCTAGCCCCTCATGATGTACAACCTTTCATAGCTCAACAAAACCAAGTGCCAAGCCCAACAGCTGAAGGACAATCCTCATGTAGGACTTTTAAGCTCCCTGTTAAAATCTTTATTGCTCATAAGGAGTTTGTATAAATATAAAAAAAGTTTATTTTCTTAACATGTACAGTAATTGCTTATGTTGGTTTTTTTTTACAGCAGGCACCACCATGAATCTGACCACAACTTGTGAATCCTTTAGGAATGCGATAAAATGATTTTCCAGCAAAGCTTTCAGTACTTTCAGTGATTTCCCAAGGAAAGAATTATAACAAGAGTGCTTGTTTCCAGCATGTAGTGTGTTAAGGGATAGTTTCCTCAGTTCTTTAAGCAGGAGACTCACTTTCTACAGTTGCAATAAAATGTGTTGGTTGTAGCATGTTTACATCGGACTAGATAAACATTTCTTCAGTAGAAGCATAATGGAATCTGTAAATCTAGGGTATCTTGAGAACTTGGTATCTGACATTCAAGATACCAAGCCGTCACACTTGGAGATAACCTGTACATTGAACATCGGGCAGATAAATTTGGGCAATATATCACCTGACGATAGTGCAGCAAGGAGAAAAAAGACAAAAGCCTAATCAAGCAATGAGCAACTAAACAATTTGTGGAATTCAGACATGTTATTTCTTCCATGTTCTTGTCCAGCCCTTCAGTGAATGACAAACAATTCTCTACAAATTAGCATATATTAACAAAAGATGAGCTGACCCATTAAAATGTGAGAAAAAATACAGTGCATGGCAATCTAGGGCAATTTCTATTGCTCCTCACACATTTATGTAAGATCCTAGTTACAGCCTTTCACTATGACTCCCATAGCATTAGGTGGTCTCAAACCTATATAAATCCATCAGCCAAAAACTAAATCACCTGAAAAATTAAATGGATGATTAGTTACTGAATATAAAAAACCAAAATGTACTTTTTTTTACCAAGGCACTCCATAAATAGCACAAGGTAAAGCACTACATTATGGAATACCTTGCTACATGTTAAAACAAAACTAATTAGAAATTAAACCAACCATTGGCAAACAAATACTAAATATATAATAGATTAGTATACATTTGGTGGAAATTAAAGTAGATTACAAAATCACTATGTCATTTCTTGAAATAGCAGCTTTCTCAAATCAACATCCTGTGCTCTTGCTAAATCAGGTCATACTTCAATCACAGTCATTCTAGAACCAAAGATTCTGGAGTAGCAGATGGGCTTATTAAGCATATTCTGCAATGTACGTTATTTCGCACAAGGATGTTGGATAGAGACTCAATATGTCCTGGAAATCCTGTGTAGACTCATTCATGTTAAGAACAATGGATTCATTATACAAGAAATAAGGTGGATATATACATTATTTCACAAGCACGAGATGCAATTTTTATGAATTGAACTTCTATACATACACTAAAAAACATTCCCTCTTATTATACAAAAACAAAATGAAGGGTAACCAACGAATGGATCTCATTTGACAACAGAAAAACCACACCTGCAATTAATGTTTCCTAATTTCAGTAATAGAAATGGCAAAAAATAAAGTACACCTTGATAAATTTGCCATTTATTTAACACAGCTTTTCACTCTATCTATGCTATAATAAACTTTATTAAGGGGCCCATTTACTTAGCTTGAGTGAAGGAATAGAATAAAAAAAACTTTGAATTTCGAATGTTTTTTGGCTACTTCGACCATCGAATGGGCTACTTCGCCCTTCGACTACGACTTCGAATCGAACGATTCGAACTAAAAATTGTTCGACTAATCGACCATTTTCGTTCGATCAAACGAATTGCGGTAAATCCTTCGACTTCGATATTCGAAGTCGAAGGATTTCAATTCAGCAGTCGAATATCGAGGGTAAATTAACCCTCGATATTTGACTATAAGTAAATTTGCCCCTAATTGTTGTAGCTCTGGGTTTTGTTCTTGGTCCACTCCATTTGAAACTCTTCCTTATTAATGACAGCTATATTGACAATAAAAGGAAGATAGAGTAGATAAAGTTCAACATAATTTCTTGGATTGGCATTTTGCAAAATAATTAGCTTACATAATATAAATGGAAAAATGTAATAAAAGCCAAATTTAGAAAAACAAATTGCATAAATAATAACAGAAATGTGCATTTCACAGTGTCATATTCTTCACTTCATTTATTACAAGTTGTTCATTCGGATTTTTAACTGAGAATAGCACATTTTTAAGACCTGACTAAAGATAGCATATAGCATTATTTGGTCCCAAAATTACTTTTTAAATAAAAAGTAATATTTTTTGTTGATGTAAACTATAAAATGTGCAATCCTTTTTTTTCGCTGGTATATAGGGTCACTTCATACCTTTAGGGTTCACAAAAAACTATATTAAATTTATAAAGAAGCATTGTGTGTATTTTTGTTGTTATTGAGTTATATTACATTGTGATTACTGAGTTTAGAGTCCTTTATATAGAAAACCTGGGGAATAGGCTCTAAAGCTTTGATTAAAAGCAAGTACTAAATAACCATTGGCTGTATAGAAAAAAAAGGCAGACGGGATGGGGGAAAAGGGGATGTAATCAACCCTAAAATTGTTTAAAGAGCTATGAGGTGCAACACAAAGTACTCAACAAAACGCACAAAGATTTTCCAATGAAAATCATCCAAATTAGCACTTAAGTTAAAAAACAATGCTGAATAGGACTGTGTAGGTTTAAGACACAGGCGTACTCGATTCAACTAGGGATACAATGAACCCCCAAATCCTGGAAACAGGTTTGGCCAAATATCAAACTGAATCCGAACCCTTGCCAGAAATTTCCACTGTGCGGGCCGAAAATTCTGATGTGCTGCCGGCAAATATTTAATTATTTAAAAAAATGCTTGGATTTGGCTGAATCCTGAACTGAATCCGGGATTCGGTGCATCCCCAGATTTAACAGACTAGAGTTGGCTCAGCAAGTGGAGCATATTTATTTGTATTGTTCTTGAGTGTGCAGAACCTACAATGGAAATTTCTTAGTGCAGTTCTCCAATGAGTGATCTATCTTCACACATAAAGTTCCCTAAAGCAGTATGCACAAATGACTGTTTATAAGCAGAAAAATACAGTAAACAGGCATGTGGTACTAGGTATAGAGCAAAAACAGTCCCAATCTGGCCATCTGGGCTGATATATGAAGGCAAGTGCCAGCATTACGGTTTTTAAAGGTCTGCCTGAATGTGGCATAGCTTTAAATAATTTTTCCAAAGAAACATTTCATTACCGCACACTGGCACAAACTAAACATAATTTTTTCCAAGCAGTGGATAAGTTGCTAAATATCTTTGTGGGTATGTAAAACTTTAAATGAATTTAAATGAACAAGAAGTGTACGCACTGCGCATATTTTTCTAAAGACTGTAATTACATTCTCCTCTAAATATCAACGTTATTTTTCTAATTCTTACAGTCTGCTAATGTACTTAGCCATACTGTGGCTTTTGTAATAGATTTTTACAATGCAGCACTGCACAAATAAATTGACAGGGAAATATGAGTGTATTCCCTTTATTCTGTAAAACAAATATTGAAAAGAAATGTTGCAAGTAACTCAATTTTAGCACTGAGATGTTCCATCTTTACCGAGCATCTACCAACATATGATTCTTTTGAGGACAACAATCCTGTTATTAACTGAAAATAAAAAGCAATAGGTTTGGATTTACAATCTGAGTTTAATGCAGGAATGTCTTTATCACTTAGCTAGCAGAATTTAATTTGCACCCAGAAGGGCCTGCGTTCTCCACTATATTCCTTTGGATATTTCATATTGGATATTATTACTTTGTGTCTTACGACTTGAACATTAGGATCTGCATTTAGTGTTGAATAAGTAATGACTACATCTGTTAGCTTCTTGAAAACCTGTTTCTGAAAAGGGGGGGAAAAAAGCTCAAATCGAAAGTGAATTTTGCATTAGTCAGTAAGCAATATCCAAGTGTGTTTTCAATAACATTTTGCTATATAGACAACTATTTAGAATATCTTTGTTAGCTTGGCAGAACAAGGTTGGATGTTTCAAACTGATTTCTTATATCAAGGTTGTTTCTGCAAAGTTTGGCATATTCCTGATGGCCGAGCGTCTGTGCCAGGTGATAAAGGCAGTGAAATTCATGGCCCTGTAGCTAGTTTAGCACAAAGGAAACAACTTTCCACACGTCAGATTGGGAATCTTCAGGGTCAGCAGTCTCGCTCGACATAAATACAAGGAAACTAAAAATGGATAGTTCAAGCACAATAAAAACAAATCAGAAATTATAGAAAGAGCCTTTAATGTCTAGTTACAGTTTATTTCTCCATATTGTTGTTTATTTTACCCTTCATGCATTGACATTACAGTACAGGCATAATATGAGTTCCCAAATACTGTCTAACTGCTATGAATACCCTTTTCATCTCCACAATTCCCACAGCAGCCATAGGAGGTTATCACATAAACTGGTCTAAACAGTATCTATGAAAACGCTGGTGAACCAACATTGGGCTCATAACTTTTGGTCGCTGTCTCTGAGAAAAACCAATCGCATTAGTTGCATTTGTATCTAGTCTATATCAAGCCATTTGGAAGAATTCATCTCCTCAAAAGTTTATAATGCTAATGGCACCCTATCTTCTTGTCAGAACGCAAAAGGATGCGGGGCACTTGGGATAGCAAAACAGTCAGATTGCTTGGCATCAAAAGGGTCAGACAGATTCATATTCCAAATTATAGGAGAAGTAAAACACCAGCCATGGGTCAGTAAACTTTAGGTCCATTCATACTTTAATTATTCAACTCTGGTATCAAAACAGTGATGTTGCAACACAGAGAGACATCACAATGTAGCTCATCTGATATTGGCTTTATCTCAAGGCAGTGATGTCACAGTGCTGGCCCCCTCCATACTTCAGAATGGGATCCAAACACTGCCAGGTACTGACACAGCCCTTACACCTCATCATCCTATCTAAAATATATAAGATATATGACAAAAGAAAGAGTATCTTTGCAAGCTCTTGTATATGTACTCCTACTAAATACTTTGCTAAGACCTGTCATCCAGCCCCTTTTTATGCTATAGGAAGAAGTTTTAGTTGTACTTCTATAAGTAGTCATCATGGCCTCCACTACACAGAATGATTTTTGAAGCTGGATGACAAAGGAAGGTACCAACAGGCATTTAAACATCTTATAGTGGACACTTGTTCTCAGAGTATTTGTCTCTCATCACCTGAGCCTTAGAAACAGTTCCAAACAGAGTGTTTATCTGCATGGATATTGTATACTCACTCTCTATGTAAACATGATAAAATGCCCGTGTGGATTTATGAAGAAATAACTTTAATAATAATAATGTTGGTCCTGGTAGTACCCAAACGCATTCTACATTTTATGGTTTTAAAACCCAAACATCCTTTTCATTAATTGAGTTGCTTAAGAATTAGTAGTGAAAGAACGTCACCTGCATGCCATTTATATTTTATATAATACATCTGTAGGGGAAGAGAATCGATGCCCTATGGAAAATATGGCACACACAACGGTTTCACTCTTTCCATGGAGTAATCTTTAACCTTCATTTTTCCACAATCTGCCAGAATTCCCATAGTTTTGCAACAGATGTTTGCTATGTACCACTATACAGTACAGGTATAGGATCCACTATCTGGAAACCTGGAAAGCTCCAAATTGGAAATGGCAATGGAGTTTGAGGCAGAATCTCTTGGCTGGGGGAGGTATGGCACTATAAACAAGATATTAATGATTGTTTCAATGTACAGTTAGGGGGCTATTTACTAAAATCTGAATTTATCACATATTTTATTTAAAAAAACACAACCAAACTTTCATGCCCGATTTTAGGTTAGTTATTAATAAAAAATACTCAATTTAATGGGATCATGGAAAAACCCGAATCACTCAAATTTTTCTGGCTTTTTTTCCCGGAATTGCTTGTATTTATTGAGTTTTTGCCAGAAAACCCTGAAAAAGTAAGATTTTTGGGCTAAACCCAGCAAAGACCACAGAAACTTCAAATTGAGATAGGTGCTTCTCCCATTGACTTATACAGGATCTCGACAGGTCTGAGATGGCGGATTTTCAGATTCAGGCTTTTTGCCGCATTGTGGGTGTAATAAAGCTCAAAAATTCGAGTTTCTTTTTTTCCCTATATAAAAATTAAGCTTTCTAGTGAAAAAAGCTTAGATTTTTCAAGATATTAACATTCAGATTTTAATAAATAACCACCTTAATGTTTGTGGTATTCTTCAAATTAACCGTATTTTGCACGCATGGTAATACTATGACACCCTGTGGTGAATGTTGACTTCTGTAAATAATCAACAACTCTCTACGTTATATTCAGTGTGTGTGCCCTAGTTGCCACAGTGACAAAAAACCTTACTATCCACAGCTATGTGAATATTCACAGGAAATGTGTACATAGTATCAGAATAAGTATGATTTCCCATGCAGGCTGAAGTAAATGCAGTAAATACTATAAATACTATAATATACAGTTCTTTAAGAAGTTTACTTCAAGTAATGTGGCTTACCAAGCCAGAAATCCCAGTTCTAATTTTTATAAGAGCATTAGTTACAGCAGAGGCAGGATTTTATGCTTTCATAACTCACATTTAAACCCAGTAAGCCTCAACTCACTATCAATGTGCACTGACCTATTTCAACCAAAAGTTTCATTATTATTTTACCTGAAGAATCATTCCTAATTATCAGTAAAAAGATATGTCACTTGGAAGCCATAAAAGGCTTAAAATATTGTCACTTTACATAAATGTGCTCTTTATTCCATTACTTAATTGTACCCATAATTCAGACTTCAACTGTGTTTTTTTCTTTTTTCTTAAACTAATTTGTAATATTTTTAGACTAATGGGGAGATGATAATTTGACTACTTCCCTGCTGGAGCAGACTTCAGCAAATGGCTCTTTCCCTGAGCTCAAGAAAGCCGTTAGCCTACAGAAAGCTTACAAGAAGGCAATATTTGTGATGGATGAAAAGAGAACTTTAGGCTAAGATTATATTTTGCCAGATAAGCAAAATGATTCTAAAAGAGCAACATTTTTCTGGGAAGCACATGGGCAGATAATTTTAAAAGTCTTTAGCAATTTCTGCCTACTCTTCACTAGTTCATTTATCTGCTATGTTCTCTACTTTGCTGTACATTACCTCAAGGCTAAGCAAATGCTGCTTAATTTATTGCCACAGGAACCAAACAAGCAGCATTCATTATTCCCTTTTGTGTGGGTGTCTGTGCTTGGCAATAAACCTATGACCTATACAAAAATTGGTAAATTGACTATAACTGTAGTGATGCTTTTTATTCAAGTCCAGCCACCTTCATCCCCTATGAGAACATTCTTTTTTTATTCTATTACATTTTAATGGGCATTTTAATGATAAATTATGGATTAGGAATACACAACGTTTGCACGTTTGCAGGTGCATTTTCTATCAAGTAAACAAAGCATCCCAGTCTCTGGGATGCTTGGTTACAAAATTAAAGCAAGGGATATTAAGCAAGTATTTAACATTGAAGCATCTTTTTTAATAAAAATGCGGCCACCAAGGGTTGCTCTTTGTCAGGAGCGCCAGCCAGTGCTTCATACAAAATGGCAGTACAGAATGTGCTATTATTTGGATTCGTACAATACGAATACAACCGAATATGACCTATTCGATCAAAAACAGACCTATTAGGCCAAAAAAAAACCAACCTAATTTTCGTCGGTCGGAATTCGAATTTTTAAGTTTTTTAAATTCGAAATTCGACCCTTGATAAATCTGCCCCTATGTGTCATTGTGTCATGGTTTGGTGACAAATTCATAGGGATTCACCTAATCCACTATTTTGGGATTCAGCCAAATCCTGAATCCATTGTGAAACATTTTTCTGAATATTGAGTCCGAATCCTAATTTTCATATGCAAATTAGGGTTGAGAAGGGTGAAAGAAAATCAAACGGTAAAAAAAAAATGTTTACTTCATGTTTGTGTGACAAAAGGTCCCGTGATTTTAAGGATTCAGTTTGGCCAGTCACCACATAGATTCAGTGCATCCCTACAAATTTAAAATTAAAAAGTTGTGAACTCAGTTCAATACCAGATTATAAGAGTTCCTGAATGCACTCTAAATTGCTGTCATTGATTGATCTGGTTTCTGACTCTCCAACTTGATTGTGACTTGATTGCTGCCTGCCCTAAACCATGTCTGAAATTCAACTAGATCTCTTAACACCTTGGATACTATATAAGCTTCCTGAACTCTGCTTCTACCTTGGACCCACTTGAAACCCAATGAGGGCTGAGCAGCCTTAACACTGTTTTGAAGAACTCAACTCATAACAGGAACAAGACTGCCCCCATGGCTGCATTTCAAATTAATAAACAAAAATAAAAGTTAACAAAATCCCTGGAGCAGATTGACCCATGCCAACACACCTTGCCTGATATTTTATGGGGAAAATACTGTGTAACGTAAACCCTACTTATTAACAGCATGAATTGTCTCTTTAATAGAAAAAATTTGGAAAATTTTGCATACAAAGATTAAAAAGATCGACCAAACTCTACAGACCTCTCTATTTAGATTTTACCTTTTCTCTCCTTTTCAATGACATTTAACAATGACATGCTTTTAACAGAAAATTCAAGAACGATATAAGAAAATATAAAATGCTGCCTTGGTTGAAGGCAACATTACGCTTAATAACATTTCTGGAGAGTCCATTACAAACCCAAACAGTTATCATTTGATAATAACTTTCTTGTTATAGTTGCAAACCAACTCTAGGAATGTCTTTGACATTCAGCAAAAGCACATTATAGGGTGATGAAACCAGAAAAAAAAAAGAATTTGGATAAAAAGAGAGTAAAACAGCCAAGACTATATTTTAAGATGTACTGATTTTTATTTCAGAAAATAAAGAAGGAATGGGGGTATCAAGGGAAATTGCTTTCTCCAAACTGCCGATGAACATCACAGACAATCTCAGGTGCCTTCACTTCTATTGAGATAAGAAATCTATTACCTGTGAATTTTACAACAGACCCTTATATATAAATGCTGGCAGTTTTAAACCTTTCTGCCTCTTGAATTAAAGCAGCCCTGGAAATAGCATTAGCAAAAGAGCAAGATTACAACTGTAGGTCACAGGTTCCTGACTTTTTAAGTGTTGTAAATTTTAAAACTCAAGTTTTCAAAAACTGCTGCTTGAGAGAATACGTAGGAATACGGATATGAAAGGAAGTTGCAGGCAGATGAATCCCAGTTAACACTGCATTTTTAAAGGAGAACTAAAGCCTAACTAAAGAAGTAGCTAGAAATGTTGTACATTGTGTTTTGGGTTTCTGTACCAGCCCAAGGCAACCACAGCCCTTTAGCAGTAAAGATCTGTGCACCCAAAGATGCCCAAGTAGCTCCCCATACTTTCTGCTCATTCACTGCACATGCTCTGTGCTGCTGTCACTTACTGAGCTTAGGGACCGACTCAAAATATACAGTACACATAGAATAGAAATGTCACAATATAAGGCTGATTACTAATTAATACAGATAATTACTACATGGCAACTCAGAACCCAGTGCAATTAGCATCAGAATTTAATAATCAGACCTGTAGCATCAGCTTATATTACAGACAAACCTCATTTTCTGCTTGATAATTAGTGACAACCCCTAAGCTTAGCTTCTCAACAGCTGCTCAGAGCCCACTGAGCATGTGAGTGTCACAGACACTTTCCAAGATGGTGACAAGTTTGAAGTCCTGGATCATTGAGAAGCTGAAACTATAGGCTGGTGCAATAAGTTCAGTATTTAAAATATGGCTTTTTTAGCCACATTCATTTTTAGGGTTTAAACAGAAAGCATATGTATGGTAATTCAAACAATAACAAATGTAAAAATAAATCACAATTATAGCCAGATTAAAAGTAAATAGGTCCCTAGGTAGCGTTGTACTTTGGGGACTCTGACTTTTTAAAAAGCACACTTAATGCTAAAAAGTACATTTCACAGTGAAGCACAGGGTCCTTTCATCTTCATCTCTTTACTTCTCCAATCTTTCTCTCTTTACTCTTTCTTTTGCATCCATTGCTTTTTCTATATCCAAGCACTCAGCAGCAAATTCTTTGTGTGCAAAAACTGTTCTCCAAATTTGACAGGTAGAAGGCATGAAATTCCACCGCCAGAGCAAACTATCAGCATTTACCTCGGAAATAAAATGCCTTTGGTCACTGGGCCATCAGAATCAAACTGGTCTGCATGTAAACATATCATAGGGATCATTTACTTACCATGAGGGTGCAAGTGCAAGAGCGTTAACTTACTCACTAACAGAGCACTTGTGTCCCTGGGGTGGCGGAACAATCTTTCCTGAGACCACTGGTCGTTCATTTTCAACACAAACATTTAGGGCTGAATCATCAGCTATAGGGGTAAAAACAATAGAATCCTACCTGTATCTAACAATTCAGCAGTAAAGAGTGGGCGATGTTCAAAATCAAAATTTTCTGTCCAGGCCAATTAATGAGTCCACTGATATCCAAGGCATTTGACCATATCAGTTGGCTCATCACACGATATACACACACACCGAATATCATACGATAGTATTGCCACCTTTCATTAGAGCAGCTTGATTCATCAGCTTGCATAGAATATGTTAAATAGCATCAAAGTTAACCATATGTGCTTTGCTTTAGCCTGCTGGTGAATAAATACAGAAAGGAACAAAGAGATTATGAAGTTCATGTGACATGTGGCAAATGAATTTAGAACAGCATTCTGGAATACGCAATCATATTCTTCTCTAGTCTCAGTTTCTAAGGACAACCTTGTTGAATAATATGGGCTTCTCAGCAGGTCACTGACCTGTGTCTGACACTTTCTCCATTATTTATACAACACTTATTTATTACACCATGATTTGTATACACACACACACGCACTACATACAAAAGGGAATAGAAACATTTTAGATTATTTTAATAAAAATGTCTTGTTGATGGGTAAAGCTTGTTTTGGTGTTTAATGTTGGTTTGGGTTTTATATATTGGCTTTAGAATACATGGAAGGCTCAGGGGCTCTCACCATGGAGAGCTGGTGGATAAATGGTTTCTGATCAGGTTGCTTGTCACCAACCCAGTCAGCCAAATAATTATTAAATAACTTAATTAAGTCACTTGTTTAACATGAACTTTAAAACTGCAAAAAATGAGTCTGAGCTCCTGTCTTTCTCCTTCTGACCCTGCAGAGCAAGTATTTTAGACACTCGGATACTGGGGAAAGAAAGGAGTGAAGCTCTTGTACAAACAATATTTGGTAATGGGTCGCTAACAAAATTTTTAACTTAAGGTTTGCCAGGGATGCTCCTGCCTGAAAGAGAGTTGAAATTACAGTTGTTAAACTGTTTCACTGCTGCCAAATAAATAAAATTGTGCCCAGAACTGTGACTCATAGAAGTGAATTAGAATTTTTTCCATTATTATAAAAGCTAACTGCAGGTTAACTGCTATGAGTTACTGGGTAAATGCAAATTTTTATGAAAATGGGTGCTGCTATATAAAGTAAAAAAATACTGCTGATTGTTATGGAGCCCTGGTAAGAAAATATCCTGCTGTGAAATCTAAAGTTGACTGTGCACAGTGTGTAGTGTTGACTTATTGGCCATATTGTTCCTTTAACGCCCAGATTCTATTGCTTTTATTTTATCCTCCAGCGGATCAGTTCTTGATGTGTGTGCAGAGAACATTTGATACAGAAGCCATGAAACAATGCAAGGTCAAATACTGTGCAATCTGAGCTGGAATAGCTCTGCTTTTAACTGTTTTGGTTAGAATGTATCTTTGGAAAAAGGAAAAGATAAAAGATCACACTATTTTTGTTTTACTCAATAACATTTTCCCGAAAATAATTTTTGCAGAACCTGAAAGAGTTTAATATGTTGCTCAGCAACAAGGCATCCCAGACCTCAGCTAAGCTTTTTTAAATTAAAACAGCAGCCAAGGGATACATATTACAGTGCATTGTGATTCATTTGTTTTTTCAGCAGCTATTTCTATTCCGAGAGGACTCTCCGAGGGAGTAAAGAAGTTATGTGGCAGAAAATTAGGAATGTATTTGCGTGCAGGAGCTTTACATTAAAAGGAGAATTAATAATTCCATTTGTATCATATAAGCGTACAGAATATGCAACACTGTATATTTTAGTTGATTTATAGCCTCACCTGTGGTGTCTGGAACTAAATGAGTAAAAAGCACTTCTCCAGAATAGCATTTTGCTTTTCTCAAGGACATTACTTTTACCTTATACTTCACTTTAAGACTGAACTTAACTATAGATTGTGTTTCACAAAGTCCTCATATCTACAGTTTTTAAAGCAACTCCATAAAACCGGAAAGTAATATTTATATTCGGTTTTAAAGAAATAAAAATAATGAATGCAAACGAAGCCAACACTAAGAAAATAATTGTCGCATAATTGTCGCATAAATTTAAGACAGTATGCTAGTATATAGTAAATGTCATTGATATTTCTTGGCTGAAATGGCTACTAAACTTTTCCTTTTTATTTTCATATGTGTGGAAATATTAGGAGATTAATGTAGAACTGTATCCCTTTTAATTTGCTACCTTGAAATTCTAAGATGGTGCCAATAACTCCATATCTTTTTCTATAAACTTCCTGTAGTTTGAGTAGTAAGCAAGGAGCATGAACTTGTAGAAGGTGGTAAAATAAATCACTAGTTAGTATAAGACCTTGCAGAACAGCAGCAAAAAATGATTACATAAATTGCAAAATTGCTCAGAAGAGCACTTTGATCAATTGTACCTTGTTGATTCGAAGGATTTAATCGTTCAATCGAACGATTATTCCTTCGTTCGTTAATTAACCCTCGATATTCGATCGTAAGTAAATCTGGCCCTAAATGTAGAGTTGGACTGGCGGTGTCCAGCCTCAGGGCTGCAACTTTAAGAGCCCCTCTCCCAAGATATGTCCAGTGCATAAATAGCACAGGCTGAGGAGCTACCCCATCTCATGAAGGAAGTAGAAGCAAGGACAAGCTCAAAGTCAATATGCACAGTGCAATTGCTTCCACCACCTCAAGCACATCATGTGTGATCTCAGATCTTTAGTCTTCATGATATGACACGCATGACTTAAGTGTTCAAAAACACTGTAACTCATAGAAGCAGTGTAATTTATTTTCCTTAGAATGCTTCAAGCAGAGGGACTTATATTTTAGAGGACAAGATGGAAATTCATATTAACTCATATTAACATTATGGGGCAGATTTATCAAGGGTCAAATTGAAAATTAGAATTCGAATGTTTGGAATTTTTTTATGGTCAAAACTGTCAAATTGGACTAGGGAGTTCTACAAATTCGATTCGAGTTTTTGAAAAAATTAAAGAATATTCAAGATACTGCGTCCCTTTAAGAATTCGAATTTGACTATTCGCCACCTAAAACCTGCCGAATTGCTGTTTAAGTCAATTTTAAGAAAAAAATATAATCGAGTTTAATATAATTCAATTAAAATTTTCAGGTTGTTCACAAAATTCAATTTTATTAATAAATTTCGACTAGTCAAATTTCAAATTTATAGGAGTTTAAAAAACATGAATTTGAAGTTCGACCCTTGATAAATGTACCTCTATATGTACCACTGCTTGCACTTTAGAAAATGGTAATTATACAGCTTGGGGCAGATTTATCAAGGGTCGAATTTTGAGGGTTAAAAAACCCTCGAAGTAAAATCCTTCGAATTCGAAGGATTTTAGCGCAATCTAATCAAACGATTTGAACGATTTTAAGCGATCGCTCAAAGGATTTTTATTCGACCTAAAAAAACTTAGAAAAGTGCTGGGGAAGGTCCCCATAGGCTAACATTATACCTTGGTAGGTTTAAAGTGGCAAAGTATGAAGTCGAAGTATTTTTTAAAGAGACAGTACTTCGATTATCGAATGGTCGAATAGTCGAACAATTTTTACTTTGAATCGTTCAAATCATTCGATTCCATCGAATCCGATCGAATTTGACCAATTCAATGGTCAAAGTACCCAAAAAAATACTTCGAAATTCGAATTTTTTTACTTTCGAATTCTTCACTTGAGCTTAGTAAATCTGCCCCCTTGTGTTCAGTGCTCATTAGTTCCTCTCTTAATTTTCAAAAACAGACACAATCTGTGTGAATGCTGAATTTTGGTGGATTAGAATACAAAAATTCTGTTGACTGTTGTTCTAATTATGATTGCATAAAATGCCCTAAATAAAAAGCTTTAAAGGTAATGGTCAACCCCATTTGTAAGGCGCAAACGTTTGCATAAAAGGAACCCTGGAGGAACCCTGGAGCTACCACTTGGTGAGAGATTTCAGTAGCTCGAGTGTTCCCCTATGTCACCTTGATGCCCACCACCTGCTTGTTTAGTAACATGTTTCTCAAGGTTTCAGTCTTTCTACCAGTGACCTTCGGTGCTTGGTCAGCCTACTGCATCCTTATTGACATTTGGAATATTGCAATATCGAGTGTTACTAAGGAATGTGAGCTGGCAATAGATATGATATTAAGTCTGGGTATACTATCTTTTTTCATTAATCTCAGACTAAATTAGTTATTGGCTTTCTTCCATTTCTGTATAGCCATCATTACTGGTGGAATTAAACTAGGAGAGATTAAGCGAGACAAGAGTTTTAAATGTTGACTTGTCACCCAACACTATTTATTTTTATCTAATATATTCACCTGTTAATACTTGTTAACCCCTAATGACCACAGACCACCAAACTGGCATTACTTTAAAGGAATGCTGTCATGATTTTTATGGTGTAGTTTTTATTTCTAAATGACACTGTTAACACTACAAATAATCCACTCTACCATGTACAATTTCATTCCTGTACCAACAAGTGCATTTGTTTTAATTGTAATATTGGTGTGTAGGCAGCCATCTCCAGTTGTTTTGTCTGGCCATGTGCTTTCAGAAAGAGCCAGCAAGGAACTGCTTTCAGATAGGCTGTTGTTTCTCCAAATCAATGTAACTGGATGTGTTGCAGTGGGACTTGGATTTCTACTATTGAGTGCTGTTCTCATATCTACCAGGGAGCTGTAATATTTTATCAGCGAGCTGTTATCTGGTTACCTTCCCATTGTTCTGCTGATGGGCTTCTGGGGGGGGGGGGTAAAGGAGGGGAAGTGGCATCACTTCAACTTGCAGTGCAGCAGTAAAGTGTGACTGAAGTTTATCAGAGGAAAGTAAGTCCCTTTTAGTGGAGGAGCACTGGGACAAGTTTCCTAGTGCTGTGTCACATATGTACACATTGGAACAAAACCCCTAGTATTTTTGTAAATAACCTAGAACTCTCCCTGATACTTCTACAATTAAACTAGCACACAACCCCCAATGTTTCTGCAGCCACCTTGGCATATAATCCCAAATATTCTTTTGTGCAACTCTTGCAGTAGGTTAAGGAATCCACTTGCCTTCCAGTTCATATAGATTACAATGTCCATCAAACCACTTGGGTTTTGACAGGTGCTGGTGGCCACAGTGCCAGGAAGACAACGAGGCTCAATAATTTAAAGCTACAGTATAATCTTCTCTAGCTGTAGATCCATTTTTTTTGTTTTTATATACCAACATGAACCTTTTTAGTTGCCCTCTTACCAGAAGCTGGGATGTAGATCTTAGGGGATCTTACAAGATAACTACAAGTTTTACAAGAACTACAAATAACAGCTGTAAAATATGTTTTTATGGGTGATAGAATGTAACCTGGTGCAGGATTATTTAGTTATCCTGCTAGGTCCAATAAGGAGATGACTTGAGGCTTGCAGGTGTGCAAGCTGGTAAAGAAGTTGAATCATGTTGTGTCAGGCAAATGTGCCCCCAGCACCACATCCTAGCAACTGAAGATTCACTGGAACAAAGGTTAATAATGGCAGCAAATCTGGCACTCGTGGTTGATTAACCATTTATTTTAAACAGCTGTTTAGACTTTTTTTGTTGAATAAATATGCAGGGCCGGAACTAGGGGTAGGTAGAAGAGGCACCTGCCAAGGGCGCAATGGAAAGGGGGCACTGGGCAGGAACCTGTCTTCTGTCTACCCCATCTCCCATCTGCCTCCCTCCCCTCTGATGCTTTCCCTCCTCTTAGGCGCTCTCGCCTGGCCTCCCACCCTTCCAGTGCAAGCTTGCTCACACTGAGATCCGGGGGGCTGCATGCGCGGTTGGGAGCGTAGTTGCCGGCTTGGACTGGTGCTGTATATGCACCAAAGTGTTTCTAAACAAAAATATTGCCGTGAGCAGTGAGCCCACTTTGCTACATTAAAGCACAGGTCCCAATGCAGTCTGCCCAACTTACCATATATCTACAGGTTTGAGCATTTGTTTCCATAGAAGGCACGATGCAGGTTGTTACATAATTGCCTCATGATTATGGATATTTAATGCCACAATTGCTTCAGCTACAGCATTAATCTCATTTGAGCAGCATACATTTTTATACAATGACAAGAGAAAGCGCATCATGTCCATCTGTTGTCCCACATTATATCAGCATTTCCTAAATAGATTATTGATTATGCTAAACATATGTCATAGTGACAAAATGTAACTTTTATAACAATGCATAAGAAATCCATGTCTGGAGTCCATTAAGCACATTACACTGAACTGCAGATGACTCTCTGGGGGATAAATTTACTTACCTCTGAATTTGCGCCAGCATTGCCTTTGCTGCACTTCGCCAGGCGTAGATTTGCCAGGGCTGCGCAAATTCACGAAGATCCGAAGTTGTGCACAAGTTACCGATCGTTTGCGAAGTTGCGCTAGCATTGTTACGATCAGCGGTCCAAAGTTACGATCAGCGATCCGAAGTTACGCTAGTGAAAGCTAATTTGCATACAGCGCCAAATTTAAAAATTAATGGACGTGTATGCTGCAGCGCATACCTAACACTACACAAGCCCAGGGAAAGGGAATAAAAGTATATAGGGGTGTTCTAATGCCCTACACATGTCCCCACAGTATAGTTTAAGGTGCCATATGTTATAAAATGTAAGGGGGAACCCTAAAAAAAAAATTTGCTCTTTTTCAGCCTATCACCCGATAAACGCCTATCTACTCCTATCTACTCTATTGAACTTCGCCTGCTCTGACCTGGCAAAGTAAATTCTGGCAAAGGAGGTGACGTTCAGAAAAAAAACAATCTTAGTAAATTTGCGTATTTTCGCCCCCTTTGCCAGAGTGCAACTTCGCCAGCGTTAGGGTGCGAAGTTGCGCTAGGCTATCTACATTGCTGGCGAATTTTCGCCAGGGTCAGTGTTAGTAAATTTGCAAAGGGCAAATATGACGTCACGCTGGCGAATTTTCACTGAACCCCAATATAACCGATACAGCTCTCACTTTCCGAGTACCGCACAAGGGCATAAGAGTGGACATTAAGGCAGAGTCACACTGCAGATGTATACATCAGTGCAGCATTTTGGAGAAGAAGCAGATGGCAAGAAAACCCCTTACTGAGAAGGCTGTAATGATTTCCAAAGGTAAAACAGCAAGTGGCTTGTATCCATAAATGATGGCCCCCGTATGGTAAACCTGATTGAAAATTTGAGACCAAAATCTAATTGTTGCAGCACGGCTGAACATAACCAAATCCAATTAAAAGTGTAGTAACGTTGCTAAATAATATAGTGGATTTTTACATAACGTTTCTATAATGTTAAACATATTGCTCTAACCAGACATGAACGCTAATCTCTTGAAATGGGCTTAAATCCAGTCACAAGCACAGTTTCACGACACAGTAATAAGATGAGTCAGACGGATTCCTGTTTAAAACACATAAAAAGCTGTTTAAAATCAGCAATGTCTGCGTTCTTACAGCTTTTAGCAGGACTAAAGCTTCTAGCATCCTTAAACAGTAAGCCTAGATGGATTTTGTGTGTCACTGAAGGTTTATAAATCCAACATTTAATATTATACATTTTTTTTTCCATGTTGAAGAGATTTGTGCGTTTTAAAGGGGTTGTTCACCTTTAAACTAACTCCTAGTGTGATGTAGATAATGATATTGGTTTTCAGTTTTCATTATTTGTGGTTTTTGAGTTATTTAGCTTTTTATTCAGCAGCTCTCCAGTTTGCAATTTCAGCAATCTGGTTGCTAGGGTCCTAATTACCCTAGCAACCAGGCATTGATGTGAATAAGAGACTGGAATATGAATAGGAGATGCCTTAATAGAAATATGAGTAATAAAAAGTAGCAATAACAAAAAATGTGTAGCTTTACAGAGCATTTGTTTTTTTAGATGGGGTCAGTGACCCCCATTTGGAAGCTGGAAAGAATTAGAAGAAGACACATATTTCGAAAACTATAGAAAAATAAATAATGAAGACCAGTTGAAAAGTTGCCTAGAATTAGCCATTCTATATCATATTAAAAGCTAACCTAAAGGTGAACCACCCCTTTTCCAGCATGGAAAAAACATGTTAAATATGAGATATGGTAAGCACACTTTAAATAGGGTATCACAGGTGCATTCTGCAGAATGATTTTTAAGAAGGCATAAGGCTCATGTCTGAAATGTGCAAAAAATTAGCCATCTATCCAGAATGTGCAATTTTGATGAGGCCAGTGCCTAGAAGTATATTTGTGTTAACCTTCTTTGACCTGTTTCCTTGCCAACAAGTCATCTGGTATCTCCCATTTAACTCTGGCAGATGTTCTTTATTTAGCTCAGCTTTAACAATTTTCCTTAAAAGACGGCCAGAAAAGCAATAGCACTGCAATTATGAAACATTATAAACATTTTCCAATTTTCACTTTATCAAAAATGCCATTTTTCAGAAGCGCATGAAGAAATTCATTACTATAGTTGTGTACGTGGTAACTTTTTCTTTTCACTTTATTGCCTGAAAAATGCAAATAAAGTGGTTTCTTTCTGAGAAATGATGATTCATTGATCTTCAGAGAATATGTTTATACTGTATTACAAATATCAGCAAATAAGACTTGAAACCAGTATGTCACAAATAGGTTTAAATTGTCTCAATCTCCATTATGTTGAATATGCTTCTCTTTAATAAGGAGAATTCATATAAAGATATTTTATTATTATTTGTATAGCACCAACATCTCCCACGGACAAGCATTTCATTAGAATAGATGCAAAGTAACAATCGCATTATTTTTGGAGACAATAGGCATAAGAGTATTTATCTATGGGTGAAAGTGAAAGTTCATCTTTTGATAAATACGCCTTTCAAAATCCCATAGAAATGAATGGAGAGTGTCGGAATTTCACTTTAGAGGACTGTGGCAATCTCTAACTTTACTCTTTGATAAATATACCCCTATGTCTCGCTTCCTCTCCCACTTAGATTGTAAGGCGAGGAGGGTAACCAACGTCATACCTCTAAACATTTTTGAAATTAAAAGAGGGACAAAAGAGTCGCCACATGTAGCGCATTGAATTTTTTGACCACGCCTATTTTTGTGGCCACACCCCATAATTACCATGTTCATTTTACAAAATTTGGCAGGTTATGGAAGAAACATATTTTTGTGTTTTTTTCCAGTTATTACAGTTTTGCTATACACGATAATGAAGTGCTCAACCCCTGTGTTCCGTCTCGTCAGACCAGGTGCTTAGTGGTCAATTACCCTCTCTGCCATGGGTTGAAATCATATATTCAGTCCATATGACCATAGCACACTGACAAACAGGTTTCTGTTGCGTTTCAAGTGTTTTATTGGCTCATTACAGTAGAAAAAGGCAACGTTTCGGGCCGCACAGGGCCCTTTATCAAGCTTGATAAAGGGCCCTGTGCGGCCCGAAACGTTGCCTTTTTCTACTGTAATGAGCCAATAAAACACTTGAAACGCAACAGAAACCTGTTTGTCAGTGTGCTATGGTCATATGGACTGATTACAGTTTTGCTAATGAAGGTGAATTGCCCTTTAAGCAAGGAGTCTAAAGTCTCCAAAGAGCCATGTTTATTTAAATTGTTACAATTACTTACTTACTTGTTACAAAAGTATCTTAGTTGCGCCTGATGGCTGTTCTGGGCTTTCTGCCAAAAGCCAATTAAGTTAGAAACTTTGTATCTTTTACTGGCTGTTCAGTGCAGAAAAAGTCAGGACTTAATTGTCCAAATGCGACATCTCAAGTCCAAATGCTGGTTGAGATGTCAAAAGCGTGACTGTCCCGCTAAAAACGGGACAGTTGGGCGGTATGACCGACGTGTTTGTAGAAGTTCAATTGTTTAGGATGCAGGCCTGGATTTGTGGAAAGGCCACCAAGGGTGGCAGGATTTTAGGAGGCAGCATGAAGCACAACAACACCCACATTGGTTCAGAAACACTGGGGATGCCCAAGAGATACAATAGTTTTTTAAATTTCCCATACCCCACCGGTCTCGATGATAAAATTTGCTTGAATAAAGGGGAGGGGACAGGGGCGATAAACGGCAGTGGGCCTAGGGGTGTCTGCTATGTAAATCCGGCCCTGTTAGGATGGTAAGTGCATAGTGCAAAATCAGTAGTTAATATGTGTGTGAAAGATGAGTAGGGGAGTTAGGAAGGTGGTGAAGTTGCTAAGTTTATAGTGGGGGTCCCCAATCTTTTGTACTCATGAACAATATTCAGATGTAAAAAGAGTTCGGGAGCAAAACAAGCAAAAAAAAATGTTCCTGGATGGTGAAAAATACGTAAGTGCTGTGATTGGCCATTTGGTAACCCCTATGTGGATTGGCAGCCTACAGGAGGCTCAGTTGGGCAGAACAACAGGTTTTTATGCAACAAAAACTTGCCTCCAAGCCGGGAATTCAAAAATAGGGATTGGTAAGCAACATGTTCACGAGCCACTGGTTGGGGATCACTGTTTTATAAGATTTAATTAAAAGGTGGGTTTTATGTTTTTATGTGATCATTTGTGGGCCTAAATGCCCTGTGTGTGTCTACTGGGAAGGGTGTTCCAGAAGATGGAAGAAATAAAGAGTGAAGAGGAAAAGGTCATGTGCAGATTATTTCTGGTAATTAGTGGTGCAACATTTTTGAGAACTTTGTAAGAGAGTACAAAAACCTTGATGTGAATTCTGTGTATAACAGTTATAGCCAGCACAGGGGCTGGCAGAGAGGCACAGCAGCTATGGAGCATCAGCAGAGGTTTACAGGTCCAGAACACAGCGTTCATGATAGGATGGAATGGGGTCAGTTTCCTCAAACACCCAAACCACCCTTTGCTGTTAGAAATCCCAATAAAGTACCTAATAAAAAACAGCTCTGTATGACAGAATTCTTTGCCCATTTATAATTCTCATATTGATGTGCACATCCCATGCACTCTTAGATTTTGCTTTGCTGTTCATAAAGGAATTCGAAAGACAATCTCAGTACTGAGTTATTACCACGGAAGCCCTTCTATTTCAATGGCACTTCATGGTAATGGCTTTTCTAGTCCTTCCTCTTGTGTAATGCAAGATAATAATGTATTCCTGTCCTTGGAGTCATTTATTTATCTCCACGTGAATACAATAAAGAGTGCCAGCAGAAAGTATTTCTAGCTACTTGACAGACATATGCATGATTGTAAAACAACATTCATTTTATCCCTAGGTTTAAGATATGCAGTCCTGCTCACTTGACATCCGGTATGCATGATTCTAAAACGACATTCATTTTATTCTCAGGATTAAGATATCCAGTCCTGTTCGCTTGAAGGAGAGCTTGGGTGTAAGGAAGAGAATCGGAGAATAGTAGAAAAAAAGTAAAATGAACATTCACTGTGTTTTATGTATGTTTTAACAGAGCTGATCGTATATTTTATAGTCTGATGTGCCTATCCTAATCTAGGCTATGGATGACCACATGGTGATTTAACCAAGAAGAAGTTGAAATCATTTTTTGCAAACATGATAACGTGTCTCAGTTGAAATACCTGTGGATGATGGGAATAATAAAGATACTGCAGCCACTGCTAGGGCCAACTGTGGGCACAAGTGATGGGTGAATCTGCCTTGTTTCACTTTGCAGAACTATTAGTGAAGATGCTGAATATTTCGGGAGATAGATAAAAAAAAATCGCAAGATGCACTAAACGCAATTTTGTAGTAAAATATGGAAGTCTTTTTCTCACTCCAATTGCATTAAAGTCAAAGGGGTTTTTTTTCGTCCTTAAATGCATTGTCAAGGGCGGTTTTTCTCAATTTTTTTTTTATTCAAATGCATTACAGTCTATGGGTGTTTTTTCTTGCATTTTTTTCTCAGCAAATTATTTTCCACAGCAAATTTTTGTCACAGTTTCCTAAAAAAATCTCCCAATGGCAAAATGAGGAATTTCAAAGTAAATTCATTTGATCATCACTAGTGGGCACCAATGTTGTCATGTGTCTTGGCTAAAGTCAGACGGGGGCAGAAATACGCAGACTAAAAATCAGTTGCAATGCAGGTATTAGCTTCCTCTTCTACCTGCACCCAGAACCATTGTGTTGGCTCAGGTGCTGGCCCTTTCAGCTGACTTAGGCAAAGAAACACAAGAGTTTGGAATCTCATGCTGAAATCAGATAAGTGGGCCTGCACCTGAGCAACACAATGGTTCCGGGTGCAGGCAGAAGAGGAGGCTAATGTGTAGGGGCTGATTTCAGCCACCCTCTGGCTTTAGCTAAAACACATCACAACATTTCTGCCCTCGCCTTGCACAAAATCTCACCTCCCAACATTTTGGAAATAAAAAGAGGGGGAAAATATTTGGTGCGCGTATCGTGGCAAATTTCTTTGACCATGCCCATTTTGTGGCCACACCCCCTAATTACCATGTTCATTTTACAAAAATTGACAGGTTATAGAAGTTTGAATATAGTTTTTTCAGTTATTACAGTTTTGCCAATGAAGGTGAATTGCCCTTTAAACTGAGAGTCTAACTTTTTCCAAGGGACCTGTCGTCTTATACAGTATTGTTACAATTACTTCTTTGCTTGTCTTGAAATTGTTACAAAGGTATCTTATCTACTGCTGGGCTCTCTGGCAAAAGCCAATTAAGTTAGAAACATTGTTTCTTTTTCTGGCTGTTCAGTGCATAGAAAAACAGGACTTTCCAGTACAAACGAGGGACTGTGGGTTGAGCTGTCAAAAGAGGGACTGTCCCTCTAAAAACGGGACAGTTGGGAGGTATGTAAAATCCTAGGGTGGCTAATATTCTTACTGCTGTTGCTCCGTTGTGGAGTGCCACATTATGGTAAGTTACTGTTATCATTAAAGTAAGATAAAGTTGTCCGTGGCACTGCAGTTAACAAAGAAATTCTGTCAATGTGCTTTTACCCTAAGAAATAATTCCAAATCCTTTTCTATAATATTAATTGAGCAAAATAAACTTTGTTTACATTATATACATTATTTCAATGTTGTTTCCTTTAGTCTGGGAATTCAAAATGGCAGCAAGCAGTTAGGAGCCTTTTTGTGAACGCTGTTATTAAGAAAATCTTTGCATCATAACAAAATCTCATGTATATGCCAGAATTGGCCCATGCCAATCACAGGCTACACAATTGTAGACCATGAGGAGAGAGGGTAAATGTGGGGAGTGCAGTGACATGTGGCAAGTACAGAAGGGAAAGTGTTAGTAATTGCCTGCCCTGCTTCTGGAGCAGGCAATATATGACTGACAGCTAGGGTTGCCATCTGTCCAGTTTTGACCCAGATCTGCATGGGTCAACACCGCCTGCCCGGTTTTCTATACAAAAACAAGGAAGGTGATCAGCCTGCCTTGACTGACACGGTGATAAGCCAATCACAGTTCGCCATGTTTATCCCTGCTGTCACGCCCACCCCTGCAGCATCACAACCCCACCCCCAATACACCACGACCACACCCCCTGCCCGGGTCAAAAGGCGGTAACCCTATTGAGAGCTCAGCTTTTTAAATGCCTTTAAATGCCATAAAAGTATATTTGGATATTTCCATAAAAAGAGTTTTGGGGTTTCATGTTTAATTTGCAAAGGATTTTTATTACACAGCTTTTTATGTCTGGGTGACAGATCCCCTTTAAATCTGTCAGCTAGTTAAAATATACATAAAAAATAAAATGAAACCGTGCCCAAAACACTTCAGGCACAAGTAGGTTAAATGCATGAGATTTATATGCTTTTTCAGTTTCATGCTTGCAGCCTTGAACACTGGTTTCACTGCAGTCAGGTTACAAAGAGCCAAAATGTTCTTAAGCTGGCAGTTCTATAACGTTTACTGAGTAGTTTTAGTCCTGCATTCCTGCTTTCCTTGCATTATTGGGCATGTAAATATTGTTGTAAAGCTTGCAATTTACTCTTGTACTGAAGAAAACCTCTGATGAAGAGCCAAATCATATTCATTCAGTCCTAAGGTTAGAGTCAAAAGGATGCCAAGAAAAAAAGGCAAAGGAACTCAATGTATTCAACAAATAATGCAGTCTGGAATCTTACACAAAGGTAAATGAAGGACAGGATAGCAGCTTTGTGATAAGACACAATGCAATATTATGAGGGCCAAGGTCAGTAAGAGAATTCTAAATAAAAAGAAGGCCACAGACAGCTTTATAACGGTGTTATGTGAGTTGGCAGAACACTATGGCACCTCAACACCTTATGATTAGGGATGTAGCGAACGTCGGAAAAAAAGTTCGCGAACATGTTCGCGAACGTCCGGACAAAAATGCGAACGGTTCGCGAACGTTGCGAACCCCATAGACTTCAATGGGAAGGCGAATTTTAAAAGCTAGAAAAGACATTTCTGGCCAGAAAAATGATTTTAAAGTTGTTTAAAGGGTGCAACGACCTGGACAGTGGCATGCCAGAGGGGGATCAAGGGCAAATATGTTTCTAAAAAATCCATTGTTGACACAGCGCTGCATTTTGTGCTGTAAAGGGCAGAAATCACACTACGTCACTCAGGTGGTGTTTCTGGAGACGGTATTATTATTGATATTTAGACAGAATGTGAACAAGCTCACACAGCTAGGTGGCAGTGGTTTGAAGAACAGATGCAGATGAGAGATCAGCAGCAGGACAGACAGCTGCCCACAGCAGCTACATACAGAGCACTGCAGTAGAAGGTAGATTACTAGCCAGCAAAGCTACCTAACCTGAAATGTCCCTCAAATCCCTGCAGAGTTCTGTCCCTACAATACAGAGCAGTATCAAGTAGATTACTAGCCAGCAAACTTACTATCAACTGTCCCTCAAATCACTAACAGCTCTCTCCCTACACTAGCTCTTGCAAACACACACAGGCAGAATGAAAAAACGCTGCAGGGCTTCAGTTTATATATGGAAGGGGAGTGGTCCAGGGGGTGTGGGGGTGGTCCAGGAGGGAGAGCTTCCTGATTGGCTGCCATGTATCTGCTGGTCTGGGGTGAGAGGTCAAAAAAAAGCGCCAGGTAAGGCGAACCCGAAATGGCGAACGTCGCGCGACGTTCGCGAACATTCGGCGAGCGCGAACAGCCGATGTTCGCGCGAACAAGTTCGCCGGCGAACAGTCCGCGACATCCCTACTTATGATAAAATGACTGGTGACAGAAATTTAGACAATGCTGTTTGCTATCGCACAAACCTTCATATAGATAGAGATGTCTGGTGCGCTAAGGTAGAGGCTCGGCCACCTCAACCATGCAACGTTTTGGGGACACGCAATTAATGCTTGACAAAGGGGCGTGTCCCGAAACGTTGCATTTACTGCATTAAACGTGCAAGGTGTTCCTTGCTTGCAGCAGTCTGTGTGCCTCTGGATTTCTTTGCCTGATATTGGTGACAGAAATGTACCAGGCCTAAAGATGCAAACATCTCAGCTTGTTACTATATTGATCCTAAAGCAACACATGAAAAAGAAACTTAGCTTCAATACATTGTACTCTCCATAAAAAATAATAGAGTATGAAAAGGACTAACATACATTTAAACATACAGCATGCTCCTTGTTCTGAATTGCAAAGATTTGTAATTATGATTACTTTTTTGTACACTGCTAAACAGTTGAAAACTATTGCTTGCTTTTTAATTTTACTAAGGGCTTAAACAATGTTGTGGTCATGTTGAAAATTACATAGTACTTAGACTAAGATTTAGAGGTCATTTAAGGTCATTTACTGAATTGCATTTCAATGGATGGGCATCACGTTGCTTCGGTCATAAAAAGGTGCGCATTTACTAAATTAGAACAAAATGCAAAAAAACCCCAAATTTTTTAACCACAATGCAACATGTATTATATCATCAGCTTGACAAAATCCAGTTCATGAACATGTAGTATGTCTGCTCACTGGCCCATGGGATGGGAAATGTAGTAAATGCCTTGTTATAACTCTGTCTACATCATAGTAAAATTTAATTTAAAGGTGAACTACCCCTTAAGTTAGCTAGCATTTACTCTACAACTGTTTAAAAGTAAACACCTGATTAGCTCCTATGGGTATACCTGTTGCAAACTTTGGAGTTTTATCTACAGTATATATATATATATATATATATATATATATATATATATATATATATATATATATATATATATATATATAGACAATTATATATATTATATATATATATATATATTATATATATACATATAATATTCAATAAATGTACTTGTTATATCCGTGAGTGCTCCTAATATCTTCTTCTTTCCAAGACAAATTCATCTTCGTCCCTTTAATAGGGCAAAGAGAAAAAGTAAAGTTGTGTCTAAGTACAGGTATGGGATCCCTTATGCAGAAACCCAATATCCAGAAAGCTCCAAATTGCAGAAAGGCCATCTCCCATGTCCACTTTAATCAAATACTTAAAAACTGATTTCCTTTTTCTCTGTGATAATAAAAAAGTACCTTTTACTTGATCATATCGGTCCTAACTAATCTGCATGAATTCATATTGGTGACAAAACAGTTATTTTGTGTTTATTTAGGAAGTTATTTACTAAAACTTGAATTAATTTCAGTTTTTTTTAATGAAAACAAAGTCGAACAAACTCCATTCCACAAATTGAACTCATTTATCAATAATATTTCTCAAAAAAAATCAGATTGTCGCTTCAAAAACTCGACCTTATCAAATTTTCACTGTGGACAATAAAGTTTTTCTGATTATTGGAAGAAAACCCAGACTTTAGTGGGTTATCCACCACAGATCACGATCAAGAAACAACTTCAGGGACATTGACTTCTACATGACCTCGACAGGTTTGAGATGGTGTATTTTCGGATTTTTAGCAGCTTTGGAGTACAATAAATCTCTAAATATTTGAGGGGGTTTTTTTTCCACATAAAAATTGAGTTTTCCCCTTCGACCAGATAAATTTGGAGTTTAATAAATGGCCCCCTTAATGTTAAATACTTTTAAGCAGACACAAGGTATAGTGATCCAAAGTGCAAAAAGATCCCTTGTCCGGAAAACTACAGGTGTCAAGCACTGTGGATAAAAAAAAATCTATACCTGTACTACTGAATTAATCATGTCCATCAAAGTTGAGGTTTTAAGCAGGATAAGTTGGAAAAATTGGCAACATTTTCAATTCTCAAATACTGATGCTTCATAAAGATGCCCAACATTGCTAATAGTTCATATATATACTAACCAGTCACAAATCTGCATAAAATTCAAAAGAAAATCTTTTAATGCTATATGCACATATTTTTAAAATATACTTGACAGTTGTTACCTTTTTATGTGGCAAACATTAAGCTAAAAAGCAAATAACATTTGAGGTGTTAGGTGCCTTAAGGGTATCATAGCAGAATTTTATCAAGGGAACAGTAACAGAAAAATAATGTATAAAAGGAATGACAATATAATGTACTGTTGCTCTGCATAGGTAAGTAAAATGGGTGTGTTTACTTCAGAAAGTCTACTATAGTTTATATAAACTTTGAGACTTGATTTTTGGAGTTACTGTTCCTTTAAATGTCCTCTAATTGACTGCAACACATGACCACAGAGGCCATGCTTCAGAGCTTCTCAGGGCCATTTACTGGCAGGAAAAACACAAATGAGCTAATATACTAAAATAAGCAGAGAAAATGGACCAGTTGGTTCCTTTCAGTGGTCATTATCTATGCTTCCATAGTTGTTGATGAGCTATGAAACACCAAACAGCACACATCCACCTAGTTATTGAATGGTTTAGGGTTCCCTGAATCATTATTTAAGACTTAGAAGCCTTGACTGACCTTCTCATAGCCTTTGCTACTCTGCAATTGATTTTATAATGGTATACTTTCAAGTGCCTAATAGCTCTATTCATTATTGTTTAATATATCAGAGTCAAGTGCTTAAATGCAAAGCCTCTGGAATATCCCTGGCTGAACTGTTGAAAAGCACATTCTATTAACTCTCATCCCCTAACACACTTCATTTTCTACATGGACTCTCAAGTGGAACAGCAATTTTATTTTAAACACGGATTTAACAGCCTAGGCTTAAATGGGATTTCCTATCTTAACATACTGAACATTCTAGGTATGTTGAAGTTATAGAAAAATGACTATGGCTATAGCTGAAGTGAGGCAAATAACTAGGATATCCTTTCTTATGTTCTCCTACGTATGTGTATTGTGTTCAATAGATACATCAGGAAAGGCTGCTCCATCTGTATGCAATGGGACTCATTAAAGAGTGTCAAGTTGAAACACGAAAATATTCTTGTCAACAAGGTAAGCAAGGTTAAAACCGATATTGATATTTTTGGCCCAGATTTATGAACTTATAATACATACCTAACAGATGCAGAATTAAGTCTTCAGACTCCAGTTTTCTATATTTAGATATAAACACATTGTCAGCCAATCAATATTTTTCTTCTTTACTAGTGCTCAGCCATAACCCACCGTTCTCCATTTTGCAGGCCGCTGAACCTGAAATGCTAAGGTCAATTTCATTCTAAAACTGTGCTATTCACCACCAGCAATTTCTTATTCATTATGGGATATATCAGAAAGGAGATCATTCACTTTCAATCGTTTGTTGTGTGGTGACAGTGAAATTTGATGTCTGGAACGGTCTAAATCCTAAGACGGACGAATGGCTAGTGTCAGAGGGTTGATATTTGTCACCCCTGCCCTCTATGACGCCATAACGCTATAGGGCCCAAGGCAGGATGGACTAAAAAGGGCTAAATGGTCTACTGTGGACAATGGTCACTAATATAACTTATACTAGGCCATACAAATAAATGATCCCCACTCTGTTACTTGAATTCCAGAGTGTCAGCATAGTGTCAGCATGTCTCTTATGCCCTTTTGCAGAAGTGTTGCTCAATAGCTGTCTGTACCACAATGGCTATGTTTAGCCAACAGATGTTTACGAGGCTGTGGACAGTTGGAACCAGAAATCTCTTATGTTGCAAAACTGCACATCTTACAGGAATGTACAAATATATGCCAGTAAGTCTCCTCACCGGACCATGTATGGTATTTCCGTGAACCCCTTGTCATAATTACTGTAAATGCCTTCTGAAAGCTATATAACGCCTGGACCAAGAGGTGGGTCTTTGGTAAGTCCTTGGCTGACATTCTGTGTGTTACTCCAACAGCTTACCCAGACAAAACTGTTATGTTGTATTATGTAAGAATAAATTGCCTGACTATTACTAAAGGTTTTCCTTTACTGAGTTTTGTCTTACACGAGGTCAAAAATGGTATTACTAAAAATACCAACATTTGGTGACCCGCCGACTGTGATATCGGACGCTGGACGCCCAAGTTTTTCAGTCGGATCTTCAGGCAAGTTGAGAAGAGAGCTCCTGCTTCAACAGGTGACAGGAGACTACCCGTGGAGATTTTTCTTTTGCTCCAGGAAGGATTTCCCGTAAAAGCTTTACTTTTATGGATGAGTAATACCCACGTGGAAGGCTCTGATAAGGTGAGCATAAATGTACTTTTCTAGTCTATTTTTACTGCTTATTATTGTGTTAAGTGTTGTACTAACCAGTTCTGATATTCTGCCGTTCATGATAGGAATACGCCTTTTTCTTACTGTTTTTGTAATTTGTACGTACCTAGTTCCTCATCATGAGCAGTTACACTAAGTAGAAAAAATTCTGTCATAGCAATTGCACATGCATGTTGATGTATGAATGACAAAGGATCCCTGACTGTTGTGATTGAATGATTGTGGTTGAAACTGGAACCCACACCCTCCGGAATCAACCGAGTGCGTGAATAATTTTAGCTTAATTGTAAACTGTGTGATAGTGTCCATAAGGGAATCCGTGACTCTATTTCAGAGTCTGCTTGCGGTTTAGGTGTTTTCTCTGCGGTTTCTGTTTATAGGGTGACCAAACAGACCAGAGAACGGAAAACTAGGTTTTCTGAAGGGAATTCTTTAGCGTATGGTGTGTGAATAACTTTAGTGTAACTGTCATATGTGTAATGGTGTGTGAGAGAATGTGTGGCTCTATCTCAGAGTCTGCTTGCTGTTTAGGAATTTTTCTGCGGTTCCTGTTTATCAGGCCAGAAATACGGAAAACAAGGTTTTCTGAAGGAAATTCTGTAGCGTGTGAAGTTTGAATCACTTTCCTGTCCGTTTGAATTGTCAGATGAAAAACGAGAGCCCTACAAACATTTAGGTGTTGTCTGCAACTTCAAACCTGTTTTCTCCCTTTCCACTCAATTGTAAGTCTGTTCTAAATTACAGAGAAAAGTATAATATCATCTTTTCCTGCAGGTGACTCCAGTTTATATGTATGTTTGTTTTCCCTGTTTGTTTTATAAACCAATGTTAATAGCTCGCTGCTAAGCTTTTTTTGCATCCTACAGGTCTGTTAGAGCATATTTTGAATGTAATACTTGTGTGTATGTTAGAAAGAAAAGGACTTGACTTGACTTGACTTGACGGTTATATGACTTTGATGTGTCTGTAATGAATATGTTTACCTTACTGTTTTTGGTTCTCTTTACTGTTTAAATGTTTTAGTAGGTACCTCTGGTAATGTAATATTTGTTCTATGGGTCTATCACTAAAATATTGTCATTTTGTCTTAGACTATCATGTCACTATTCGTATCTTATCCTAACATTGTCTTCTTTGTTATTATTCTCGTAGTAACATTAGTTCTCTTGTGTATTTCTGTTTGTGAATGGGTTACTCGTGAATACGGTTAATTCACTCCACTTGTCTTTCTTGTGTTAACAGAAATATTAGTGTTGTCTCTTTAAATGTTCTCTGTTATAGTTTTTTGTCTCAAACTAACCTTACTTCTCTTTTTTGTCTTTATGGGTCAGATTGATAACTGTTTTCTAAGTGTATTATGTTTGATTTGTGATCTGAAGAGAAAAAAAAAAAACATGTTCCATCAGTTTGGAATATCTAACAATCCTCCTAGATATGCTAGTTGAGTGCCCAAAACATTTTAAGTTTCAAAGCCTTTGTTAAGTGTCACAGTGGAGGGGACAAGACTGCGTTTTCCTGTCCAGAAGGCGATAGTATTCTTCCCTCATAACTTGAAATTCTACTGTGACAGATAAAGGATAATTGTAAGAGAAAATATTTTATTATACAAATTGCATGCTATTAGATCTAGCAGGCTTTTGCCAACCAATAGAAAGTGATATTTTTCACATATACTTCAGCTGAGCCATTACACCTATTCTCTGCTCCTTGCTCAGCAAACTTAGATCCAGTCCTTTATATGGATACTAAGGAGCAATTAAATGCCATTTGAATGTGCCTATTGGCAATTTTAGAGTGACACTGGGTTACACAATCTCAGAACTTTTGGTTCCACAGACGGTGCAGCCCCCAGTAATAAAGATTCTTATTGAGCTAATGGTTCAGAATGTTTTAAGCTTATTAACAGTAGTACTTCCCCTGAATATTCTGAAGAAAAAGGTCCTGACAACCAAATAAATCACCGTCAGTTGTTTCACACTGAAGTACTTAATGGTGCATTAGACTTACAGCACCCTTTAGAGGAAATCTAGTTCATAGTCCAATTAATAGCAAGAAGGATTCTGTTTGCTGGTACTGTCATAAAAACTACATTTCCCAGAATCCTCCGTTGCACAATATTTCAGATGCTCAACTTCTCTCACTGTTTTGTAACTTCCTCTTTTGTCAGCTCGCTGGCTCAGGAACTTTTAACCACAGCACATATTTTTAACTTTACCATTTCATACTCATCTGTAATTTTTTTTCTGTATCTCCTGCATCTGGATCTTTTTCACCAACATGAAGGTAAACTTGATGCAGTTTGGATCCATACCCGATTCACTCATTGGTACAGGTTAAATTATTTTCATTATTCTCTAGACAGATGTGAATCCATTATTTCATATTATTGTACTGCATTTGCAGTACAACAAGAGGGGAGTATTATATTGTGGGTTATGTTGTTGTTACTATTTTTTCTAATTAAATAAGTTTCAGTTCATAAAAATGCAGCTTATGTGCTTGTGCCGCTGCTAAAAAAAAAATTCTCCCGTAATCTTTGCACTTGTGTATCTTGCATCACAAGTCTGCAAGTGTAAGAAAATGCAGAAGTGACTTAAATTTATTGTTCATTTTATCTGATAACCAGTAATTTCACTACCAAATTTGTAGAAATAAATGATGCTACTAAAATGGGTCTATGTCATTTTCATTTAGGCTAAAAATATAAAAATATATATATAGATACAAGAGAGAACTTGTTAAATGTTTTTCCTGGTTATGATTAATCAATATTATTTTGTTATAAGAAGGAAACAGTACAGGTTGTATTTGATAGTTTACACAATTAAATTTTCGATTCTGTTACAAATTTGCAAATTACACTGATATTAAGTGGAGTTGTGTCTTTGTACCATCCCACTTCCAACAACACAATTACTGGCAGCATTTGGTTGGATTTATTCCCAGCTGTCCTGTCAATTTTCTGCAACAATCCTATCAGGTGTTGTGGACTCTCTCCATTTGAATTAACCACAAGAAAACAAATGTCCTTCACTCATATCATAAATGTACAACCACTTCTCATTACTGACAGTTCATTCAGTTTCATTAGAGTTCTTTAGCTAGTACATTAGATAAGTCAGTATTACCAGAACACCAGATACTGTCACATTGTCTCTTTGTTTCCAGGTTGGTGATCTGAGCAAAATTCCATCAGTAGCTGTTGAGATTATTCCAATCCATTCCAAATAGAACAGCTATCATTGATCACACCACTCATTGAAAGAAACTCTACATACATACAAAGAGCCATTTCCAAGTTTGCCATTCATATCTGTGATGCCTTTACATCTTTTGCATATCCTAATATCGAATCCATGGACTGAGTATGAACTCTTAAAAAAAAGAACTGTACAGAGACTGCTGCATTGACTGAATACAAGTGACTGTTGAATATTTCTTCATATGTCTATCCACAGCCATGATGTCTCTCTGATTGGACTTTCCCCTATAATGAACTGATGGACTGATATTGAAATGGGTTAATTTTAAGGTTTAGATTCATACAGTATTGAATGTGATATAGTTAAATTGTGTGCAATTTATAAGAACAATGGGAATGTGATAATGTAACATTTTCTCTATATGTTTAGTTTTAGATTAGTTATGAAAACAACAAAGGTAAAATTGTATCTGGTTCAAAAGTTTTTAGAAGGGAAGTTTCCTGCAATTACTTATTATTGTATTATTGCCCCAGGTCCTCAGCTCTATATGTAGCCGGTTGTGTGTAAACAGCACTGACGAAGAAAAAAATGATAAACCCCATAATAATAGAACTCTGTCATGTGCTAATATTAGTATTGAGTAGAATCTAGATTCCAAGAATAGTCCCGCCCATAATGTTAAATCTAAAAAAAAAATATAAATCTTATCACCGTCATAAACTAAGCTCTATAGTTAATATAGATATGGGTATATAGAATTTGTGTGAAAGTAGGGAGGGGTGTATGTATGGATGCTGGGTTTTCATTTGGAGGGGTTAAACTTGATGGACTTTGTCTTTTTTAAACCCAATTTAACTATGTAACTATAAACATCGAGGTTGTTCAAATAAATAGAGTAGCTGACCAAAATAGTATGATTTTAGATTAGTATGTGTTTTGATAGGAAAAAGAAGGTTGTACTCATATTGTTTCTGAAATGTTTGTTGAATGTCATATAGTCAAAGTTTTAGAGCTGCAACAATAAGTGTAATCTTTTTATAAGAACAGTTCAGTTATTCCAAATGATTAGGTAAAATTTTATAGCTGGTTAAACAACTCCATTGAAAGTTTCATTGAGTCTATCCATGTCATCCTGGCCTTAATACTTGGTCTATATTTCTCTGTTAGAATTTGTGATATAAGCACCTACCCCCAACTTCTGCTTTCATTTGATTTACATCTATAAGGTAAAGCTTTTCTCAGCCATATGTGGGGGGGTTTGAAAGAAAGAGAGAATAATTTTTTACTTTTCAATAGTAATGAAATCAGTATTATATTAGTCTCTTATAACATGTTACATATATATTGTATATTCTTTGTCATTTTATAGGGTTTTCTGTTCCCAACTGCACTTAACCAAGTTATTTCATGAAACAGGATGTATCTGTAGCTCCCTAGCTTCCTGTTTTTTCTTTTCACTGATTTCAGCTTTCAGCTGCACTTCTGTACTGGTGCTGCCACGACAGTTGAACTGTAACTCACAACAGCGTACACCACTGTCCCATTTATAATAGACCTCCCTTGTTCCTGGGGGTCCTCTCAGCACTCTTACTGTGCCTGTAATTACTAATGTGAAACATATTCAATGTTTCAAGAGAGGAATGACAGTGAAATTTGATGTCTGGAACGGTCTAAATCCTAAGACGGACGAATGGCTAGTGTCAGAGGGTTGATATTTGTCACCCCCGCCCTCTATGACGCCATAACGCTATAGGGCCCAAGGCAGGATGGACTAAAAAGGGCTAAATGGTCTACTGTGGACAATGGTCACTAATATAACTTATACTAGGCCATACAAATAAATGATCCCCACTCTGTTACTTGAATTCCAGAGTGTCAGCATAGTGTCAGCATGTCTCTTATGCCCTTTTGCAGAAGTGTTGCTCAATAGCTGTCTGTACCACAATGGCTATGTTTAGCCAACAGATGTTTACGAGGCTGTGGACAGTTGGAACCAGAAATCTCTTATGTTGCAAAACTGCACATCTTACAGGAATGTACAAATATATGCCAGTAAGTCTCCTCACCGGACCATGTATGGTATTTCCGTGAACCCCTTGTCATAATTACTGTAAATGCCTTCTGAAAGCTATATAACGCCTGGACCAAGAGGTGGGTCTTTGGTAAGTCCTTGGCTGACATTCTGTGTGTTACTCCAACAGCTTACCCAGACAAAACTGTTATGTTGTATTATGTAAGAATAAATTGCCTGACTATTACTAAAGGTTTTCCTTTACTGAGTTTTGTCTTACACGAGGTCAAAAATGGTATTACTAAAAATACCAACAGTGGCAGTGGTGAATATCCATATTACAGTAGGTAGAATGAGCTTGTGTGATTATATGAATGTATGGAAACACACAGCCCAGCGCTCAAAAGACCTAAATAAATTAACTTTTCCCTATGGCATAATATTAATATGCATAGTTATCAGTATTAGAAGCTTTGTTTTTAGTTGTCGTAGTGTTAATGTCAGTTGCCAAACCAGGCCATGTAAGGGAAATATGCTACACTGTCAATTGTATTTGAATAATGAGAAAAAGAAAGACCGTTTTAAAGATCAGGGATCCACTCCAAATTTGTCTTGAAACATTCAATTTGTCATTTGAAAGATTTGATATTTTAGCAAAATTGCTACTGAAACTTTGAAACAACAATTTCACTGATATTTTGTAGGTGGAATTACTTTTACAGGCAGAACATGTCTAATATTTTGGGTAGGATCATCAGACATTTAAAAATGTATTTATTTTAAATACATACATTCTTTATGTTTAACAATAGCCACTACCACACATTGAAAAGGGAATAAAATGTATTTCATGGACAAACAAAAGTGCAAGTGTAAAGTGCTAGAACCAGTCTTGGCCTGGCGATCTGTGGGTTCTGGCAAACAGTGTCGGACTGGGCCGGCGGGAAACCGGGAAAAAACCCGGTGGGCCCAGGCCTTCATGGGCCCCCGCCGGCCCAGCCCCCCTCCCCCAATGTTCTGGCCCCCCTCCGCCGATGTCTGGGCCCCCAAATAAAAATTAATCTGTTTGCCGGTATCGCATGCGCGTCGGTGTTTGTGCATGCGCTCCGGCGTTTGCACGCACACCAGCGTGCGCATGCGCGCTGGCGTGCGGGCAGACGTTCGCGCATGCGCGCTGGCGAGCGGCCAGACGCTTGCGCATGCGCGCGGGGGGGCGGAGTATAGTTACCCGGTGGGCCCCCCCATGTCCAGTCCGAACCTGCCGGCAAATACCAGAGGGGCTGCTGTAAGATGCCATAGACACTATTTATTGGGCTGGTGGGGGACTGTTTGGGGCTGCTGTGTACTTGAAATGCCAGGGCCTAATTTGAGTCCCAGTCCAGACCTGGTTATAACTAATGCAAAATTGAGTACACAGTTTTTCACACAGGTACTTCTATCCATACATGTGTTCAGCAACTTGTGCCAAGGACCATTACAGTCATTCAGTCTGCTCTGATATACTGCACAAAGGGACACCTTCTCCCCGTCTCCCACAGTATAAGGTCTGGTATTAACATATCCTATACTGTACAGTACTTTGGTAGAAATGGTGTATCAGCAGAGAGGGAACAGAAACTATAATGCCAGATCATCTAATCTAGATTGAAGCAACCAGGGGTAACTGGACTTGTATTAAGCAGACAGAGAAAAGAGAACCTCACAGACAGCTGCTAATAGTGACCCCAACTTAGGACAGCGCTCTCCTTAAATGACATGGTGATCAGCCAATCACTGATTGCCACATCATAATCCTGCTCCCTGACCCATTATCTCACCCACTGACCATCACCGCTCAACCCCTATCCCCCCTCCCCCAAACTCACAAACGCTGTCCCCAGGCTGGACAGCCACCAGGCTGTTTAAATGGCAAACTGTAAAAAGTTTAAAAACCAAAAAGGTCAGATTTAAAACTTAAAAAAAAAACTTTAAAACTTAAAAAAAACAACAACTGCAATCTGTCACCGAATAGCACTGTGTACATAATAAAACAAGTTAATATTAATATAAACTACTAACTTTAAAGATTCCTCTACATTTATGCAAAAAGGAAAATAAAACATTGAACTAACATTTCTGTGCTAAAAAGGAAATATCCTTAGGATAAAACCTGTCATTGGTCCAGTAAACTGGAAACCTAAATCCTATGTACAGTAAAGTCATATGAATAACACAACAAGGTGTAATGCTGGGTTTATCAACCTCCGTAGAAATACCCCTTAAATATCAGAACATCAAACATCCTTCCTTGACTTAGTAAACATATGATTTGTCAACCTGCCAAGTATGTACAAGCAATTTATAATACAAGTTTCTGATACCTTTTGGCTCAATTGCAGTTTTAATACGCCTTTTCACTAGCTCATTAGATCTACCGGTCACCATGATTATAGTGAAGAATCAATGGTGGCTGTGGGGATTGGAGATAATAAAATGACAAAATGTAGGCCTCAGGGGTGATACTTTACCAAGGATCAATAAGGACTTCAGAAGACAGACAGTAAATGTCTTCTGTGGATTCACAATCTGGTAAATACGGAACCTAGAAGGCACGAGCAATGGAGATAAATAGTCTCTGGTGGAGACAAATAATGTATGGTGTTAATTAGCATTTTGCTTTTGAGCAATGGACAACAAATACCAATGGGAACCTTTTCAAACACCCTTAGCAATACATCAGTTACAGATGGAGCATGTGGGCATTGCAGACTCCCTTTCTGTGCTTTCCGCAAAATCTATTGCTTGTTACAACCTGCTGTAAATGATGGAACACAGCATGATTTCACACAGATGTATCAGAACAGAAAGCTGGTGACTTGACATGTGCTTCACTTCGTTAGGGCAGAGATCAATTTACTCTTGGTACAAACTAAAATAAAAACAAATGCTATGTGCCTGTGTATTTAATGACAGATATGTAAGAAGGTGAAATAGAAATGTATTTTAGTGTAAAGATTTAGGCAAGATTTAGGCAAGTGGCTCCCTAAAGTTGGCCTGTATGTGAAGTCTCTTGAAGGAGCTTATAAAATGGAGTGTACAAGTAGGTACTTCCTCTTTTGGCCTGAGAAGATCTTCTGGCAGTACACACGACTGGGCCAGTCCGAAAGAAAATGGGGTTACACTTGGCTAGGAGTATGGTGAGTAGGAGCTTGTGTGAAGATTAGTCAGATAGCTGTAGATAGTAAGGGCAGCCTGTGGCCCGATGAGGAGGTAATGATTGGGGTAAGTACCCTGAGCAATTGTGCACCAGGTAGGGACTGAGCTTTTAGGGAGTAGGTTAGTGAGAACTTAGGGGCTGTAGTGAGACAGCTACTTGGAGCTTGAACAGTGTATGTGGACACGACAGAGAAGGGGAAGCCTAGAGAGAGATTAAGGAGAAGGGTCCCTGGAACGGTGACTGTCACTCTGTTACAGTTCATCCACAGAACAGGGGTACAAGAGGCTTCTGAGAGGAATGCTGTGAGAGTATGTGTGTGCTGGTGATTTGTAACTGAAGATATACTGTACCAAAATCAGATCAGTTGTTCTATAATATACACATATATTTGTACTTTGCCATCCCCAGCTGCTGAATAAAATTAAGTGTGAGATGTCCATTTTACACAGAAAAGGCATTCCCTTACCTTTCTCCTATGTGTGGTGCTACCAGCCACAGGTAGCTTTACATACAGTATATCGATGGTCAGAGCCTTATTAACTATGCCTATGGCCCTCCACACCATGACATTGGCACACTCCAGTACTTCTGCATTACTCCTCTGGTTGAGCGCCATCTTTTATTTATATACTCATGTCTGCCACACTCCCGCTGGTTCAGGTTGGGAAAGAACATGTTATGTTCAGATGTGGGTCAGCCAATACATCATTAATGTCAACCCAAAGACACCTTTTTACATAATTAAAGAAAATTTAATTCTCAACAACTTTCCACTACCAACCAACTAAATGATTTCAGTTTGTTTTAAAGATAAACAGTATGTCTGGTTGTTCATGTTTCCTGCATTTCTGATTAGCACTGCCCAAACAATGTCACAGAAGTCACAACTGGAGGAGAACTGGCATTGGTTGCATGGTTACAAAAGCCAAAAAGAAACGATATAAACAAATACTACTTTAAACTGCATCCACATTTACACATAACTTTAAACCCATTAAAGGTTCTCATGAATGTACAGGGGAAAGTTGCTTAGAATTATATTTCTTTTATTATGCAAAAAAACCAAAAAAAGCATTTTTTTTGAGTAGAGATTCCTCTTGTGGTGGTATGGTAAAGCCATCATTAAATGTCTATAATTGTGCTACTATCCCTGAATCATATCATTCTGCAAAAAATTCACATCCGTAGTTACTTCCTAGAGGCAACACATTGCTACACTGATTTGCTGCCTGCAAGCAGTAAATTTAAGTACGAGAGCTTTTCCCATATTCCTTGAGCATTGAAATGCAGTTCCTTCAGGGTCCACAAAGACTTCAGTTGCTATGAATGTTAATATATGAAAATAATTTCAAAGGAAACAGTGACAGATTGCACCATGTAGATTAATAAGAGGAAAGATTTAATTAAGAGAGAGGGAAAGTATATTAGGGAGCATGTACTTTAAGAGAACCATTATAACAAAGTAAAGTAACACTATGCCCAAAAGATGAGTATAGCGAGCTTACATTTAATTAAAAGATGATTAAACTGACATGTGTTTTTAAATATTCAAGCCTATTACCCAAGACAACAACATCTGCTTCTATTAATGAGCAGGTCTAAGATGTCACAGTACTCAAGAAAACAATTTATGGAATTAAGGAGGAGTCTGAAATAGGCATGATACCGGTGCCAAGCTTACCTAATTTACAAACTGTGGAACTACATGAAAGCTGCTAAAAAAATTAGTTTAAGAGAAAGATAGGTTATTGGCTTATACAAATATGGTATTTAAACACTGAGTTTTCGAGGGTAGTTTTCAGTCAAAACTAAAATTTTCGATTTAAAAAAAAAAAATCGCTTAAGCTGGCCATAGATGCAAAGATCAGATCGTTCGAATCCTCGAACGATCGGACTTCCCATCTCCCGACCTGCCACTAACCATTCCGATCAAATAAAGTACAAAAGAACAGATGAGCCAATATTCTGCCCATGACAGCAAACGTACGAAAGTTATGTCCGACAAAGCTGGTGACAGTCTCCCACTGAAAATCGTACGATTGGCAATACATGCAGAGATATTAACCGCAGCCGACAGAAATCTTTTAACCTGGCCGATCGACCAAACGACTGATCTCCGTGGGACGAAAAATGTCGGGACTCTCCACACATGGTCTGAAAATCGCACAAACCGAGGATTCGTACGATCGGATCTTTGCGTCTTTGGCCAGCTTTAGATGTAGTGTGCCCACATGAATAAAAGTTGCCCATCTGTCCAAGGAACACTGGAGTACTGGGGGTTGCAACACACACGGTTTTTATTTAAACTTGTGTACAGGTATCCACATTCAGCGAGGTCACATTCTTTCCAAAGGGAAGCATTAATATCCACAGTTGGTACACATCATCCAAACCAAGTGGCTGAATTAGTTGTCGAAAGTACCAAGTAAGACCAATTCGAGAGTGGGTGTAAGAGTGCATTAGACGCTCCCGATATTGTAGTATAAACATCCTCTCAATGTGTTCGGATACAGTGGCATGCCCACAACATGCATAAAGTTGTCCAGGGCTTTGGCAGCATTCTAAGGATTAATGGGCATAATATGAGATTTTCACCATAACTTGGTACATTTGAACGACATATATTTACTTGTACTGCATAAAAATAAACCTTGTGTGCTTATTAACCAGAGGATGGAAGCCTTTGTTCCTCCAGTGCAGCTCCCATAAGTATACATAATGGAGGGATTGTTAGTAAACTTGAAACCTGTACATTCAGCCAAGGCTTTAACAGGGACTCATTCATGGACGGTTATATATTCATGGACAGTTATAAATACTGTATTTAGAGAAGTAACCTGGAAGTGCTTTAAATGACATAAACACAAACAGGGGTACAGTTATTATAAACTTAGTGAAGATAAATACAGGTATTTATGTGCTACATAAGTTAACACATGGTTGAGATGAGGTCCCTGTCCCAAAGAACTTACAATCTTTTACAGTATCTGATCTGAAAATTACTGTGTTGACTTTGTAAAAAATGGTCTAAAATACAAGGGTCAGTTGGGATCTTGATGTTTCAAGTGGTATGTTGTACTGCTGTGTTAAGGAAGCATTATGTGGTTAAAGAAGAGTGAAGAGACCAAGAATATACTTCTCATTGCGTGACAAAATAGCAACATCATTTAACATATACAGTGTCAGTGAGATGAAAGAAGCAGCATACTGGAGGTGCAAAATGTAATGTCAGGGTATTTGTAATGTAGACAGGTATGAAGAGCAATCAGATTCAAGTAGAAAGCTGCAGGAGACATACAATCAAGCCTAGGGTCAAGTTTAAAATGGTATCGAGGAAATGTACCAGTGTCAGATAGAAAGAATCATCCTAATGCCCATTTTTGGATTGTTCTGTTGTAATCCTACATACTGCCAAACTCAAACAAGTTGCCCACAAGAGATTATTTGTTGTTATATACACAATAAATCCCAGAGAGAGTCATGCATTCATGCTTTGACAGGCCTCGGTAAAATGTAAGGGAGCAGAGAACATGCTGTGTTCCTGATACATACAGAGCAAGACAATTGTATTATATAAACACTTTAGAAAAGGTGACCTATACCCTTGCATATGTGGACTAGACAATGAGGATAGCATCTGAAATTTATAGAATAGTTGGTAAAGCAGATTTCTTAATCTGAGAGATCAACAATTCTGATCTTATTGGACTTATAATGTTTATTAATAAACAGTGGCAAATACAAGATAATACAAGATATAGCAGATAAAAAACAAAACAATTCTGAATGTAAATTATGCCATGAGGTCACGGTCCTGATTTCCTAAAAAGAGAAGAAGTGATGTCTTGAACTCAGCTGTTGTGTAATACACCCATTCAAACATCTTATATAATGAATAACATTCAGTCAACTAAGTCTTACTTTCCTAAGACAGCACCTAATTAACTTTGCAACTCATACCAAGTGGTTCATATGACATACTACCATACCCCCATATACATTCTAGACATTTCTTTTCCTGAAGAAAAGCTTTTCATTAAGACCACTGTTTCAAATTTCATTGGTGATACTTCACCTTGAACAGTGCCTTTTATTTGGAGGCCAAGCCTGCAGAAGTATACTTATAAGAATATATTAATATCCAGATTTTACAAATCACACACATGCACAGTACCTATGTATGGAGAGGTTCGCTGCACATACGCAAGATAACATACATTATCCTGATTCGCAGGCAAAAAAGAAAAGGGGCAATAGAGAGCTGGGGTGGCAGCGGGACCTGTGAGGAAGTGGACGGGTAAAGCAAGGACTAATTGGATGGGTAAAGCAGGGAGGAGGTGCTGGCTGGATAAAGCAGGGAGGAGTTGGATGGGTAAAGCAGGGAGGGGGTGGACGAGTAAAGCAGGGAGGAGTTGGACGGGTAAAGCAGGGAGGAGGCGGACGGGTAAAGCAGGAAGGTGGTGGACAGGTAAAGCAGGGAGGAGGTGGACGGGTAAAGCAGGGAGGAGGTGAACAGGTAAAGCAGGGATGAGGTGGACAGGTAAAGCAAGGAGGAGGTGCTGGATGGGTAAGGCAGAGAGTAGCTGCACAGGTAAGGCAGAGAGGAAGTGGATGGATAAGCTAGGGAGGAGCTGAACAGGTAAGGCCAGTAGGAGCTGAACAGGTAAGGTCGGTAGGAGCTGCATGGGTAAGGCAGGGATAAGCTGGACAGGTAAAGGAGGAGTTGGAGGCGTAATGCAGGAAGCAGCAGGACAAGTTAAGGTGGCCATACACCGAGAGATCCGCTCGTTGGTGATGCCGCCAAACGAGTGGATCTCTCCCCGATATGCCCACCTTGAGGTATCCTATCCGTAAACAGGTGGTCAGATCTCGGGACCGGAAACCCATCAGAGGGCCCCATATATAGGCCAATAAGCTGCTGACCGGCAGCTTTTACGGCTCGTGTATGGCCACCTTAAGGCAGAGAGGAAGTGGATGGGTAAGGAAAGGAGGAGCTGGATGGGCAAGGCAGGGAGGAGGTGGATTGGTAAGACAAGGAAGAGCTCGACAGCTGAGGCAACGAAGAGGTGGATGGGTGAGTTGAAAGATGACAGTCAGCCTAAATGCAACAGAAACATTCCTCATCGAACTTATGTCTGCCCTGAACTGCAATGTAACATTTTGGTCTCAATGCTGGGGACTATATCGTGTCTGTCTTAAAATGCTTTGGGGGGAGGGGGGAGTTTACATTGTACATAGATGGCTGCACAGTCACAGTTTTATTTAGATTTGATGGTTAAAAAAAGAAATGTACTGGTTATTTTATTTTATCAATGGGCAGAGGCACCAATCAATGGGGAGAGTGAGCCAGAACATATGATCCTTGATGGTAAGTGATATTCAAATGTACAGTGTATTTAAGTACCACTATATTTAAGTAGCACTATACTATATAAATAATATACATACTTACATACATACATGCTTTAAATTATGAACTAAATAAGTTCAACCAATTATTGAAAAAAAAGGTGTGAATAAATGGCATAATCCATTAAAACACCAGTATGCTGCCAAATCCAAATCTATAGGCTGAATCCGAAAGTATGCAACTTGCAAATATTTCATACATATATTATAGTTTTGAGAAATAGTCATAATTTAACAGATAATCCCTAAGGCAAATGAATTGAATGGTGGTTTAGAGAAATGTGAACAATGATAAATTAATACGTATAACACAATTCATTAAGCTACAACCAGGCCTGGACTGGGAGTCAAAATAGGCCCTGTCATTCCAAGTACACAGAGGCCCAAACAGCCTCCTACCAGTCCAAACAGACCCCTACAAGCCCACAATATGGTAACTTTCGATGGAGCCGTACAGCAGCCCCTCTGGCATTTGCCAGAACCCACAGATTGCCAGTCCGGGCCTGGCTACAACCAATTTCTCTACTTGGCCAGGATTAGACCTAAGAACTCGGTCTCTCTGAGCTTTCCCAATAACGGGTCAGATTCACTTCCATGAGAAAACGTTATTTTATGGGTTATCACGCGAACACTTTGCTCCTAATTTGGTTCCAGTTTGTTTCAATTGACTTCAATAGACTTCTCCTGTAATAAACAGTGAGATAAGTATTTTCAATGAATTTCATCTGGCTTTATGGGAAAATCTGGAATTGAATTAAGTGTATAGTATAAGCTTTTCTCGACAAATTAAATGTGGCCCAATATTGGGCCCACTGGCAATAATGGCAGTTACCCAACCTTCCTTTTCCTTCTGTTAATGACTGAATTAGATTAGGGACATTTAAACCTGTTTAATTATTATTCATTTTCTTTACACAGTATTTAATTATGTTGAACTGTAAAGTGTGGATATGCAAAGTGGGTATGTGTTGTTTCCAGTGTATTGTTTTAAGATTATTTTGACATCCTTAAACATATTCAGTTTTCATATTGCATAGTGGACATGTTTGCGCTGGTTTACTGGGACGGCACCTACTACACTCTCAATTGTGAAAAGTCTGTTCTAATAATAGAGCTTGAGAGTGCAATACGTGTCTTGTGCATACTGCAACGTGCAATGTGTCACCCATACCCAGGCACAAGTATGTGTTACATTCTAATGCAGGACTACTGCAACAGAAAACATCATCAACTGTGCACAATATTGGTTACACACAATTTTGTAAATGTAAATAAACAAAAAAGGCAATTGGTGCATTTTTCAGAGGAAAGGGGATAACTTCAGATAAAGATCGGTCTTTGGAAAAAAACCTATAGCATTTACATTATGTCGAGAAGGCGTACAGTTGTCATGTCTGTATTGTATAATATTTAAGATGAGGAACACTGATTAAATTGTAGCTAAATTCTTTTACATACATTGATAAAATTTATCCTTAGTAAAGTCAAAGGAAAGGTTTTCAAGGTTGACAAGTACAGCAATATAGGTCATCTGTCAGGATGGATTGAATACTAGGGTCTGAAGGACTTTGAACCTATCAAAGCACGCTCCATGATTTTCCTTTCATAAAGAGCAGTTCTTCGACTAACTGTTCCCATCTCAGGAGTATAAAAATAACTGCCCATCAATATAATTCCCAATCAATAAGAAGTGCAAGTAAAGCTTCTTAGGTGTCTTATTGTGTGGCTCAGTGCACTTCTATGTGCCTTTCAAACATGAAAGGGTAGTCGAACACCGGTGGCTTAGTCAGAGCAGTGTTATCCTTTTACTTTTTTCCCCCCAAAGAGAATAGACCAAATCAATACTTAGGTTTAACAATCACAAGTAAAAGTTATAAAGATCTACATTTCACTCAGGGGTTTCAAGCCCATTCTTCATATCACGTGAAGGAAGGAAACCAGCAGGGCTGTGACTCTCAAATATGACATTACAGCAGGAAAAGCTTTCAGTGTTTCAGGCTTATTGATTGCAATAAAGGCACTCTGCCCTGGAATATGGTAACTTGTAGTCAAAGTTGAAGATGCACTAAATAGTAAGGGATCTAGGGGAAGGCTTTGTTCCTTTGTTTTGTTGAACTAAGAAGCTGTTCAGCTAATGGATTCCATACGGCCTGCTTGGCCACTCTCAAGCTTTCAATGTATCACTTAAACCAAGAAAATGCATAAAAATATTCCTCTTGCATCACAAACATAGAGAGCATGGCAACTGAGGCTAGATATCATAAATGTTCAGTTTGTCAGTTCTATGTCTAACCTGACTCCATGTTTTTGTGAGCTCCAGGCAACTTTCTCCTACAACTACAAAAAGGTGACCTTGGATTCATCCAAATATATACACATTCATTATGAGAACAGTCATTTACAAACATCTGTCAACCAGATGTTTCAATATGTTTTCAAACAGCACAAAAATGCTACACAGTGTTATTCACTCTCAAGCTACTCATTGTCTTGTGACAAACTACAACAGTTCCCATAAGACATTTAAGATCACAGTTCAGCTGGTGGGTTGAGTGAAAGGATAGGAGTCTTTGGAGGATCCTCCCTCTGGCAGTTTACTGTCTACAGTAAACTGAAAGTTGGTTATAGAATAACAATTAGAAGTGACTTTGTACAGCCTCAGGTTACGGCACATGGGACAATATCAAGGATTTTGCATGCCATGTAATTTATAGCCAAAACACATACCCTGAATTGACTTCTTCTAAACTACCTAAAATAGTTTGTATAGGTATGGGACCTGTTATCTAGAATGCTAGGAACCTGGGGTTTTTTGGATAACGGATCTTTCCATAATTTGGATCTTCATGCTTCACATCTACTAGAAAATCATGTAAACATTAAATAAACCCAATAGGCTTGTTTTGTTTCCAATAAGGATTAATTATATATTGGTTGGGATCAAGTACAAGGGACTGTTTTATTATTACAGAGAAAAATAATTAGGGATGCACAAGATCCGGTATTTAGGATTCGGGTTCTGGCTTTTTTGGTGCCTGACCAAACAAATCTGAATCCAAAAAAAAAATCATATGGCTTTTCACCACACAAACAAGAAATTCAAAAAAAAATGTAACCACGTGCTACGTATGTGGTTCTCTTTCCCCATCATTTCCATCATTTACATATGCAAATTAGGATTTGCATTTGGTTCAGCTGAATCGTTTACAAAGAATTCAGGATTCGGCTGAATCCTAAACTAGTGAATTTGGTGCATCCCTAGATAAAATGAAGTCTATGGGAGACGGCCTTTCTGTAATTCCATGCTTTCTGGATAACAGGTTTCCAGATAACAGATCCCATACCTGCCGTCACTAATGAGGTGAATGTGGCCTGAAAATAGGGCAGTTCCCTTTTGTGCAAGAACTTTTAGGTGGTTATCAAAGAAATCAGCAAAGTCAGTATTTCTGGCACTGTGTGCTTTGGCTACTAACAACTATGCAACATACCTAGAATTGCTTGTGAGTCTAGTTAGTCAGCAGAAATATACGATATCTGTTGTACTGCAGGCTAAAGTGGGCATAGCATGGAAAGTTTCTCACAATAAAAAAAATAATCCTGAATCTTACCTGAATTTCTTTTTGACACGAGCTTCACGTCAGCACTTACTATTGAGCAGATCAAAAGAGCCAGAAATACTGGAGGCTTCATTTTTCACTGGATTTCCCAGAGTCTAAAATACATATAAATTGAAAACAAAGTAAAAATAAAATATTTTTGAGACCTTCGGCAGAGCCCTCCAATACTTTGTCATGTTAACCACTCTATATATCACTATGACTTATCCCAGCAGGCAGCCAATTTCAATGGCAAAATAACAAAATAAAAGAACATTCTTATAAAGCGCCCATTTTTTTTACAATATCAAGCTCGAGTTTTATAAGGAAATCATCATGTACCACAGTGAAACTCAACTCATTTTTGCAGAGAAGTGGAAGTTGCTGAAGTAATCTCTTTTTTTTTTTTACTTTTTGTTCACACAATGCAATATTCAGATGTTGTAAAATATTCTAATGCACTATATCTTCCAGCTTTTGCAAAGTGCCATGGAATTGCATGGAGTACTTTACATTTCCCCTTTTCAAACAGACAACTATTCAGGTAAAAAATCAGGCTCAAAAAATGTCTGGTACTGGGAGGTGAATTAGTCCCTTACATTTGTACTTTACATTCCCTTATTAGATACAACACTAGAGAAAATCTTTTGCATTATAAATATGATGTTAGCCCCCTAATGGATTTATAACCCAAGAGGCTCAGGTTAAAGACTATAATAAACAGTACATTGTACAGACGAAGCATATTTTTGCTTAGTGACAGCACAAAGGAAAATACATAAAGGGGTTGTTCACCTTCCAATACTTTTTTTCATTTCAGTTGGTTTCAGACAGTTCTCTGGAATTAAATACTTTTTTTTTTCAATTACTTTCTATATTCTATTTGTGATAGTTAGTTTAAGGTTTAATTATTTGTCTACTTATGGGGGGGTGTCACCGACTATTCTAAATTGATAAATTGATACATCTTTGGCCCTGCTAAAACAGGGATGTCCAAACTACGGCCCACGGGCCAAATGCGGCCCACAATCCATTTTTAATTGGCCCGCAGCAGGTAATAACGAGCTGTTCCTGGATGAGGAGGGACTGCCCCAGAAGCTGGATCTCTGGAATTCCTGCTGAGTCTTCCCGAGCACCGCCAGGATGAGCTGCTCCGTACTAAGCTCATGGAGGCGGTGACTGTGAATAGTGAGCAGCTCGGGACACTGGGGATGGGTCGGGCAGTGGGTTGGGGGGAGGCAGTGGGGTCAGGAGGGACAGGGGAGCGAGGGACCAGGCCTGAGAGAGATCTGCACTGTCATTGGGCCTGATGCTGCTGGTGAGCTCCCATTTCTAAGCACTTGGGCCCCTCTGTCTTTAGCCAGGACCAAGGCTCCTCCTCCTTCTCCTTTTGTCACTGAGCTCCCAGCATCACCTGCACCCTGGATGATTATTAAACGAGCCATTGGGTTATCCAGGCAGGGGGTGCTGGGAGTTGTAGTGTCTGATCTCAACTGCTGCAGAAACTCTTCTCTGATGGGAATGATGTACAATCTCTGTGCAGCGCTGGGGAATATGTCAGAGCTATAGAAACAAAGGATAATAATACAGTAGAAATGTCATGAGACTCCAAATAGATAGGGCCTAAATCGCTAGTTAGCTACCTCTGAAGGGATATCAGTGTCAAGCTGAATGTCAATCTGAATGCTCGGGCCCCGCACATTTCACCTCTCAAAATCTGGCCCTCGTTGCAAAAATAAGGACACCCCCGTGCTAAGCAGAATCCCTGTGTTTCATTAAAGGCAGCGTTACAATTGATATAATAGTTGCTAATATTTCAAGGATGCGGCTCCAAAAATGTATCAACTAATGTAGCAAATTGTCACAGTTCACAATATGCAACAGGATTACTGAGCTGCCAGACAAACACCAGAGACAGACTATTAAAGGTTCAATTTAAATTTGGAAAAACTTGGAATGGAATGGAAAGTAAATTAAAAGAAAATCTATTTCTGGTGAACACAATTGAAAACAATTACTCTGAAAATAAAGTTTTGGAAGGTGAACAACCCCTTTAAAGCAGGAGGTGTAAACCCAAACCCAATGTTTTAAGTAATGAAAGAAAATATTATTCTAAACAACCTTCCAATGCACATTACTTAAATATTTTCAATATTTTTGAAGTTTAAAGTTGTAAATATAACCTTCTGAAAGAGTGAAACCCCAGCAATGCAGAAACTTTCGATGCTAAATACTTTCACCGAAAAATTTAAAGCCACAGAAAACACATAATAAATGCATATTTAAACTTGGTGAGAATTACATTTGGTTTCATTAGCCAAATTGTACTTTTGGGTTTACGGCTCCTGTAAATGTGGTTTCCTGCAAGATATAAAATAAACAAAATTTGTAAAAATATTCTTCCAGTGGATTTGATCGATATCCAAATATTGACATCTATTTGGTTCCCTGTTTTTGTAGTGAAGATTAATCAATTCAGTAGCTTGCTAAAGATCAATCATTGCATAAATAAGTACCAATGAATAATGATCAATCATAACTAATTATTCAATAATTAGCAATGGTAAATCTGCCCAGTGTTGCATTTATAGCTGACACTACTCTAGGTATGCCTGTCCTTTCCCTGTGCTACCCAGTTATTCCATACATAATAATATAAGTGTATTCACAATTTGGATTAGAGAGGGCTCTATACCCCTAACCCCTCTGCTCCACTGCTGGATTCCAAAGCACATATCCAGTGGCATGTGAAGGCTTTAAAAAAATTGGAAGAACATTCTTTCATTCATTATATAAAGGCATCCAAAGCTGCTGAGCTAGGCACAAGTCCTCAGGTGTCTATATAGAGATTATGGTCCTATGAAAAAAAATCAGCTCTCCCTCCCATATGTAATAAATAAGTTTGCCCAGGAGCAGTAACCCATAGCAAACATTTAGGGGCCGATTCACTAAGCTCGAGTGAAGGATTCGAATGAAAAAAATTCGAATTTCGAAGTATTTTTTGGGTACTTCGACCATCGAATTGGTTAAATTCGTTCGAATTCGAACGAAATCGAACGAATCGAACGAAAAATCGTTCGACTATTCGACCATTCGATAGTCGAAGTACTTCCCCTTTAAAAAAAACTTCGACCCCTACTTCGGCAGATAAAAGCTACCGAAGTCAATGTTAGCCTATGGGGAAGGTCCCCATAGGCTTGCTAACCTTTTTTTGATCGAAGGATTTTCCTTCGATCGTTGGATTAAAATCGTTCGAATCGTTCGATTCGAAGGATTTAATCGTTCGATCGAACGAAAAATCCTTCGATCGATCGATCGCAGGATTAGCGCTAAATCCTTCGACTTTGATATTCGAAGTCGAAGGATTTCAATTCGAGGGTCGAATTTCGAAGTATTTTTAACTTCGAAATTCGACCCTTAGTGAATCTGCCCCTAAGATGTTTGCCTTTCAAAAGGTGGCCAATAAATGCTGATTGGTTGCTATAAGTTACTGCTCTTGAACAAACTTAGTGCCTTTTATTACATAACCCCCTTCGTTCCTTTAGGTTCCTATGAATTTTGGGCTTTATGAACCCTTTCAGACAAAAATTACCTGTGGATAGATGGAAATCCTTTTATCCTATTATATTTTACCCTTTATTAAATCAGGGGCTGCAGCCATTCTCACATTCTTTAAGCAAAATGCAAAGGATATGTAAATGGTTTTACAAATAATATGTAAGTTTGCAGTAATGAGAGAAGTAATATTCATCGCATTTTAACCTTTCCACGCAGTAGCAAATCCAGGAGGGCCATTTCGACAAGACAGTTAAAAAAAAAGCCTAATTGAACCAAATTTTTGACAGATAATTGCAATGATGAGGAAGTGCACGAATGGCTTTTCAAGAGGCCCTGCTGAAATGACTTTCCCCATTCCGCTCTCTAAACGTATTAATACAGGAAAAGAACTCTCCTCCAGGTTTTCGCTCACAGATATATTTTTATGAACAAAGACATTGCATACAATTAAAACTAGAGGGGCAATTACAAAAAGGATCTGACATCTACATTTAAT